>NC_091127.1:169590021-170190021 GCF_040183065.1 Periplaneta americana
CTGCAGGTCATTTTAAGTTGGAATCAAATGCACATTACACATGGATAAGTAGCTTCCTCTGGCAGCGGGGGGTGGGGGTGTTTGTTTCCAAATCAACTGTACGGCATAGAGAAGGGTGAGAATAAACATCATTTCAAAAAGTTATTACAAAACAGTTGATTTTTCGATAGACTCGTTACTTATGAAAGACTCTGTAAATCCCAGCTTATTTTGTAGATATATTTTAAATGGATATATTGCGGCATAAATATAGGCCTACAATGTGTGAAGGGGCTAAATTAAAAGAGAGTAGAAAAGTGTAACTACTGTAGAAATTCTTACATGTTGTGTCGTGGTAATGCAAATACGTACAGCAACGTGGTATTCTGATATTAAAGCTCTGTCGAAAATGCATTAAAACACTCAGCACGAGCGAATAACAGCAACACAATACAACGAGAAAAATGATCCGAAACAATTACATCGATTATACAGCTAATAAAAGGAAAAACTCCAAAAGAGCAGCAAAAGAATGCGTGTGTGTTGCTCATCCTGGTTTCTAATTTAAACGATGCCTGTGAGCCGGTTTGAAAGCGGAAGGGAGCGGCGTATAACTCTTAAAGAATCCTGGCCTCAGCTGGTCCTACCAACATTATCCGGTGAAATACTTACTCAGGATAACGAACCGACTCCATAATAATGGTGATAGCGTAGGATACAGTGGTTCGATATGGCTCAATAGCTAGAAATGGCGCGTAGTAACTATGTAAAAGGCGACTACAGATGTTGTCTGTATCCTGTGTAAAGGTGCGCTGCAAATCATAGATATGAATGAGTCAGAATTTTTTCATTTCATTATCGAACAGCTGATATTGACAAATAACTCATTTATTTTTTATTACATACAATTACTGAATTTCCATTTATTAAAGAAATCCTGTTGTTAGAGGTGTAATTTTTTTGGTATTAACGATATACACAAAATGAGTTAAAATAGTATATTACTACGATACAAGGTTGGGAAATGCTTTTTACAAAATCAAGGAAAATTTGAAAAAGGAGCAGAGCGAGTTTTTCAATTTCCGAGATTTTGTAGTGCACTTCACACACGTGTATTGTACAATATTTTTTACACAATCATATTTTTTAAATTACAAATACAATATATTTTGCATTGAAAAATTTAGAGCAATATTATTCCAAAGCCTTCTCATAGTTTCATGTTATGAAGAATGCTTTCCCTAGCAACGAGTTTATGTGTGGGAATTCTAACTTTCAAGGCCTAACTACAACAGCTGTAAATACAACAAAAACACAAAAACACGATCGTGCAAAAACTTAATTTTATGCATGGAAAAATGTAAATCCCTTAATGATAATCCGAAATTAAGTGAAATATTCCGCCAATTTTCGCGAAATTTATATAAATACACGAAATTACTTTATAATCACGATATTAAAAAAACAACAAGTTTTATGGAGAATTCTTACGAAAAATTACTCTTTCTTCCTAGTAAAACGTGCAAATTTTCGTTATAAGAATATTTCTACATATTTGATTGTTCAGCATTACATATGTGTGGTATCTGGCAACAATGTACGCATATATTCAGGGATTACTTCCAGGGGCAGCACAAGTAGACAATGGTCTTTTCTCTTTCCCACAACAACTGCCTTCTACAACTCAAGAAGACAGTGTCATCACTATCGTCACAGTCAAATGAAATTGAATAATATGAATTTAATTAATGGTGCAAGCAATTATCAATTAGTTTCAAACGGATTGTTTAAACAATTTTTCCCTTGAAATTATTCAAATCTGCTTTACAGGGAGCCTTACCTGAAAGACTAGATTTACATAATATAGCCTATACGTCACTGTGTACGTTAACAGAAAACCACAATTCCAAGTCACACAGAGATTGTGTGCACTCGATGTGGGTGTCTGGCGTTTCGTCAGCCCACGCGAGTTGTGTGGATGTAAAGGGAAAAGTTGAGACGGTGTCGGGTGAAGTTCCCGGGCAGCTCAGTTGGGAGAGCGCTGGTACGTTCAACCAGAGGTCCCGGGATCAATACCCGGCCCGGAACAATTTTTCCTTGAAATTATTCAAATCTGCTTTACAGGGAGCTTCACCTGAAAGACTAGATTTGCATAGTTATTTTATTATTTTTATGTTTATTTAGAGTGCGAAATATGCACGAAATTGCTTGCTTTTTTTTTTACGAAATATTCACTCTAAATTTATTTATTTATTTATTATTTTGCTAATAATTGTAACATAAAATAATTGAATAAATGGCGATCTTACTCGTGTCAATTGTGTAAGCATGTGCGGCTTACAGCTGTTTCGGTGCTTCTTCACACCATCCTCAGAGCCTACTAGATCTCGGCGTCATCTCAAACTTCGCTGCCTGTTGTGTTATTTATATTCAAGTGTTAAAAGTAGTGTACGAAAGATTAAACATGGAATATTCACTCTAATTAAATCGTTTTGATAATCGAAATCAGGGTGAAATTATAATCGTAAAATCACACTTCTATATATTACACAAAAGTATGTTAGGATTATTGTTACAAACGCCATAATAATGGCTACTTTATACCATTAGCTAGTGTAACTTGACCAACTTAAGACAAATACATAAATTATAGACATATTCGTTTCACATTTCCGTAGTCTGGATTTTGTTAGCTTCTTCACATATGAGTACGGACATTTTTTGCAAATGTATTCTGTATATTATTCTCCTAAGAATATTTCCACTATAAAATATTTATTCACGATAAATGCTTAGAAAAGTAAAATGACAAATCTGCAGTGCTTGGGAAAAGTGACACAAGTCAGTTTCCACAAACCTTGTTTGATAATTTATTGACAACTTACGGAACATCTGGTCGCTTGGAAAAAGAGACATAAGTATTTCTCCCATTACAATAATTCATACAAAAAAAAAAAATCAAATCGACATAAACCAGTGTACGTTGTCAATTTATCAAAAAAGGTTTGTGGAAACTCACTTATGTCACTTTACCCGAGCACTGTAGAAATTTCAGGAGAATATCTCGCCAGCATCCGGTACCGGGCTGGGTTGAGAAACAAAACAATACGTAACAAAGAAAAACGTAGTAGGTTAAATAAAGAGCAACACAATACTATAATATAACGTGATATGAATTTTCCAGAAAAATAAAATGGATACATAATGTTTACATCTTATAAACCTAATATGAATGTAGGATAGTAGAAAAAAACTGTTAATTTAAAGTCCTATTTTCATAGCATCATTCTTCACAGAATTACTGCTATTTATGTTACTGATTTCGCCCAACATTCAGGCTTTTTGAAATGAAACACATGCACTCAGGATATTAGGAGAGGTTTATACTTAAGTGCTGATGAAATATACAGGGTGTTTAAAAAATACGGGGCATAATTTCAGGTATGTATTTCCCACATGTAGACAATCAAAATAGTTCATTACAACATGTGTCCGGAAATGCTTAATTTCCGAGTTATGGCCTTCACAACATTGAAATTCATCGGAACGTTTTTCTTTCCGCAGGTCGTTGTCATTACAGAAGGAGTTCAAAATGCCCACCTCCTGCTTGAATAAGACCTCACATCGATAAAGACCGTCTCCAATAATCAGACCTTAATATAGAAAAAAGATGGCCGCCGTAGAGGTCCAACCATTTCCATTTATATAGATGGTTCCGCCATATCTTTATGTCAAAATACTTAAATTTTTCGTATTTCTGAAGTTGAATTAGTAACTTTTTTCTTAAATAAACGTCCAGAGTTAATTTATTAGCAATGTTAGGTTCAATTTCAAAGGCGGGACAATAAGATAAATACGGTACGAGTAGAAACACATAACTATCAAGTTATGCACTTGACAGTGCAACCGCAGCTTGAAAACACTTTTCAGTAAGTTGAAAATCATACCCTGAACTCCGTATAAGTTACTGCAGTATATGCAAACATTCAATAATAGTTGTTGGGCATAAAAAAGGTTAACACATAGGCCTACTCAAAATCAATAACACAATTAAACAAGTCAGCCAATATTAGGCCTACAAAGTCTACTAATACAACTACCTACTGCAGCTACTACTACTACTACTACTACTACTACTACTACTACTTCTAATAATAATAAATCAGCTTATATTTTATATTTTTAATAGATGGATGTTCATGACTCCTTTTAACTTTTCTCGATAATTGGTTTGAAATGTTTTTCTCTAGTTCAACACCTTTGTATAGTTATTAATGACAGGATTTCTTCTACACTGTCATCTTTCATATTTAAGAAAATAAGTCACCTTAAACAACAGTCATAAATGAAACCACATTTCTTTCCTGAACATCACTTTGAAACTGATCGAAAGTGCTAATAATTTTCCTTTCACACCATTTCCTGAAAAATTCTTCTCCTCCCATCTGTTCCCCTTTCCGTTGATGTGGATTCTTTCTAGGCACTAGAATGACTGACAGTACGATATAAAGTTGGTTAGGAAATATGATTCTTTAGGCGTCATGGGTAAGATTCGAAATTTCCCGAGGAATACGAAAAGGATCACTATTTACGATAGGAAAAATATCTTTCTTACTAACTAATTTAGGTTCAAAATGTTTTATGTGCAACACTGTCATTCTAGGAAGATACGAACTGGCCACCCTACCTCATAATCTCTTGGCTTAGTTGCCTCATAAGTAGTGCCTTGTTGGTATCATTTGTGATGTTCAGACCTGTCTTCGGACAGTTGACTAAACAACAAACTGCAATTTCCTTAACTTGGAAATTGTCACGATTATGCACCTAAACCATTTGTCGCGTAGTAAAGTTGTATTTTTCGGGAACTTAAACGCTAAAATATGAGACATAGATCCACTATTAGAATTACAACCCAGTACACAACATGATTTCACGACGTAATTAACACAAGAAAACATCATAACAAAACCACGTGGTAATCATGCTTGGATCTCTACCGGCGCCATTTTGGCCACTATCGATACCTACATTAAGGTCTGAGTATTGGAGACGGTCTTGCATCGATGTCTCATTGACCTGCGAACACGATCCCAAACTCCAGGAGTATTGCGTATGTCTTCAGAACATGCCACAATTCGATTCCGAAGGAATTCCAAATCAGGCACCGGAGACGAATAAACCAATGATTTTAAATGGCCCCACAAGTAGAAATCGAGAGGGTTCAGATCAGGTGAGCGTGGAGGCCAAGCAATTGCGCCACCTCTACCTATCCATCGATCAAGAAACCTTCGATTCAAGTACCGGCGAGCCGTACGACTGAAGTGTGCAGGAGCGCCATCATGCAAGAAGTGAATGTGTTGACGATTGATCAGTGGAGTGTCTTCTAAAACATGAGGTATGGTGTTTTCCAGGAAGTTTGTGTTCGCCTGCCCCGTAAGTCTGTTTACAAGTACATGGGGTCCAACTAATCGATCACCAATGATACCGGCCCACATGTTGAGGGAGAACCGCACCTGGTGATGAGATGGAACAGTTGCACGTGGGTTTTCATACATGCTGATTGTGGAAATTTGTTATGCCATCTCGTGTGAACTGTGCTTCATCTGTAAATAATACTAAAGCAGGAAAGTTCGAATTTACACCACACTGCTGCAAGAACCACTGACAGAACCTAACTCGTGCAGGGTAATCTGCTGGTGACAGGGCCTGTACACGTTGCAAATGATAAGGATACAATTGATACTCTTTCAACTTTCTCCAGACAGTCGCATAAGGAACATTGACTTGCAACGCTACCCTTCGTGTGCTGATAGAAGGAGTCATGTTCACAGCCTCCAGAATCTCCTCCTGTACTTCTGGAGTTGTAGATCTTGGTCGTCCCCTTCCCAAACCAGGAGAGTTAAATTTTCCATACTCGCACAGACGGTAATGGAGACGTACACATGTCTTCCGATCTGGACATTATCGCTGTGGGTACCTCTCCTGGTGCAAACGACGAGCCAGCGCAGCATTGCCGTCCGCCTTACCGTACATGAAGTGTATCTCTGCCAGCTCTTGATTTGAATACATGTCGCACAGTCTAACGCCTACACAACACTGAATGTAACCTTCGCCTCGGAATGAACTGTCAGAGTGCCCTCTTAATGTCTCCTTTGACGGCAACGACCTGCGGAAAGAAAAACGTTCCAGTGAATTTCAATGTTGTGAAGGCCATAACTCGGAAATAAAGCATTTCCGGACACATGTTGTAATGAACTATTTTGATTGTCTACATGTGGGAAATACATACCTGAAATTATGCCCCGTATTTTTTAAACAACCTGTAGAATATGACATTTGAAATGTTTGACTACCATCGTCTTGAAGAGAGTGGGGAAAATAAATTTTACTCGTTGGAATCGTTACAAATGGCGGAATACATTAGGATTCATTTTTTTCTCACCTTTTCACCTGAAGATGAAGTTACATTCAACTTTTTAAACGTCACGTGTTGCATATTCGATCATTAATGGGAAAAGTCAATATCAAACTCCTCTGCATCAGAGACCATTGCTCACTCTTCGAATCAAAGCAAAATTTCTAGTGATGTAAATTATATATCATATTAAAATATTTTCGTATCCATTCTGGGTCTTACCCTAGATTGTTATTTCTTAGTTTTTATTTCCTTACCGGTTATTTAAAGCCACAGTATCAATTGAAAAGTTATTTATTGTTGGTTGAAATCGGTGATAGCGAAGTGGTACTGTACTCCAACCACGAGAAAGTCTCTGGGGAATGAAACGAAGCGGGGAAATGCTGTGAATGAATGTTGATGTCATAAACTGTCATAAGGTCACACACATGGGTACTCGTATCTCTATTGGCTAGCTCTCACAGCACAAATGATAACATTGATACACACATATTTATACTATCCTAGTTACAAAATTAGATCACGGTTAATCTCCTGGGCTTTTAATCCCTCCATACAGGAAATAACATATGCAGGAGAGCGCATGTTTTTTAAACTGACGTTATAACGATAATATTATCTATCTACTTCGTTCCAATAGATGAGGCAATAGTAAGCACATTCCTTTCACGGTTGATCTCCTGGTTGGAGAACAGTATTGTGGCGCAATGAATCCGGGAATTTGCTACTGAATATTATCGCCGCGCTCTCATGGTTAACATTCGGCAGGTCTTTGAGCGGCCTCGTGCATAACATTCGGCAGATCTTTGAAATTTAATTGTATTATTCTTTTCAATTCCTATGTCGCCGCTCCAATCACTCGCCTCAATTTCAATATTGCAACCGATATCTACTTGTCTAATCCACGTGGACTAAAACCGAGATTGCAATGTCTTGTGCTGAGGACGAACATTAAGGTATGTGATTAAAAATTATTATTAAAGAGTTATTATTAAGAGTTAAGAATGTCAACGTACTCGTATATGAAATAATAATAATAATAATAATAATAATAATAATAATAATAATAATAATAATAATAGCCATTTAACAATACAACAAACTAGTGCTTATTCTTATGGAGGAAGTAGACGTGATAACGTGACGCTTAGAGTGAAACCTACAGAGCAACAATCGGTCGGCAAAATTATGTTTTAAAAGCTCACCGCACGTCATTGTATGATGCCGACATGTTAAGCATGAGGCCGCGGCGATAATACCTGACATTAGCCTTACAGCTGAGGGAAAACCTCGGGAAAAGCTCAATCAAGAAATCAGATTGAACGGGATTTGAATCCAAGCCCGGGTATATAACGGGTCTCTCGTAAAATCAGATCAGTTCGGCGTGTAAGAAAACATAAAACATTACATAGGCAGCGGACAAACATTCATGTCCTGGACGGAATGATTCATTTCAATAGTTTATAATTAATGACAACTGTTCGTTCTTAACATTGGATGGAACCCACAAATGAATCGATAAGCATTAGGCCTACATGTGAATTTTTATTAATTATATATAAGTAAATTAAAATTCATACATTTTTTAAATAAAATATATGGTCAATTTTTATATCCTACACTATTATTATTATTATTATTATTATTATTATTATTATTATTATTATTATTATTATTATTATTATTCGGTTGAGAAGCTTTCGTCATCTAGTCTGCTGTCAAAAAATCTGAAAGTTAGAATTTATAAAACAGTTATATTACCGGTTGTTCTGTATGGCTGTGAAACTTGGGCTCTCACTTTGAGAGAGGAACAGAGATTGAGGGTTTTTGAGAATAAGGTTCTTAGGAAAATATTTGGGGCTAAGGGGGATGAAGTTATAGGAGAATGGAGAAAGTTACACAACACAGAACTGCACGCATTCTATTCTTCACCTGACATAATTAGGAACATTAAATCCAGACGTTTGAGATGGGCAGGGCATGTAGCACATGTGGGCGAATCCAGAAATGCATATAGAGTGTTAGTTGGGAGGCCGGAGGGAAAAAGACCTTTGGGGAGGCCGAGACGTAGATGGGAAGATAATATTAAAATGGATTTGAGGGAGGTGGGATATGATGGTAGAGACTGAATTAATTTTGCTCAGGATAGGGACCAATGGCGAGCTTATGTGAGGGCGGCAATGAACCTCCGGATTCCTTAAAAGCCAGTAAGTAAGTAAGTAAGTAAGTAAGTAAGTAAGTAAGTAAGTAAGTATTATTATTATTATTATTATTATTATTATTATTATTATTATTATTATTATTATATTAAACTTATAATCCATTTAACATTTTGACTTTATTTAATCTACATATAAATTATATTTTTAAGTCACAAAAAATATTAACCTTTCATAAAATAGGAATCTGTTTTCTTTTTGGAGCGTCGTAAGTTGATTAAACACATCAGGAAAGATCCCAAGTGAAGGAAAAAGTATTTTAATGTTCCACAAATGTTCAGACATAATTAACTTTTGAAGTAGTTATTAAAAAGTGGAAGATTCACTTTCTTACACAATCGTAAGATTACTAATAAGTGTTTCGTCTGAGGGTCTTGGAAACACGACTATTAGGCGCCTGAACATATTGACTCAGCATTACTGAAACATTGAAAACGATGGCAGTGTTGCCAACCTCGCTGATTGGGAGCTAGAAGTCATTACCTTCCGTTCAGAGTGAAACAAATTCACTTCAGGAAAAGTAAAAAGGTAGGTACGAGTAAGTTAGTGCTTAAATGAATTTCGAGAATATGATATAATATTGTATTGAGTATCATATCTGTGATTTTTATTAATATATAGGCCTACTGTTAAAATTAGTACTAAAAATTATGAAGAAATATCCATTCTAGTCAAATGAAATATACACGCAAAGAAGAAATGTCATTACGATTTTTGAATATTTTTCGCTAAACACTGTAAAACCTACATATGGGCATGATTCTGACATTTGTCAGTAACAGCATACTCAAAAATTTTTAGTTTTAATGACGCCATTACTAATACATCTTGATATATATATATATATATATATATATATATATATATATATATATATATACTAGCTGAAAGTACCCGGCGTTGCCCGGGTTGTGCTTTTTGCTTCTTTTTTAAATTAAACTGGCTGTTAGACTTTTCGGAAATCTCAGAAACTCAATTATAGACAACCAAAACGAATTGTCTTTACTAAATTTTCCTCGTCCATAAAGTTGAAATCTTTACATAGTATCATTTACATGAATTGATTAACTTCTTAGCCAAATGCCTGAAAGGATTAACTCAATTTAAAACAACTGTAGGTCAGGCAGCGAAAGAAAACATTTCATCACGTGCCATACGTTCAAATGTTTTAAAATTTGTATGTGTGTGCATGTATATATATATAATATATATATATATATATATATATATATATCTGTGTGTGTTTTTATTTATTTATTTATTTATTTATTTTTGAGTAGTTAAAACCGTCAGATCTTCTATTTCACATCACCAGAAATAGAAATAAAATAACAGAAAAATTAAACTATAAATAAAATAAAACCAAACGAAAATATATACAGGTTACAGCCAGACAAATTTTAAAAGCTTCCTTGGTCACTGCTATCCTCCTTTTGACTTCCTGGCAGCAGCTCATGTTACTGCTTATAGTACACCCCAAGTATTTGAAGCTGTCCACTTGCTCTACTGCCTCATTTAGAATTCTCAAGTTTACCTTCTTTATTTTTCTTCCTATGACCATGGTCTTCATCTTGTTTGCATTTATTTATTTATTTATTTTATTACTAGTAAGTTTGAAATGAATACAAGTTAATAAATACAATGAAAGTTAATCTAGCCCACTCCTGAATGAGTAAGACTCGTGCTCAGGAGGGGATTCCAATACAGACGAAAATAAAATTAAAATTGAGAGTGAATACAGATTAAATAGTGCTTAATATGTTTAAACCCAAACCAAAAATCCAATACAATTTTTTTTATTATTCCATTAATTTGAGAGGATTCGTGGTTGAAATATTATTGGAATATAATTTGTGTAATAATCTGGGACCTTGACTCATGCAATGATAAAAAGCTGCATTGGTTTTACATTTTGGTTCAAACAAACGCAGAGAATTCATATTTTTAGTTCTATACTTATGTATATACCTTTCAGAGTTATTAAAATTTCTATGAAAATATTTTAATAAAATAAAATAATACATTTGTTTAATGTTGAAAACTGTGAAATGTTTAAACAACAATTCAGTTGGGTAATCTTTCTGCTTTTTCAAACAAATTTTTAAAATTTTTTTCCTGTTGTAAAATTAACGGATAAAGGTTGGAGTTACAAGTTCCACCCCAACCTATAATACCATACATAAATATAGATTGAAATAAATTTATCTTTATCATACTGCTCACAGCTGTCATTTAGCTCCAGTAGCATATCCCTTAGAATCATCTCCTCTTCTGCTAACAACACTATATCATCAGCAAATCTTATGCACTTTATTCTTCTTCCTCCTACTATCACTCCTCCCATGTTCTGATAACAGTTCTTTACTAAATCCTCCAAGTAGATGTGGGACAGGGTAGATGATAAAGGGCATCCTTGTCGTACCCTTCTCCCTATTTTATCTCCTTCTGACATTTCTTCTCCTATCCTGACTTTGACTCATTGTTACTCTGTTATTAATAACTAGCAGTACCCGTGCGCTCCGCTGCACCCGTTAGAAATAAATATAAAGTAATTACATAATTAAAATACGACGTTTGATCCAGGGAACATTCGTGTTTGATAGAAGGATAAATCGTTTAATATGTTACTTAATTTAAATTGTATTTAAATAATTTAAATGCGGTCATTTTGGTCCAGAGAGCAATCATTTGGTGCAATGACAATTACTTTAACATGTTTCTTGATTGTTATTACATGCAACCATAGTTTAATGAAGATTGACATATCTTTTAGTTTTAATGTGTATACTTTATATTACTTGTTATATGTTTCAGAAGCTACTGTAATAACATTGTAGAATTATGTCCATCTAGAGAAACTACAGTTTCCAATAGTGAAATAATAATTAAACAATTAATTAGCTTCCGATATTACTTCATACAAAGACAGAAACATTTTCTTAGGCTATGTTTAATAGCTTTCTATTGTTGTTGTCCAAGGCTCCTTCTAGACGAAGCCATTTGTTTTTATTTCAGTACAGCGCCTTAGATGGCGTTGTTATTGTAATTTTAAAACTCATTTATCTCATTAAATATCAGTCCTATCAAAATTATGTCCATACAGAGAAACTACACTTTCCAATAGTGAATTAATAATTAATTATACATATCGGTTAATTTAGCTTCCGATATTACTTCATAGAAACGCAGAAACATTATCTGTAGGCTATCTTTCATAGCTTTGGATTGTTGCTGTCCAAGGCCCCTTATAGACGAAGTCATTTGTTTTTTAATTCATTACATGGCCTTAGATACCAGTTATTTTAATTTTAAAACTCATTTATCTCATTAAATATCAGTCCTATCAAAATTTTTCAAGGGATAAAACTTATCGGAAATTAGTTTTAAAGAAACTTTTGTTATGTAATATTTTTCATGAAAATTAATAATAAGCGAGATATTTCGATTTATTTAATTCAGAGTCCCTTACAACCCCCCTTTTAAATAAAGTATTTTGAATGCCATATAGCCTAAAATCTAAGTTACAACGAACTTAATTTATATTCCAATTTTCATATAAATCGGTTCAGCCATTATCGCGTGAAAAGGTAACAAACATTGAGACAGACAGACATAAAAACAAAAATTTCAAAAAAGCGATTTTCGGTTTCAGGATGGTTAATTATATATGTTAGGACCAATTATTTTTAGAAAATCCAAAATTACCAGAAAAATTTCGGCTACAGATTTATTATTAGTATAGATAATTGATTATTTAGAACGTCAGTGACAGATGTTGAAAATGTAGAGGGTACTTATTTTATCGCCACTAGCTTCTCAATTGCAGGTTCTCTTTAATATGGCAACCATTTGCGGATAGCAGTGCGTGCAAAGAATCCCCACGGACAAAGTCTACATGGGTGATGTGGTAAGCAATGAGTAGTAGTAACACAGCACTCTACTGTTACACTCGGATAACAGAGTATCGCTCAATAGCTTTGTCTATATATGTTTAGGTTATATTGATTCGACCTTTAAATGTACCGGTATCTCTACATAATACGTACGGGTTTAAGAATGAAAAGATGAGCGCTTGCTTATGACGCATTCCCTCTCTTGCCCTCTCTCTCTCTCCCTCTCTCTCTCTCTCTCTCTCTCTCTATCTCTCATTAACATAAATGAAAACAAAAGCACAAGGACACGAATTTCAGAAGAAAGCTTCGATTGCCAAAGCATTATGAAATAGATATAAATAAAAGAAAAATACTAAAGACAATTTCAAAGTTTGGAAATCTGATGATAAATTATATCATCAAAACTTACTTACTTACAAATGGCTTTTAAGGAACCCGAAGGTTCATTGCCGCCCTCACATAAGCCCGCCATTGGTTCCTATCCTGTGCAAGATTAATCCAGTCTCTATCATCATACCCCACCTCCCTCAAATCCATTTTAATATTATCCTCCCATCTACGCCTCGGCCTCCCTAAAGGTCTTTTTCCCTCCGGTCTCCCAACTAACACTCTATATGCATTTCTGGATTCGCCCATACGTGCTACATGCCCTGCCCATCTCAAAACGTCTGGATTTAATGTTCCTAATTATGTCACGTGAAGAATACAATGCGTGCAGTTCTGTGTTGTGTAACTTTCTCCATTCTCCTGTAACTTCATCCCGCTTAGCCCCAAATATTTTCCTAAGCACCTTATTCTCAAACACCCTTAACCTATGTTCCTCTCTCAGAGTGAGATCCAAGTTTCACAACCATACAGAAGAACAGGTAATATAACTGTTTTATAAATTCTAACTTTCAGATTTTTTGACAGCAGACTAGATGATAAAAGCTTCTCAACCGAATAATAACAGGCATTTCCCATATTTATTCTGCGTTTAATTTCTTCCCGATTGTCATTTATATTTGTTACTGTTGCTCCAAGATATTTGAATTTTTCCACCTCTTCGAAGGATAAATCTCCAATTTTTATATTTCCATTTCGTACAATATTCTGGTCACGAGACATAATCATATACTTTGTCTTTTCGGGATTTACTTCCAAACCGATCGCTTTACTTGCTTCAAGTAAAATTTCCGTGTTTTCCCTAATCGTTTGTGTATTTTCTCCTAACATATTCACGTCATCCGCATAGACAAGAAGCTGATGTATATCATCAATTGAAACAAGAAATCAATTTTTCTGTAATATACACTAAACTGAGATTAGTTTAAAGATCAAAGTTGAAACCAATGAAAGTATTTCTTATATTCAGAATTTCCAGACAGCCACAAGATGAAAATTAACGTAATGGTGATTTGAAAATATACAGAGTATACTTTTAAGAACAATTAATGATCTTAATTATTTTCTAATAAAGAAAACATACATTTCTCTGCAATTGTATTCTCAGGAAATCTTAAAATACAGAAGATTACTGGTTCAATAATGAATTATGAGTTAACCTCAGAAACATAATATTCTTTATGCTCGACCATACCGAACTGTAGTAATTATAAACCTGGTAGCAGCCCTTTAATGGACCTCATTAAAGTACACCTATTTATTAAAGTTCAGGTGTTCCGCCAATCAGAAAACACCATTGTAGCAATATGAAAGCCCAAGTATCGATTAATCTCGGATATGCAATCGAAAGACAACTAGCGAAACGTCACGGAGGCTGGAAATCAAATACTGTCGCAGAAGGTTATGTTCTGTTACTATAATAATTAGCGTTAATTGTAAATAATGTTCAAATAAATTCAATTTGTCATCTCGTTTTTCGATGTCTAAATCAATTTCAAGGTTATATCAAGATTAATGTTTATTTTACTCTGTAGATTATATCAAGGTCAATGACATTTGTTCCTCGGAAAAAATCAATACTTTCGCGTCTGCGCACATCTCACAATTTACGAGATATTGCACAAGGTCAGTTCCGCTCCCCAGTCAGACAACAATAACATGAATACTTATGAATAATTTCAAGTTAGAAATATGGTCGATCATAAAAAGTCGTATGAAACTTGCCTATAATGGTAATTAAGACGCTCGTATGAAAATTATGAAACGAGCGCAAGCGAGTTTCATAAACATACTCGCGTCTTAATTACTACCATTATAGGCTCGTTGCATAATGTACTATAGTGTGAGTTCTGTGAAATATTATACATTGTCTGTTACAGTGAGAAAAAGTTACAGTAGGTTTCAACAACTGCTTTCAACTCAAGCTGATCATGTAAAATGTATTTACCTTACTTACAAATGGCTTTTAGAGAACTGGAAGACTCATTCCCGCCCTCACATAAGCCCGCCATCGCTCCCTATCCTGAGCAAGACTAATCCAGTCCCTACCATCATATCCCACCTCCCTCAAATCCATTTTAATATTATCCTCCCATCTACTTCTCGGCCTCCCCGAAGGTCTTTTTCCCTCCGGCCTTCCAACTAACACTCTATATGCACTTGTGGATTCGTGCATACGTGCTACATGCCCTGCCTATCTCAAACGTCTAGATTTAATGTTCCTAATTATGTCAGATGAAGGATACAATGCGTGCAGTTCTGCGTTGTGTAACTTTCTCCATCCTCCTGTAACTTCATCGCTCTTAGCCCCAAATATGTTTCTAAGCACCTTATTCTCAAACACCTTAACCTCTGTTCCTCTCTCAAAGTGAGAGTCCAAGTTTCACAGCCATACAGAACAACCGGTAATATAACTGTTTTATAAATTCTAACTTTCAGGTTTTTTGAGAGCAGACTAGATGACAAAAGCTTCTCAACCGAATAATAACAGGCATTTCCCATATGTATTCTGCGTTTAATTTCTTCTCGAGTGTCATTTATATTTGTTGCTCCAAGATATTTTAATTTTTCCACCATTTCGTACTATGCCCTGGTCACGAGACATAATCATATACTTTGTATTTTCGGGATTTACTTCCATATCTATCTCTTTACTTGCTTCAACTAAAATTTCTTATGTAGACACCATTAGTGGGCTACTTGGAAAATTTTATAACCTTATTAGTATGAACAAATACAATAATAATTGTTTCTGAGCATATCACAATTCATTATTAGTTATTATACATATTCTCAAAAATAATCATATTTACAACCAATTCCCTATCATGAATAACGAAGCAAATATGTGTATGGCTGCAAAGAGCGTGAAATATTAGTGGTTCAATCGTTTTAGTTTTTCCGTGCACGTAGCGATTGACTTATATAGGGGAAATTAAAAAAGGAAAGAGTGTACGTGAGCAGGAAAACTCGTTACTCGGTTTTACGAACGTAACCTGAGGTATGATGATGTGTATAGGATTTAGAAAAGGGAATGGTATTTCCTTATACATTTGTATGTTTTAATAACTAACCTTACATTTATGTACAAAATTGATACTTTTTATGTTTACTTTTAAACCTGAATCATATTTGTGAAGTAGACCTATAGTTCAGAGTAAAATTCACAGCTTACGTCTCTTTAAAATGCTCACCACAAGCGAAATTTTTTATTTACTTACTGGCTTTTAAGGAACCCGGAGGTTCATTGCCGCCCTCACATAAGCCCGCCATTGGTCCCTATCCTGAGCAAGATTAATCCATTCTCTATCATCATATCCCACCTCCCTCAAATCCATTTTAATATTATCCTCCCATCTACGCCTCGGCCTCCCTAAAGGTCTTTTTCCCTTCGGTCTCCCAACTAACACTCTATATGCATTTCTGTATTCGCCCATACGTGCTACATGCCCTGCCCATCTCAAAACGTCTGGATTTAATGTTCCTAATTATGTCAGGTGAAGAATACAATGCGTGCAGTTCTGTGTTGTGTAACTTTCTCCATTCTCCTGTAACTTCATCCCTTTTAGCCCCAAATATTTTCCTAAGCACCTTATTCTCAAACACCCTTAACCTATGTTCCTCTCTCAGAGTGAGATCCAAGTTTCACAACCATACAGAAGAACAGGTAATATAACTGTTTTATAAATTCTAACTTTCAGATTTTTTGACAGCAGACTAGATGATAAAAGCTTCTCAACCGAATAATAACAGGCATTTCCCATATTTATTCTGCGTTTAATTTCTTCCCGATTGTCATTTATATTTGTTACTGTTGTTCCAAGATATTTGAATTTTTCCACCTCTTCGAAGTATAAATTTCCAATTTTTATGTTTCCATTTCGTACAATATTCTCGTCACGAGACATAATCATATAATTAGTCTTTTCGGGATTTACTTCCAACCCTATCTCTTTAGTTGCTTGAAGTAGAATTTCCGCGTTTTCCCTAATCGTTTGTGGATTTTTTCCTAACATATTCACGTCATCCGCATAGACAAGAAGCTGATGTATATCATCAATTGAAACAAGAAATCAATTTTTCTGTAATATACACTAAACTGAGACTAGTTTAAAGATCAAAGTTGAAACCAATGAAAGTATTTCTTATATTCAGAATTTCCAGACAGCCACAAGATGAAAATTAACGTAATGGTGATTTGAAAATATACAGAGTATACTTTTAAGAACAATTAATGATCTTAATTATTTTCTAATAAAGAAAACATACATTTCTCTGCAAATGTATTCTCAGGAAATCTTAAAATACAGAAGATTACTGGTTCAATAATGAATTATGAGTTAACCTCAGAAACATAATATTCTTTATGCTCGACCATACCGAACTGTAGTAATTATAAACCTGGTAGCAGCCCTTTAATGGACCTCATTAAAGTACACCTATTTATTAAAGTTCAGGTGTTCCGCCAATCAGAAAACACCATTGTAGCAATTGTATCGATTAATCTCGGATATGCAATCGAAAGACAACTAGCGAAACGTCACGGAGGCTGGAAATCAAATACTGTCGCAGAAGGTTATGTTCTGTTACTATAATAATTAGCGTTAATTGTAAATAATGTTCAAATAAATTCAATTTGTCATCTCGTTTTTCGATGTCTAAATCAATTTCAAGGTTATATCAAGATTAATGTTTATTTTACTCTGTAGATTATATCAAGGTCAATGACATTTGTTCCTCGGAAAAAATCAATACTTTCGCGTCTGCGCACATCTCACAATTTACGAGATATTGCACAAGGTCAGTTCCGCTCCCCAGTCAGACAACAATAACATGAATACTTATGAATAATTTCAAGTTAGAAATATGGTCGATCATAAAAAGTCGTATGAAACTTGCCTATAATGGTAATTAAGACGCTCGTATGAAAATTATGAAACGAGCGCAAGCGAGTTTCATAAACATACTCGCGTCTTAATTACTACCATTATAGGCTCGTTGCATAATGTACTATAGTGTGAGTTCTGTGAAATATTATACATTGTCTGTTACAGTGAGAAAAAGTTACAGTAGGTTTCAACAACTGCTTTCAACTCAAGCTGATCATGTAAAATGTATTTACCTTACTTACAAATGGCTTTTAGAGAACTGGAAGACTCATTCCCGCCCTCACATAAGCCCGCCATCGCTCCCTATCCTGAGCAAGACTAATCCAGTCCCTACCATCATATCCCACCTCCCTCAAATCCATTTTAATATTATCCTCCCATCTACTTCTCGGCCTCCCCGAAGGTCTTTTTCCCTCCGGCCTTCCAACTAACACTCTATATGCACTTGTGGATTCGTGCATACGTGCTACATGCCCTGCCTATCTCAAACGTCTAGATTTAATGTTCCTAATTATGTCAGATGAATGATACAATGCGTGCAGTTCTGCGTTGTGTAACTTTCTCCATCCTCCTGTAACTTCATCGCTCTTAGCCCCAAATATGTTTCTAAGCACCTTATTCTCAAACACCTTAACCTCTGTTCCTCTCTCAAAGTGAGAGTCCAAGTTTCACAGCCATACAGAACAACCGGTAATATAACTGTTTTATAAATTCTAACTTTCAGGTTTTTTGAGAGCAGACTAGATGACAAAAGCTTCTCAACCGAATAATAACAGGCATTTCCCATATGTATTCTGCGTTTAATTTCTTCTCGAGTGTCATTTATATTTGTTGCTCCAAGATATTTTAATTTTTCCACCATTTCGTACTATGCCCTGGTCACGAGACATAATCATATACTTTGTATTTTCGGGATTTACTTCCATATCTATCTCTTTACTTGCTTCAACTAAAATTTCTTATGTAGACACCATTAGTGGGCTACTTGGAAAATTTTATAACCTTATTAGTATGAACAAATACAATAATAATTGTTTCTGAGCATATCACAATTCATTATTAGTTATTATACATATTCTCAAAAATAATCATATTTACAACCAATTCCCTATCATGAATAACGAAGCAAATATGTGTATGGCTGCAAAGAGCGTGAAATATTAGTGGTTCAATCGTTTTAGTTTTTCCGTGCACGTAGCGATTGACTTATATAGGGGAAATTAAAAAAGGAAAGAGTGTACGTGAGCAGGAAAACTCGTTACTCGGTTTTACGAACGTAACCTGAGGTATGATGATGTGTATAGGATTTAGAAAAGGGAATGGTATTTCCTTATACATTTGTATGTTTTAATAACTAACCTTACATTTATGTACAAAATTGATACTTTTTATGTTTACTTTTAAACCTGAATCATATTTGTGAAGTAGACCTATAGTTCAGAGTAAAATTCACAGCTTACGTCTCTTTAAAATGCTCACCACAAGCGAAATTTTTTACTTACTTACTGGCTTTTAAGGAACCCGGAGGTTCATTGCCGCCCTCACATAAGCCCGCCATTGGTCCCTATCCTGAGCAAGATTAATCCATTCTCTATCATCATATCCCACCTCCCTCAAATCCATTTTAATATTATCTTCCCATCTACGTCTCGACCTCCCTAAAGGCCTTTTTCCCTCAGGCCTCCCAACTAACACTCTATATGCATTTCTGTATTCGCCCATACGTGCTACATGCCCTGCCCATCTCAAACATCTGGATTTAATGTTCCTAATTATGTCAGGTGAAGGATACAATTCGTGCAGCTCTGCGTTGTGTAACTTTATCCATTCTCCTGTAACTTCATCCCTTTTAGCCCCAAATACTTTCCTAAGAACATTATTCGCAAAAACCCTCAATCTCTGTTCTTCTCTCAAAGTGAGAGTCCAAGTTTCACAGCCATACAGAACAACCGTTAATATAACTGTTTTATAAATTCTAACTTTAAGATTTTTTGACAGCAGACTAGATGACGAAAGCTTCTCAACCGAATAATAACAGGCATTTCCCATATTTTTTCTGCGTTAATTTCCTCCCGAGTGTCATTTATATTTGTTACTGTTGTTCCAAGATATTTGAATTTTTCCACCTCTTCGAAGTATAAATTTCCAATTTTTATGTTTCCATTTCGTACAATATTCTCGTCACGAGACATAATCATATAATTAGTCTTTTCGGGATTTACTTCCAACCCTATCTCTTTAGTTGCTTGAAGTAGAATTTCCGCGTTTTCCCTAATCGTTTGTGGATTTTTTCCTAACATATTCACGTCATCCGCATAGACAAGAAACTGATGTAACCCATTCAATTCCAAACCCTCTGTGTTATCTTGAACTTTCCTAATGGCATATTCTAGAGCGAAGTTAAAAAGTAAAGTTGATAGTGCATCTCCCTGCTTTAGCCCACAGTGAATTGGAAACACATCTGACAGAAGCTGACCTATACGAACTCTGCTGTACGTTTCGCTGAGACACATTTTAATTAATCGAACTAGTTTCTTGGGAATACCACATTCAAAAAGAATATCATATAAAACTTCTCTCGTAACCGAGTCATAAGCCTTTTTGAAATCTATGAATAACTGATGCACTGTACCGTTATAGTCTCATTTTTTCTCCATTATCTGTCGAATACAAAATATCTGGTCAATAGTTGATCTTTTACGCCTAAAACCACATTGATGATCCCCAATAATTTCAGCTACATATGGAGTTAATCTTCTCAAAAGAATATTGGATAAAATTTTGTATGACGTCAACAAAAATGATATTCCTCGAAAGTTACTACAGTTAGCTACTACAGTTAATTTTTTAAACTTATTAAATTCATTACTTTTTGATAATTACTTCGTTATGTTATCGATTAATTCTCTGTTGCAGGACAAACGGTAGCGTCTGTAATCACAGAACTCGCGACCCGAATTGGATAGTTGGCAGAGAAGTTGAATATTTATACTTTTATCATTAGAATTAGGTGTGCATCCGTGTTGTCATGGTGATCAAATGAATGGGAACTCTCGCTATGTATTGGTTTATAATCTTCATAAGGGAGAGAAGAGGACAAACCACAGGGTCCAGTCCTCGAAGATACATGATGATAATGATTATGATTATGATGATTATTCCGTCCCAGGGCGTACGGAGATAAGGTTAGTTGTTCATAGACTTTATTGGCGTGACGTCATGTTTAACGCGCTACACAGGTACTATTAGGGAACACTTGCATCTTGTTTGTGATGGAATTAACGTTCTATCCATGATTCAAAACTAGACATCGCAGACTATTCACAATGCATTCTAGTGACAAAGACTGATGCAGCGATGACTATTACTACAATTTAAATTATTTCACTTATTTATTTTATTTATTTTTACTGGTACATTCTTTATTATAGTGTAAATACGAGGCGCATCCAGAAAGTAAGTTTCCCTATTAAAAAAAAAGAACACACACTTTCAGGAAAACATTTATTGGCAACAGGTACAGCAATGTTTCAGTTATTTTTCAACATAGCCACCATCAGAATTGAGACACTTGTCGTATCGTGGGATCAACTTTTGTATCCCTCTGTCGTAGAACTCTGCCGCCTGTGAATGGAACCAGCGTGTGACAGACGTCTTCAGCTCTTCGTCGTTGCCAAAACGCTCACCGGAGGACAAGAATTTCTTGAGATGCAAGAAAACGTGAAAATCGCTGGGAGCAAGATCAGGACTGTAGGGTGGATGATCAAACAACTCCCAGCCAAATTCCGTCAAAACAGCTGTTGTGCGCCGAGCCGTATGTAGGCGAGCATTGTCATGGAGGAGGTAAGCATTCCACGCCTCTTGTTTTGAATGGCACGTCGCAATTTTCGCAGCGTTTCACAGTAACGGTCAGCGTTCACTGTTTCACCTCTTGGAAGGAAGTCACTGAGCAGAATGCCCTTCCTGTCCCAGAACACCGTGCACATCACTTTCCGTACCGACAGCGTCTGTTTGAATTTCGTCCTGAACAGAGATCCACTATGCCGCCAATGCATTGACTGCTGCTTGGTTTCCAGGGTGAAGTGCGAAATCCAAGTCTCATCGCCCGTGACGATCCTGTCGAGGAACTCGTCGCCGTCATCGTGATACCGTTGCAGAAATGTCAGTGCTGCTCCTAAACGTTGCATTTTGTGTTCGGGTGTCAGGTTTTTCGTTTCACTTTTTTGAACAGCAGGTGCTTAGTGACAATCTCATGCAACAAGGATCGCTATATCTGCGGAAAATGGCTGCTCAGCTCCGTAATCGTGAAGCGACGGTTCTCCATGATGCACTGCCGCACCAGCTCAACACGATCATCATTGATGAGGGACGGTCGCCCACTGCGCTCTTCATCATGGACACTTTGACGACCTTCGGAAAACTGCCTACACCAGCGACGCACCATCTGCTTACTCATGATGTTCGGCCCATAGACCTGACAGAGCTGCCGATGAATTTCAATTGGCGCAATGCTTTGTGCATTAAAGAACTTTATCACCGACCGAACCTCGCAGGCGGCGGGAGAAGGAATAAGAGCTTCCATTTCGGACCACTGCTGCCACGCTACTGGCACCAGGCGGGACCTGTCCGGCTGGCATATGATTGATACGTCATAGATCTGTTACGCATGCGCAATTGACACGGCTAATTACGTTTACTTTCAAGGGGAAAAATCGGGAAACTTACTTTCTGGATGCGCCTCGTACTAAGAATAGCGTATTCTAGTGTACATATTTTGAATAATTTAAATTATAAATATTAGTGTAATTGAGGCGGTATCCGGAAAAAGGACCCATTGGTCTATAGGCCCTTTTTCGGGAGATTGTTTAATTCTATTCTCCGTTTTAAAATCTACTTGCTTACGTAATTTCGTTTCCATATATTAATGTAAACAGATGGCAGAGTAGCTAATTGAATGAACCGATGCACACTTGCGTAGTTATGGAACTCAGCAAACATCAATGAAGATGATCCTCAAAGTGAGTGCGAGTCCATCCAGGATGTGCACTAAACTGTAAACTGGACTCTGAAGATAAACTTTGAAGTGAGTGTGAATCTATTCTAGATTAATATTAAATATCCTGCAGTCTGTATTCTGTACCCAACAGATATTCACGATTTTTACGTTTTCGGTGCAATTTATGACGTAACTATGAGATATCTGTAAGAAATATAATTGTACTAAAATGATTATGAACTTGAAAACCTCTGTAATGTGCGCTGTCCAATGCTGATATTTAATTTCTGCTAAAATATAATCATATTGAAAGTATTTTGATAAAATAAACTTGTTCTCTGGAAAAAGGGGCTATAAAATGATTAAAACATATTTATTTATGACACTATTAAAGTCGGAATGCATTATTTAACAAAAATTTGTAGACGAATATTATTGTAACAGTATGCAAATTGTTACTTTGATAAAAGTGCATTCAAATCGTAATTGCATAAAAATAAATATTTCAATCATTGTTTTCTCGTAACACGACTTTTGCTTATGGGCCCTTTTACTGGCAACCGCCTCAATTGTTAAAATGGTCCATGTTTTGTTCTGCCCGACTTGACGAAACAAGAGAAACATAAGCCGTTAGTCAAGTACTTCGCTTGCTAGAGGCGCACACATCGTTCACTTAAAATCTCCAGTAGGCCTAATACTTAATCTTGTAGCCTCCTGGGACAAGGTAGGTCCCAGATGATGATGATGACTATTAACAAATGTAAACGATGGTGATAATGACAGAAATAATAACGGTACTAATGAAAACAATGACGATTTGCTCATTACTACAGGTTACATATTGATAAGCAATGTGTTGCAATTATAAATAATGTGACATTAGTATAACTCCAGAGAAAGGGGTGGCCGCAATCCCAGTCGACCGGCTAAAGTGAAGAAGAAAAAAAAATCCTCTTTTCTAACCGGCATCTAACTCGTTTCTGTCTACTGACTGATGTTACTAGAATCTCTTCAGGCTCTTAAGGGTTAATTCAATTCAGCTCACTCTGACTTTAAAATAAATTATTCCGTAGCGAGATTCGAACGTGCAAATCCCATTTGTTTTCTACTTCATTCGTTCCTAGGGCACACTAAAGCATGAAGTCGACAGTTCATAATGTGTTGAATTTTTCAACTAGGCCTAGTATAATTCCAGGACATTGCACATTACGGCTGAAGTATGAAAACGTTTCAGGTAATTGCGGTAATAAAACGCTTCAGTGAACAACACACATTCCTCGGGAGTCGAGTGGTTACCGTGACTGTCACGAATACGAGGGACGTCAGTTCAATCCCAACTACGGGCGATAAAACTCATAGTCCAGAGAGCCGTATTCAGGAATGTCACTTCAAATTCACTTTCACTTATACCCGATTTTAGCGGATAGAAAACGCAGAATTTGTATTTAGAGTCACAGCTTAACTTACATTTTAGTCGTAACCAACCCCGGGCTATAAGCTTGAAACGGTGGAACCAAAAAGGTGTACTAGTATGGCCGCCAAATTACCCATAGTTCATCTCTTTTTCCGGTATGTTAAACAGCTGTTATCTTCGTGGTATTACGATTACGACTTCTGTTTTGTGTTGTGAATATTTTGAAAGTCTAGTAAAATTAAGCGGGTGTTATTTTTATAAAAGCTAATATTCTTTTCTGTTGGTTAATATGGTGAACACCAATAAAAGAAAGTAGAAATGAAGTGTTCAGTCCATGTAACAACCATAATACGTTCAATAAAGCTACAGTGAAATGTACTTTAATATAATAATCTACCAATTTACTCCTGTTCTCTCCACATCCATTCTAAGCCATTTACGTAAGACAAAATATAATTTTTGAAGCTTCATATGTTAGATAGAACTTAGGTGGACATATTGTGCTGTTGAGTCTAATTTTTTAAATACCTGGCTTTATAAAATACCGCAAGTTACTATACAGAAAAGTACATTTTTATAGTACAGGGTGAAGGTCAAGCATGACATATAATTACGTAAGGTTGTTCGACAATAAAATATTATAGGCTGCAGTATTTTCAAAGAGTGTAGGCTATTATTTTTATCGTGCAGTTGCTACATAGCCTAATACTGGTAAATTACATTATTTTTTAAATATAGGTTATAAAATATTTTACATTTTTATATACAGCACAAAGAATATGTACAGTCCTATTATAATGCTAAATTAGATCTTTAATGATGAATTATTTTATTAATAAATGTTCAGAAAAGTGTAGGCCACATTTTTATATAGGTTATGTAGTAGGCCTATCTTGTTATAGATGGACCATTATACGGCCTAACACAGTACTAAGTTATATAGCTATACTTTATCATGTCTAAATTTACAGAAAAATGAGAAAAGTGTGCATTTGTTACATAGGCTATAGCCAGTGCTTTTCTTCTGGAGAAAAAAGTGCTGGAATTCTGTGTAGAATTATAACAGACTGGGAGGTGATTACTATCCAGTGTCGTTTTTAACCTCCTTTTCGCCCAACTTTCTTGGTGTGTCAGAGTTTGATGACAGTTCTGATGATGTTGAAATTATATAAGGAATTTCTTTTAGAGTCTCTGGATTATGATGCCGAACCTTAAAGGGAAGAGAAAAAAACTGGGCTAATTTGTATATGAAATCTTATATCTTGGTGTGTCATAGTTTGATGACAGTTCTGATGATGTTGAAATTATATAAGGAATTTCTTTTAGAGTCTCTGGATTATGATGCCGAACCTCAAAGGGAAGAGAAAAAAACTGGGCTAATTTGTATATGAAATCTTATATCTTGGTGTGTCAGAGTTAAAGGGAAGAGAAAAAAACTGGGCTAATTTGTATATGAAATCTTATAGACTATAATTAAATGCACTGTACTTTATCATTGTTAAATTCTAAATTTATATAAGGTGGATGATATGCTTACATTTAGTCTTTCCACATGCAAAGTTGGAACTGCATATGATTTCAGTCGAACACTAGAGCAGGAGGAGGACCTGTCAAAACATTCTTCCAGGAAATGTTGCCAACAAATAACGCTTCTTGCCGTTGGTTGCCAATTTGGCTTATTTATAAATTTTAGCCATTCATTTTACGACTTAAATCTTTCGGAAATCTGTAAAGAACGTAAGCCATAATGGTTAGGCCTACATACTATTATATGAATTACATTCATTATACATAAATATAACAATATAATGCTTAGATATGAAAAAGTCACGGCATTTCCTGAAGATTTTGGTTTAGCTGTTACACCACAACGCAACAACTAACCATTATAAAATGTGAATTAGACATTTAAATTTCGCTATGTGACATAACAGCCTGTAGCAAAATTAAATACTTGGCGGTATTTCGCGGAAAATTATGGGACAAAAGGTGTAGTTTGACGTCACATCCGTCCCATTGCTTGCAAGCATTTCCCCTTGGATCGCTCTCTCCTTTCTTTTTATCCTCTCAGGTCGTAACTTAGTCTGAAGCTTGAAGACGGACCTTACACCTCACTTAGGGCCTGCTGCATAAAAACAGATGACTGGAAATTAATTCAGAACCAAGTTCACAAAATGGACTGAGATTACAACTTGGTCGCGTTTTATAACAATTTACTGAACTCGGTTAACATTAATCTAGTTAAAATCTAATCTGAATTCAGAAAAGTGGACGTTGCAACGCAGCAAAACAAATGAATTACGAAATTTGTTTGCACATTGGATAATACGCAACAATGCGATCCAGCTGCCCGTGACTGTGTAGTGACTGCAAGATGGATGAGAGCGATTGCAAATTTCTTGCAAAAGGAAAAGGCCGATATGTTAGACATAGTAGTTCCGTTAAAATATATAAACATTAGGAACAGATGCATTATAGGTGCCAACCATCACACATTATTTATTAGCAAAAAAAAAAAAAAAAGGGTCAGCGGAAATAATGGTTCGATTAGCGTTTTTAGCATTCGATATTCGATAAGCATCAAATGCTACCACATTAAAAAAATAAAAAAACAATTAAACAGTTTGTTACTACTGATGTGATTTTAGTCACTTTGTATTATATTTTTGGTCCAGGAAAATATATTTTACTATTGCTGCCGTCATTTCCATTTTGAAGTGGGCTATAAGTTAATAATATAAAACTGACTGTTAATTTAGAAGTGACAACATATTTTATGTCGATTATAACAACAATACATATCGATAGTAGCATTCATACCATTCAACCAATAAGGGGATTGGTCCCTATAATGCATCTGTGCCAAACATTATAGAAAATAAAAAGGCAATTACTTCCAAATCTAAAGAAAAGACGTCAAAGGAAATTGTAACTGAATTCAAGGCTAGGAATAGAATTGAAACTTTTATATATTCCGACACCATACATGGGACTGATGTCTGATTTTCTTTGCGTTATTTCATCATCAAATGAAGGTGAGAAATAAAATAAATTTACAAATATACACGCAGCACATATTAAAATTAATTATTCCGTAGGGTAGACCGAAATGGAAATGTATGCTTGAAACATGGCCTTCTTCATAGACTATTTTTCTAAAAATCATGACACCACGGTGCAGAACTGAATTAAGAAGGCAGTGTCATAAATACAGTTTCATTACGAGTTATGTTGAAAAGATAAGGGTTTAATATACTATTACAATAATGTTTACAACATTGTACAGAAGGTACTAACAATGCCAGTGTTCAAAGTTAACGTGTTATTCCACATTATGTTTACATTATTTCACTTCCAAAGCATTTTCAGATTTCATAACCCCAACTGCTGATGAGGTATCCATGTTTGTTTAGTGAACAAGTCAACAATCAAGCAAGCATTTTCGTTTACTAGCTACTACGGACTTGATTGCTGTGCACTATGTAACTTTGGATCATAACTTCTGACGTCACATCCGGCTATTTAGTCAACAATCTAGTTCACTTCAGCTGAAAATGTAGCCTTGAGACACGACCTTACTTCCAAACCTATCTCTTTACTTGCTTCCAGTAAAATTTCCGCGTTTTCCCTAGTAGTTAGCGGATTTTCTCCTAACATGTTCACGTCATCCGCATAGACAAGAAGCTGATGTAACCCGTTCAATTCCAAACCCTGTCTGTTATCCTGGACTTTCCTAGAGTAAAGTTAAAAAGTAAAGATGATAGTGCATCTCCTTGCTTTAGCCCGCAGTGAATTGGAAAAGCATCAGACAGAAACTGGCCTATACGGACTCTGCTGAGACACATTTTAATAAATCGAACTAGTTTATCTCTTTCACTGGCAGTAATAGTGCAGAGTAACCAAAAGAATAGCAATAGTAATACTAGTTGAAAAGCCGAAATACAGGGACATCATTTTATTTTTACTTCAATTTTTATTGTACCTGAGTTTTTGAACGTACTTCACTCCCACCCCTTCTACTAATAAAGTTCAACCATCCTCCACACAGATCCAAGACCGCATATACAGTCATAGTAGCCTTACGGTCATAGTAAACAGTGCGTTCCAAAAATATGTTCGCGTTTTCCAGTGACGAAAGAGCTTTCAATATTGAATCATTTTCGCACAGATACTTTCGTCCATTTGCCTACGTCGTATCCCGGTTTCCCCCACCAGCTTTTATTCGCCAGCTAGTGGCTGGGATGTCTTAGAACGTTAATTTCTGTTAGGAATTTGACGTCTGCGTAATATTATACAACTGTTTAGAATAACTAAATAAAAGGGCCTCGTTAAATAATTAACTGTCACGTGATTTCCTCCTTTTCTACGACCCTTCGACAAAACCACTTGGACGGACAGTAGATGGTATGTCTGAGTAATTTTATCTTTTCGGATCGGACAGAAGTGAAGTTTGAATTTACAGTAGGCCCACGTAAGGTACTCTTTATAGAGTAGGTACAGAATTATTTCAACATGAGTTACTAGTACGAAGGACGAAACTGGTAATTGGGATTAGGTACAGTAGTCTACTGGGTGTTCATTTCAAAGTGTGTCATGACGTCACTGTTGTGAGTCAGCGATTTGAAGCGAGTTTCAGCTTTTATGTCAGAGAAGTTGCCTATTAATCAAGGCGTTCAATCTGAACTTGAGAACGTGTACGATATAACTTGAATGTCGTAGCAACAGATGGCGGTCTGTAAAGTCTGTTGCTACCATAATCTCTTTCGAACTGTGTTTTGCGCGGGCAAGTCGTACGCAGGGTATTTGTTATCATCGATTGCGTACGGCAACATTTCACAACACAAATCAAATGCTCCGTGCCATGTTGACCGTCGAAGTTAATGTCAACAAATACGTAAGTAATCGTCTTAACCCTCTCCCCATATCCCGACAGTAAGAAAAAAAACTCACCTCAGTACGTGTTTTCAAACAGTTCACATTCTTGCCACTATTGGCGTTACCGTACGTATCGGTAAGTAATCTTCAGAATGAACGCCGTACTTGCTAGGCAACTTCTCTCGCATTTAGGTAATACGCCTCTGCGGAAGTGTAGGAAGATTGAATTCTCTAGGCTCATCGGATAGCCACATGACGACATACAGCGAGCCATGACACATTTTGAACTGAACACCCAGTATAGTGGGTTAATATGCACATTAGAACTAAAGCCTGTATCGAAATGAACGGCCACCATTTTCAAAAATGTGTTTAAACATCCATATTATGATTATTTTTCAATTTAACTTCATTCTCTATATTGTACGCTAATGTGCTGTAGACAATATAATATACACTGCATAATGAATACGTCCGCATGGAAAGCTCAGTTCGTGAGTAAAAACACTCATTGTTAATACTGTACTGTATTTTGATTAAACATAAACCTAATGAAAATGATCAAACTCAAAAGCGCGATATTCCCTAGTTTACCTAAATGGATGAAATACTTTTCTTCCCTCCTATACCTAGTAAAGTGATTTGTTTGTATATTACGGCAGTATCATCGAACTCCAGTCGTGGAAGGGGGTAGCAAACGGTATAGCCAGGTTAATATTAAAAATGTTAGTAAAAATAAAATGATGTCCCTGTATATGTCTCTGAGAGCAGCAATCGAATCTCGCGTACCTCGTAATGAGTACCAGTACTCTACATAGTTTTGAAACATGTTCATAAAAGAATGAATGAACCACAGTTATATTTCACTAAACTTGTTCCGAGACAGGAATAAGGACTTCAAGTCAAGTCAAGTGTAACAATATCAGTGGAGCACTATGCATATTTATTAATATTAATTTCTTAATATTTGCTTTAAACTATTTTACATATGAAAGAGGGAATAGCTACCTAAAACACGGAAAATCTCTGTCTGATCGGCTAAAGAGTGTAACAAATGCAAATGAACGCCGCTGTTCTAGATAGCCGCCGATAGATATCACAGTTTCAAATGACACTTTTATGAATGCCGATCTCGTTATTTCTATGCGCTATCGAATCACGATGGTATGAAATGCAGTTCAGTTATTTATGACGAGGATTGTTGCTGTCATGTCAGAGAAAATGAATATGACTGATGACAAGTAGGAAAGCCGGGGATATATGAGACTCACAAACGAAGTAAAGTAGATAAGTACAGGATATATTACATTTGCGATGTGCGCTTTAATACCGCCACAACTTGCATGGGATGAATGTTCAGACTTTTAGGAACCTCAATGCTATACGAATTATAAGAAGTTATTAATAGACATCGGAAGTTAAGGCACTAAAAATGGTATTTTAGGCACCTAAAAAAGACTCTAAAAACAACAAAAATAGGACAATAAAAGGCAGTGAAATTATATTGAATCATTCATAATTCAAAAAGTAAATATCATAAGACCATAAATAACTTAAGGGGTTAGGTATAGCCCTAGATCATATATGTAACAGATAACTCCTCGCTACATTAAAATCGGCAGCACTTCGAAGAGAACAACCGCCAGGATCGCCACCCGTCCGCCGTAAACGAACACGAGATGGCAGCACAGTCGCTAATGCAATTCGAATGAGTATTATGACGTGACTCCTTATGTAACAACTAGATGGCAGCGTAGTAAACCTGACAAAAGCTGTTAACCTCAAAGCCTATAACCCCGACATATCTGTTACATATATGATCTAGGGTATAGCTTACAGCAGTAAAATTTTTGGAAATAGTCAACATTTTTTCTCCATTACTTTATCTTGTATAATAATGAAAATTGGTGTATGTCAAACACTGTCCTTCTGCTATATGAAAAAATATTTTTATGATTTAAAAAAAAAATATTTATGTTTTTTTTTTTTTTTTTTTCTTTTCAAAATTCAAAATGTTGGCAGTTCACGTGCAGTGATGAAGCTTTCCCCCCATAACTCAAAAACTTGTTAACCTTTTCGTGTTCTCTCTCTTTTATTTTATTGCTGAAACTCATTTTTACAATATCATGCTCTTACAACTACATTCCTTAATAAATAATACATATATTTTTTTTATTTTGTGTAATAGAAAATCCCGATATTTGACCATTTTTTAAAATGAATTTAGTCCACACCTGTGGAGTAACGGTCAGCGCGTCTGGCCGCGAAACCAGGTGGCCCGGGTTCGAATCTCGGTTGCGGCAAGTTACCTGGTTGAGGTTTTTTCCGGGGTTTTCCCTCAGCCCAATACTAGAAAATGCTGGGTAACTTTCGGTGCTGGACCCCGGACTCATTTCACCGGCATTATCACCTTCATATCATTCAGACGCTAAATAACCTAGATGTTGATACAGCGTCGTAAAATAACCCTAATACGAAAATGAAATTATTTTTTATCAGACAATCTATCAAAGGTAGAGAAGTGATTTTGCATCACATTGTAGATATGACATGCATAAATACGAGTACACACAAAAAAATTCATCACAGAATGTTGGATAGTTTTTGAGTTATGTGGGAAACGATTCATCACTGCACAGCGAACTGAATTTTGGGTGAGGGGGAAAGAGATGTAATTAATTTTTTTTAAATCGTAAAAATACTTTTTTCATATAGCAGAAGGGCAGTGTTTTACATATACTAATTTTCCTTATTGTATAAGATATAATAATGAAGGAAAAAATGTTGAATATTTGCAAAATTTTACTGCTGTAAGCTGTACCTAACCCTTTAACAAAGTGCATTGGAAAAGTAGTTTCTGTGTTCTAAAGACTTGTTTCACTTGTACTCATTCATCCACAACTTCACGTCCATAATTTGAGTTACAGTAAACAACAAGCAACTTTTCAAGATTAACGCACAAACTTCTGTCACGTTTAATGGACAAAATCAGTTCATATACTGAAAAAGATATCTTAGCGTATACTGATTTGACTGGAGCATACTTAAACAGTGCCATCCTGGCTACATTAAACCCCTCAGGAAGGTCACCGTCTTTCAGATTTAGCACATTATACACAGAATTAATGGTTGTATAGCCAGGGTTTCTTGACAAAATATTGTTTAGCTTTCCACATATTTTAGTAGTCATTCTTGCCAGGAGCTTCTTGTAATATATATTTTTTTCAGACAAAAATAGGGACATGGATTCACACAAGGACAGACTACTAGATTCCAGTTGTTGAATAGTGTCTACTACAAAAGTGAAATGTGCATCGACATATGACAAATCTCAACCATGGATGAATATATAATAGGATGCGAAACTTACTGAGTTTCCCGTAGAGGCGTTGTAGAAATTGCTCTTGCTGCCACCTGTTGGGAGGAGGGGCGTTATTACATCTAGCAGCGCACCAAGTAGCGAAAAGAGTGACTAATTACTCCATGCATTTAGCAGCGCACCTGATGACGAAAATGTTAAACTGTGCAGAAAGTATTCCCTCCCACCCTCATAGATATTCTAAACTAACCCAATTTAAAATAAAACATTTACACTTTTATTCCTCACAGCATCTTCTACTGAAAATTCTTACCCGGAGCCACTTACTTACTTACTTACTGGCTTTTAAGGAACCCGGAGGTTCATTGCCGCCCTCACGTAAGCCCGCCATCGGTCCCTATCCTGAGCAAAATTCATCCATTCTCTATCATCATATCCCGCCTCCCTTAAATCCATTTTAATATTATCTTCCCATCTACGTCTCGGCCTCCCTAAAGGTCTTTTTCCCTCCTGCCTCCCAACTAACACTCTATATGCATTTCTGGATTCGCCCATACGTGCTACATGCCCTGCCCATCTCAAACGTCTGGATTTGATGTTCCTAATTATGTCAGGTGAAGAATACAATGCGTGCAGTTCTGTGTTGTGTAACTTTGTCCATTCTCCTGTAACTTCATCCTTCTTAGCCCCAAATATTTTCCTAAGCACCTTATTCTCAAACACCCTTAACCTATGTCCCTCTCTCAAAGTGAGAGTCCAAGTTTCACAACCATACAGAACAACTGGTAATATAACTGTTTTATAAATTCTGACTTTCAGTTTTTTCGACAGCAGACTGGAGCCAACAGGAAGATAAAAGAGAGGATCTATTTTACACTACCCAGTCATCCTGCCTAAGGTTTTTCCGTGGTTTTCCTAAGGCGCTAAGACAAATGTCGGGATGAGCCCTAAAAGAAATGGGCCACGGACCTGCTCTCATATCCCCATGAATCCCCCTAATTAACAATCACATCTCTCCCCACTCTTCGCAATTGAGCCATCATATAGCCAAATGGCTGGTCTCGAAATTGAGACAAATCAACAAGGCTCATGACCTCCAACATAATAGCCAAATTGGCTAGTCTCTTATATGAGACAACTCATCCTGCCTAAGGTATTCCGTGGTTTTCCTCAGGCGTAAGACAAATGTCGGGATGAGCCCTATAAGAAATGGGCCACGGACCTATATGCCCTTCCCCATATATATTCCACCTTTCTTATAAATTATGTATGCCCTATTTCAGATAATATTAATAGTATATTAAACATAAGAGGTCACTCAATAAGTCGCAAATTGAAAGGACAGGGACCTCTCAAATTGCAGTTTAGATTTCACGGCGCTTCTTCCGACGGCCTTCACCTGCTTTGTCATCGAACAACAGATGACGGCGTCTTGCCATCCAAACGCCACACACCAGCCAACTCCTCCTCGCCCCGTTCCGTGATCAATTGATCAGTCTCAGCCCCCCTCGCGTATGTGATACCTAAGAGGTTACGTCCAATTTCGGCTTCCCCTTCAAAATTTTCTAGAGCTCCTTCAGGGGAGCAGCGTAACCCGGAGTGAGACTAGTGGCCAACAGGCTTGGAGCTCACATATTTAGTTTTGTACAGCCCCCAACCCCTTGCAAGGACGCGTTTTGCGTACCTTTTAAATTTTCCTCCCAATTCTCCTTCGATTTTTCGATTTTTCGATACACTACCCAATTAAAATATAACCAGACAGAGACAAAAAATAAAGCAAAAGATTAGATAATTGGGATTGTATTCTTTGGGTATTTATTGTACAGCGCAATGGAAAAGTCTGCAAGAACTACTTAGATAGTTCAATTTATTATATTACTATTACTTTACAATACATTCAACAACACTATTTTTACAACGTCCATAAACATCACTGTTTATACACACACGTAGTATCACTTTATGTTCACTTATTAGCAAGTTTCTGTGTGCCATCTTGTCTCTTCGAGCAATATCTCGAATGGATAAATAGAGAACTCTAGGTAATGTATCCAACACGTAGTTCCAATGTTCACCACCTACGACGTTGGGCGCTGATCATCTTATTTGAGCCTCCTGCTGCCAGATGGTGCTGACCGCAGTTTCGCATCCTATTATATATTTATCCATGTCTCAACCATGTCCCCCTTCTCGTAATTATTGGTTCAGAGAGTAGGGGAGCGTCAGGTACCTTCTCTCTGAATACACTAATCCTTCAAGAGGCTTTAAGAAACACTTTCTTAACCAATGAAATTAACGTATTGACTGTTGGAAACAACTTTCTTACTCTCTCAACAACTCGATGCAGGCCATGGACAAGACAAGTTAAGTGTGTGAAACAAACAAAACAAATGGCTTTTAAGGAACCCGGAGGTTCATTGCTACCCTCACATAAGCCCGCCATCGGTCCCTATCCTGAGGCAAGATTAGTTCAGTCCCTACCATCATAACTCACCTCTCTCAAATCTATTTTAATATTATCCTCCCATCTATGTATGTCAGCCACCGGCGTGGCTCAATCGGTTAAGGCACTTGCCTGCCGGTCTGAAGTTGCTTTCGGGCGCATGTTCGATCCCCGCTTGGGCTGATTATCTGGTTGGGTTTTTTCCGAGGTTTTTCCCAACCGTAATATGAATGCAAGATAATCAATCTATGGCGAATCCTCGGCCTCATCTCGCCAAATATCATCTCGCTATCACCAATCTCATTGACGCTAAATAACCTAGTAGTTGATACAGCGTCGTTAAATTAACCAACTAAAATAAAATAAAAATCTATGTATGTCTTGGCCTCCCAACTAACACTCTATATGCATTTCTGGATTCGCCCATACGTGCTACATGGGCTGCCCATCTCAAATGTCTAGATTTAATGTTCCTAATTATGTCAGGTGAAGAATACAATGCGTGCAGTTCTGTGTTGTGTAACTTGTCAACAGGGAAGTAAATAAGCAAAACGCATTTTCGATCGTTAGAGAACCCCCATTGGATGCAGGCGTCAAAATTACAAGGTGCCAACTGTGTTGTGTTTTGGTACGGCATACAGAAATATGAATTATTTTGTCTATTATTCTTTGACCAAACTGTAAGAGGAGATACATATGCAAGGCACCTTCCCCCCATTCTCAATTCTGTGACGTCCCCATCTATTTTGAATAGGACCGCACTACATCATGTTACAGTTGACATGTTCACAAGTGGCTGGACATGTAATTTCCTGAGTATTGGATAGAATGTTGAATTCCTGTTGAGTGGTCACTTGAAGACTATGGTGCTGTGCAGGGAAAATCCAGGGCATTCCTTATTTCAAGGCACATACAGTGCCATGATCCAGACATCTTTTGTCGTATCACGATGGCCTGAATAACCATCTTGTGCTATGCATATAATGGAGGAAGTGTTACAAATATGGAATACCATTTCGTTTTTTCGTTTTGAAACCTACATGTTTTCAATACTGAACGTAAAGCATCGTCCTGTCTATAATAAGAATGATTTATTTTAGCTGGCAGAGTTAAGGCCGTAAGGCCTTCTCTTCCACTCAACTAGCAAAAAGAGTATATACATATGCATGAACTTACAAATAATTCAACAATTTGATTTAGATGAGAGTTACATGTATACAAGAGTTATTTACGAATTAAACAACAAAATACTATGAACTATTAATTAAACACCGAAATAAACTGTGTAGCAGAATTAAGCTAAAATACATAGAATGTTAATATAATTCAAATGATATTAGATAATAGAAAGAGATTATTATGAGACAATTTTGAAAATACAGCACAATCAGGATGATGTCTAAAAGAAAGAAGTAACAATGTAGTCAGTGATAGTTTAAATCAGTATGATTGGAGTGAAATGCTAATAAGGTTATCTTTTAAGCTGTTCTTAAAGGTGTTTATTGTCTTGCAGCCCCTAATACTTTGTGACAAGGAATTCTATTGACGCAAGGTGGATACTGTAAAAGATGATGAATAACAAGATGTTCTATAAAGAGGTATACTTAGCGTGCTACAGATAAGTGATCTGGTATTTACGTCGTGGTTAGAGTATAGATAAGAGAAACGAGACGAAAGGTAATTTGGTGTTAAGGTGTGCTGAATTCGAGCTGAATGTCCCTTTGAATGGTACACCGAACTTCGTAAGATGTTACAAATGTTTGAAAAATTATTTTCCTCAAAATCTAACGTATTTACTTCATAAAAATGGAGGTACAAATATGGAATTCTATTAACAAGTTACAAGATTAACAAAACTGCAAAGTCAAAGTGTCCTCTACCAAGAAAAGCATAGAACAAGCATTAAGAATCTTCATTAGATGATGTTTTCCCAACAGTAACACTGAATCCAGATGAATCATCTCTCACGTCTTTTCTCGAACTTGTTTTATGACATCTTGCATTGCCTTTTCATTCTAATGTTTTCTAAGTTTGTTGGAAGGTGCGGTTTTCCCTCCCGCTAGAGGTGCCAACACTACAGTAGTCACGAAACAGAAAACCATGGTAGGCCTATAAATATGGAATACTTATAATACTAGTATTTCATATTTGTGATGTTGTAAGTCATAACCTCAAAACATATCATAATTTAAAAACGAAATCAATTAAACATATATTGCTATAAACGTAGATTATTTTTCTTTAAGAATATATATCCCCTGGTAGAGGGGAAAAGAGAAGGCCTGATGGCCTTATCTCTACCAGGTTAAATAAATAAATAAATAAATAAATAAATAAATAAATAAATAAATAAATAAATAAATAAATAAATAAATAAATAAATAAATAAATATTTCTAACATTGAATATGATTATGTCTCGTGACGAGAATATTGTACGAAATGAAAAAACAAAAATTGGAAATTTTAAAGAGGTGGAGAAGTTCAAATATCTTAGAGCAACAGTAACAAATATAAATGATACTCGGGAGGAAATTAAACATAGAATAAATATGGGAAATGCCTGTTATTATTCGGTTGAGAAGCTTTTATCATCCAGTCTGCTGTCAAAAAATCTGAAAGTTAGAATTTATAAAACAGTTATATTACCGGTTTTTCTTTATGGTTGTGAAAGTTAGACTCTCACTTTGAGAGAGGAACATAGATTAAGGGTGTTTGAGAATAAGGTGCTTAGGAAAATATTTGGGGCTAAGAGGGATGAAGTTACAGGAGAATGGAGAAAGTTACACAACACAGAACTGCACGCATTGTATTTTTCACCTGACCTAGACACGCGATCACAACACCCCTCAATAATATCCATTCCCTCCCACCGAACTTCCTCATATTCATCTTCTTTCACTGTGGCTGTTCCTCGACTTCGGAATTCCCTACACACTAACATTAGTTATCCAGTTTTCATTATTTACTTTCATGTTGTTTTATGATCTAGATATTATGTAATAACTATGTAAGCAAATGTATTTAATTAGAATTAGAGTGTGGCTGGGCGGAAGAGAAGGCCTACTGGCCTTAGCTCTGCCAGATTAAATAAATAAATTATTAAATTATTATTATTATTATTATTATTAATTAGGAACATTAAATCCAGACGTTTGAGATGGGCAGGGCATGTAACACGCGAGGCGTAGATGGGAAGATAATATTAAAATGGATTTGAGGGAGGTGGGATATGATGATAGAGAATGGATTAATCTTGCTCAGAATAGGGACCAATGGCGTGCTTATGTGAGGGCGGTAATGAACATCCGGGTTCCTTAAAAGCCAGTAAGTACGTATTTCTAACATTGAGGAATGACAATGTACAGAGTCCGCCAAAAAAAATTGTGTACACTATTTATGGAACGAAAACTATTTATGATGTGTTTGTTTTACAGGGACATCATTTTATTTTTACTAACATTTTTAATATTAATCTGGCTATACCTTTCTATTAACGATTGAAACAGGAAACACCGTTTGCTACCCCTTCCATGACTGGAGTAGGTATAGGAGGGAAGAAAAGTAGTTCATCCATTTACGTAAACTAGGAAATATCGCAATTTTGAGTTTGATAATTTTCATTACGATTTTTGTTTAATCAAAATACAGTACAGTATTAACACTTAGTGTTTTACACACGAATTGAGCTATCCATGCGAACGTATTCATTATGCAGTGTATATTATACTGTCTACAGCACATTAGCGTACAATATAGAGAACGAAGTTAAATTGAAAAATAATCATAATATGAATATTTAAACACATTTTTTAAAATGATGGCCGTTCATTTCGATACAGGCTTCAGTTCTTGTGTGCATATTATCACACTATAGACTATTGTATCTAATTCCAATTACCAGTTTCTTCCTTCGTACGAGTAACTCATGTTGAAATAATTCTATACCTACTCTATAAAAGAGTACCTTACGTACTGTAAATTCAATCTTCACTTCTGCCCGATCCGAAAAGATAAAATTACTCAGAAATGCTATCTACTGTCCGTTCAAGTGGTTTTGTCGCAGGGTCGTAGAAAGGGGGTAGGGAATCACGTGACAGTTAATTACTTAACGAGACCCTTTTATTTAAGTTATTTTAAATACTTGTGTAATATTATGTAGACGTCCAATTCCTAACAGAAATTAATGTTTTCAGAAAAGAGCTAAGACAGCCCAGCTACTAGACTTTACAGAGGAGCGAACAGAAGCAGGTGGGGGAAACCGGGATGCGACGTAGGCAAACTGACAGTACCTGTGCGAAAATATGATTCAATATTGAAAGCTCTTTCGTCACTGGAAAACGCAAACATATTTCTGGAACGTACTGTACTCTCTCAGTACTGCTTACGCGCCCTCGGCTCTGTATTGTGAACGGTTGGAAGTTTACTGGTAGAAGGGATGGGAGTGAAGTACATTCAAAAACTGAGGTACAATAAAAATTGAAGTAAAAATAAAATGATGTCCCTGTACATTTAAATACTGATCACACATGTAGTACTGTCTTCAGTTAAGCACATGGTTACTGTAGATGTTCAAAATGTTCTCCGTTGGAGCCAGACACAACGCAACGACGAGCGGTCGCCGCTGCAATCTCCTGGCGAAGATTCTCCAGCGTGAGCGGCTTATGTCGATAGGCTTGGTCTTTCACAGTTCCCCACAAGCAAAAATCCATAGGGGTTAGATATGGCGACCGTGGGGGGAACTCAATGGGTCCTCTTCGCCCAATCCAATGTCCAATGCGTGCTCAAGCCATTTTGTTTTCTCACTATCGTCTAGTGAGAGTACAATATAATAAGTAAATGAAACTCAGGAACAGTTTTATTTCTAGTACCAGCCGTACCCGTGCGCTCCGCTGCATCCGTTAGAAATAAATATTAAGTAATTACATAATTAAAACAGGACGTTTGATCCAGGGAACATTCGTGTTTGATAGAAGAATAAATCGTTTAATATATTACTTAATTTAAATTGCATCCAAATAATTAAAATGCGATCATTTTGATCCAGAGACACTCATTTGGTGCAATGACAATTGCTTTAACCTGTTTCTTAATTTCTATTACATGGAACCATAGTTTAATGAAGATTGACATCATTTAGATTTAATGTGTATATTTTATTTTACTTGTTATAGGTTTCCATTGAATTATGGTAATTACTTAATTTTAACCCTTGTTTTCTACGTATTCAGTAAATGGCGCTTGTCCCACTATGGTTCTGAACCCTTCAAATAACTTAAATTACATTATATAATATTACTTATTATATTATATTATATCAGAAGTTACAGTAATACCATTATAACATTATGTCCATCTAGAGAAACTACACTTTCCAATGGTGAAATAATAATTAATTATACAAATCGGTTAATTTAGCTTCCGATATTACTGCATACAAACACAAAAACATTCTCTGTAGGCTATCTTTCATAGCTTTCGATTGTTGCTGTCCAAGGCCCCTTATAGAAGAAGTCATTTGTTTTTTAATTCATTACACGGCCTTAGATGGCAGTTATTTTAATTTTAAAACTCATTTATCTCATTAAATATCAGTCCTATCAAAATCTTTCATGGAATAAAACTTATCGCAAATTATGTTTAAAGAAACTTTTGTTATGTAATATTTTTCATAAAATCAATAATAAGCGAGATATTTCGATTTATTTAATTCAGGCCCCCTTATAACCTCCCTTTTAAATAATGTATTTTGAATGCCATATAGCCTAAAATCTAAGTTATAACGAACTTAATTTATATTCCAATTTTCATCGAAATCCGTTCAGCCATTATCGCGTGAAAAGGTAACATCCAGACAGACAGACATACAAACAAAAATTTCAAAAAAGCGTTTTTTTGTTTCAGGGTGGTTAATTATATATGTTAGGACCAATTATTTTTGGAAAATCGAAAATTACCAGAAAAATTTCGGCTACAGATTTATTATTAGTATAGATGAAAGATACAAATCAATTAACAACAAACCGTTGCCAAGGAGAGCTAAAATTTTCATGGCCCACACCGTTGTGTAATGAACACAGACGCAGGCCAGTTGTGAATTCAGAACTCAGAGTCCTACAATCGTGATGAAAGTACCGACATCTGTTGAGCGAAAGATTATACTACAACATACTCGTAATTCAAATCAATCGACAATATCAATATCCCGATACAGTCTGACAAAGAGTGTAAATTTTTTATACATTTTTTTTACGGACTTTGTATATTCAAGGAAAGAACTTACCGCCAAAATGTTCACTTTCATCGAAAACGTAGTAATGATAAACGTTCCAATAGTTTCGCTTCTATAGCTCGAGCAAAAAACGATTACCGAAAAACAATGATGGCGTTGCTGTCTGTTTTGACGTGTGTATGTAGGCATGCCGAGGGGGGAGAGGTGCGAGCCGATGGAAGTACTGTCTCTTCCAAGAAGATGAACAAATGAGGACATAGCTGTGGAAATAAAGATCTTAGCAAGAGAAAAATTCGAAGCTAATTAAACGCGCAACATATGTTTACGAATGAAATAATAATACCGTGCGATACAAGACACGTATTCACATGCAATGGAACAAACTAAAGTCGCAATGTAACTATCACAACGCAAGACTGATTCTATCGATGTCATTTCTCTTCCGACTGTACTCTTGAATATCATTCAAGTTATCTCGTGACCTTTCCTGTCGCCCGCTCTTCCTTATCGCAGTGTTTGATTCGCATTCCTTCCGTCGGTATTCCGTGCTTGCGAGACCTATAACTGCAAACTAACACGTTCCCTTGAAAGAGGCTATCAGTGCTAAGTAATTTAATTTGGAAGGCTTCTGCTAGAATGCAACACGTCTCAGACCGTATATCAGGCGTCTCAAGGCCAACGCATGAAAGTTGTTACAGAGAGCAAGTGTAGTTAGCGTAGTCAGCAGAAGAGATAAGCGCAGTACCCGAAGATAGCCGATCGATTCATGAGTTGTACTGTCACAATAGACGGTTATTTTCGGAAGGAATAAAATTTCTTAAGTAGTTTGCAATAATAATAATAATAATAATAATAATAATAATAATAATAATAATAATAATAATACTAATAATAATAATAATAATAATAATAAATTTATTTTATAATGAAATATCAATGAGTAAAAATAAGACATCTGAAGCATGAACAACCATACATGTTACGTAATTATTTAAGCACAAGGAACTGGCCATCCTACCCCATTATCTCCTGGCCTAGTTGCCTCATAAGTGGTGCCTTGTTGGTATTACTTGTGAGGTTCGACCTGTCTTCGGATAGTTGACTAAACAACAATACTTCATTTCTAGTAAATGGTTTTTGGTATCTCTCTTTTTTTAAGTTTACACTATACTTCATGAAATAAAATTCAATTAAAGAATAACAAAATTACAATTAAACTTGTTGGTTGTTAAACTACGTCCTTTTACGATACGTCAATATTAATATATTAATTACAATAATAGTTAAATAATATAGTTCGTGATGTTTTCAATAATTAAAAATAACCAAAACATCTTAGAAATTCACAAACAATCTTAAATCTGGTCTCAAATTCTTTTCTCAAGTCCTTCAGTACTTCATTATGTTTGTTACACTGGTCTTGATTGAAATTAGGTAACAATTTTAGATCAATAAAGTGGTAAAAGTTACACACTGAAACTTGCGACTCCCACAATTTCGCTTTCCCTATGAAAGCTTTTATTTCTTCATACATTTGTTGTAATAAGGACATTCTTTCCTCGGAGTTAGAGACAACATAGATGTCTATTCAAACGTCGCGGTCAGTGACGTCATCCGGAGATACACGAACTGCTCACGCAACTTGTTTCACTTTTACATAAAAAAATAGAGAGAGGAGGAAGTGCTCCGAGGAGACCCTATTGAGACGTCTGCCGTATATCAACACTATTTCATATTTGTATCCCTATTTTATATTTGTAGCACTTCCTCTTTGGGGAGGCCGAGACGTAATTTTATTTTTATTTTATTTTATTGGGTTATTTTACGACGCTGTAACAACATCTAGGTTATTTAGCGTCTGAATGAAGTGAAGGTGATAATGCCGGTGAAATGAATCCGGGGTCCAGCACCGAAAGTTACCCAGCATTTGCTCGTATTGGGTTGAGGGAAAACCCCGGAAAAAACCTCAACCAGGTAACTTGCTCCGACCGGGATTCGAACCCGGGCCACCTGGTTTCGCGGCCAGACGTGCTGACCGTTACTCCACAGGTGTGGACCCAAGACGTAGATGGGAAGATAATATGAAAATGGATTTGAGGGAGGTAGGATGAGATGATAGAGACTGGATTAATCTTGCTCAGGATAGGGACCAATGGCGGGCTTATGTGAGGGCGGCAATGAACCTCCGGGTTCCTTAAAAGCCAGTAAGTAAGTAAAGTAAGTAACACTTCAATATAACGGAAAACACACTGAAAACATTTTGTGAATTGAAGACTGGACATAAAACAGTATGCAAGTGCCAAAGAAACAAACTGTAGAAAATAGAGTTTTCATGTACGACTTGTAATGTAGGCCTAATAACAGTAACATTATTCGCTTTGCACATCTATGGGAGAAGCTAGGGCCTAAATAAAACTACAACGAGACACCATTTTTCTTAATGGATTGAGCCAGGAACATACTCTTTTTTTTCTTCTTGGAAAAAACTAATTTTTAACGATATTTACGCTTATAGCCTTCTTTTTTTTACGTCCAGTCTTCAATAATTGATGTCTTGGCTTATGAAACCTTCCCTATTACGAAGGCATACTAGAATTCGCCTATACAAGACCTTGGGGAGACCTGTACTTTGTTACGGCAGTGAGGCATGGACATTGAGGAAGAAAGACGAAAGCAGAATAACGGCTAATGAAGTGATATTTATGAGATATACAGTGGGATATACGAAATGGGATCACAAACGCAATGAAGATGTAATGGAAGAATCACAACTAGAACCTGTAGTTAATCACGTAAAACATCATCAGAACAACTGGATAAATCTTCTGCATCGCATGCATGGAGATAGAATCCCAAAAGTCATGCTCCACTATCGTCCAAACGGGAAGAGATCTCTCGGTCGTCCAAAGAAGCGCTGGATTGAAAATTCAACTGTGAGATCGTAACAGGCCATTTGGCCTAATACTTGAAGGGAAGAAGAAGAAGAAGAAGAAGAAGAAGAAGCTTATTGCTTCAAACTTACGGGACAATCCGTTAGTTAGCATTAAATAATCAGATATTGACATAAGCCCAACAAGTTTTCGTTAATGAAATACCGTTAACGCCTTATCAAAATTATGCATGGTCATGATTATCTTATTGAGTCCGACTTTTTATTTATAAAATGTTACAAATTAAGCGATATTCACGATACAGCAGGAGTAACAATGAAAACAGAATTCAATTTATAAATTCGTTAATCTTCGATGCTACTTACCTATTAGAGTTCTACGAAATGTTTATTTGGCCATTATTCAGTCTATCATTCAATATGGTATAATTGTTTGGGGTGGAAGTACAAAAATTAAATCTTAGTCTGTTAAATTTACTACAAAAACGAATAATTAAAATTTGTTTGAAGAAACGTTTCGATTATCCAACTAAATTAATTTATTCTGAATTTAATGTATTTAATATTGAACAAATTTATAAGTATACGCTGTTAAAATTTTATCATAAAAATCGTAATAAGTTTGTATTACAGACACACAATTATGACACAAGACGAAATATTAATTCAACATTAGTAGAACCTAAATGTCTCACATCTGCTGGTCTAAAGCATAGCATAAATTTTGGCCCTCGGTTGTACAATGCTTTAACTAAATTACACCCAGAACTTCTAACATGTAACCCAATAACATATAACAAGAAAATTAGAAACATGTTAATATCTTCAATTTGATTAAATAAATTTATAGCCTATGTGTATGAATTAATCAACCTATATTATATTTGAATTCTATAATTTTGAAATATATATTAATCCTACTTTTCACGTGCGATATTATTCTTCTCTAGTGTTAATATTATATTATATAATTCCATTGCCGCTGTAATTATATTTTAGTTCCTATTTTATTTTACTTATTTATTTTTATTATTATTATTTTTTATTTTAATATTATATCTGAACTGCGACCGAGCACGAGCGCTGCTCATTCGGTCTCAAATTTTGTTAATACTACTGTATCTTCTTTTTATATTGCTTGTATTATTTTATTTATTTGTATTTCTCTTTGTTTGTTTTTGTAATTATATTTCTTTATTCTGTATATTTGAAATAAATAAATAAATAAATAAATAAATAAATAAATAAATAAATAAATAAATAAATAAATAAATAAATAAATAAATATATTAGTGAATTAGTGTATACAAATTTCTGAAGAGTTTTCGATGATTAAATACATTATTTTATAAGATATAAAGATCGAAAACAGTTTCATCCAAATTGTATTTGTTTACATATTATTTTATCTGTATATCTCAGACTACACATAGTGACCTCATTGATAGCAATGGCTTCCCTTATTCTGATCAGCGCTCCCTACAATTCCATAAATATTCTGATAACCAACACAATGCGGTTGCGGTCACTTCCAGGAAATGATGTGATATAAAATGCTTGGAATTATTAGTTACGTAATAGGTTATTATTATTATTTAATAATTTTTCCGCATGTAATGACTCATGTACGTTGCAGGCGCAATTGGTGAAACAAGATCTTCTGTACAAAGCAACTGATAACACATGTTTAGCTTCAGAACACTAGCCAATTAAAGAAATGACACTTCTGCATAGTTGAATCTTTATTTGTAATACTTTTTTACCCTTAAAACTAAAGAGAAAAGATATTTTACTAACAACTTCAAATTGTGTGTAAGTGAAAACATTGAGATTAGGGCAGTTGTTTATATGACATTTTTTGCTCAGAATGTCTTCGGAAATAACCTCCGTAAGTGACGATAAATCCTTGTGAATCACCCTGTAGATAAAGGTAAAATTATTGTGGTTATTAAAGGTTTTTTTTAGTATACGTATCACAAGATTTCTCAGCATCGTCTTAATTTTGGAGAAAGTAAACTGGACGATAGAATTCTTCTGGATCAAGGCCCACGTCGGAACATACGGTAATGAACTTGCGGATCGACTAGCGAAGGCAGCGGCAAGAAACAAGGATGCAGCAGTATGTTATGATAAAATACCGAAAAGTATAATTCAAAGTGAAATAGAGGAAGAAGGAAAACTAAAATATCAGAAAGAATGGGACGACACCACAAAGGCAGCGATAACAAAATCCTACTTTCCTAATGTAAAAGAGTGGCTTAAGATGGAATTAAATATTACAGGCATCTTCACGTCAATGGTGACAGGACACGGGATGACTAGAGCCTACCTCCATCGATTCAAGTTACTGGAGAGTGCAACATGTCCGTGTAATAGTGGAGGTCAGACTATAGATCACTTGCTGTATGACTGCACAATATTAAGAAAGCAAAGGGGAATTCTAGGAAACAGCATCTCGAAGACAGCAAGTTGGCCACCTAACAAATATCAACTTATAAAATTTCATCTTCAACCATTCATTGCCTTCATCAATTCAATAGATTTTGAACAATTGTAGCAATGCATTTATAACTAGGATACACACATTTATCATTCAATTTTTATACAATTATCAATTTGTTAAAAAAAAACCAATTGCAATATATTCCAATCATGTATATATACTTTCTTTTCTTTTTATTTAGGTTAAGCCATATATATGTATTTGTATTAATTCTCTATCTTCCTTAGGTAATATCAATGTATCCAAATGTATATTTATCGTAGGAAACGGAAAATCTAAAACATGTAGTATTACTCTGTAATGGAGCATGTTGTTCAATTAAAAAAAAAAAAGCATCGCTATGATAAGTCTCTCTACCAATTTAGCATTCTATTACAATCTCCTTGGCACAACTATCGTATGTCTGTCCAGCATGATTAGGAAAATATTTGAGGCCAAGATGGTCGAAGTTACAGGAGAATGGAGAAAGTTACACAACACAGAACTGCACGCATTGTATTCTTCACCTGACATAATTAGGAACATTAAATCCAGACGTTTGAGATGGGCAGGGTATGTAGCACGTAAGAGCGAATCCAGAAATGCATATAGAGTGTTAGTTGGGAGACCGGAGGGAAAAAGATCTTTGGGGAGGACGAAACGTAGATGGGAGGATAATATTAAAATGGATTTGAGGAAGGTGGGATATGATTGTAGAGACAGAATTAATCTTGCTCAGGATAGGAACCGATGGCGGGCTTATGTGAGGGTGGCAATGAACTTTCATGTTCTCTAAAAGCCATTTGTAAGTAAGTAATAGAACTTGGAATTTTCAACGTTTCGGAACTATAAACAGGTTCCGAAACGTTGAAAATGTCAAATTCTATGACACGGTGGAAAACCCAAAAGTATAATTCTGATTATATTCACCATGAAAGTCTAAAAACGTATGCAATAGAAATTGTTCTAGTGCACTGAAAAGATTCATAACTGCAAATGGATTGAGCTATGGAACCTGCAGTTCGCTATCATTGTAAATACTCATACAAATTTGGTAAGCTATATCGCAAGATTTTTTTTGAGTGCTATTCATTCAGTAGGCTAATTACAAAGAAGAAAAGAACAGCCATATCTGAATGGGTTTACATAGGTTTATACTTGAATAAACCCCATTATTTTATAGTTATATTTTCATTTTTTTACTTCTTAACAAAGAGGGCTTTCAAACCTTTCCTGACTGTTGAATTAAATTAAATTAAATTAATTGATTTATTTAACTAGCTAGTGAGTACAAATTAAATTTATAAAACACAAATGTTTCTAACCACTACCGTAAGAGCCAGGCTCGTGTACGGTGTGGTCTTAGCCAATAATATAACATAAAATTTACAAGGACTATTTCGTTTATATGACGTCATTCCAGTTTCGACCAATGAAGTGTAATGAAATTTTGAAATACAAATATGCCCATCTCTCAATAATCAATAACTGACCTATTAATCATCTAGTCATTAAAACACTCTCTGAATATATATATATATATATATATATATATATATATATATATATATATATGTACAGGGACATCATTTTATTTTTACTAACATTTTTAATATTAACCTGTCTATACCTTTAGAGAACCGGAAACACCGCTTGCTCCCCCCTCCAAGACTGGAGTTCGATGATACTGGCGTAAAACACAAATCACTCTACTAGGTATAGGAAGGAAGAAAAGTAGTTCATCCATTTACGTAAACTAGGAAATATCGCGATTTTGAGTTTGATAATTTTCATTGGGTTTTTCTTTAATCAAAGTACAGTACTGTATTAAGAATAAGTGTTTTTACTCACGAAGTGAGTTATCCATGCGAACGTATTCATTATGCAGTGTATATTATACTGTCTACAGCACATTACCGTACAATATAGAGAAAGAAGTTAAATTGAAAAATAATCATAATATGAATATTTAAACACAATTTTGAAAATGGTGGCCGTTCATTTCGATACAGGCTTCGGTTCTTTTGTGCATATTATCGCACTATAGACTATTGCATCTAATTAGGTCATATGTGAAGATTGAATTCACAGTACGTAGAGTAGGTACAGAATTATTTCAACATGAGTTACTAGTACGAAGGACGAAACTGGCAATTTTGTATTATGACCTATAAGTATGTTTGCCCAGTCTAGTTAAACTTTCACGATTCAGATATCGCTTTGGTACTTGTTCAGATTAACTTGTGATATTTTCATTCGCTTATTTCATACTTATTTGTTATTTCATTTATCATTCATGTACATTGTTATCCATTATTGTTAATTATATCTGTTATACAAATTCACACTATATTTATTTCTAAAAGTTTTCCACTGCGCACATCAATGAAAAATCTCGTACCTGACCGAGACTCGAACATGAAAATAAGCGTTTCTTTCAAAAAGTGTAGGTAAATGTCATCTTTCAAGCGCCGAAGTAGGAAGATGGGACAATCAAACAATCTCCGTAGAGAGTTAGCATTGTTCGCAGATCCTATGTTTTCCTTGGCCTCCCTCGCAGTATGTAAATTGGATTCTGGAACTTTCTGTATAATATGACAATAAATCGTCCCCGGTTGTTGAGCAGATCCTATGCTTACCAACAGATTCTAGGTTCGCATGTTTAAATCTAGCCGATAATGATTGATCTTACAGGCGATAAAAAAGAGAAGTCTTTGCCACAGAGTGCAGCACATAAAATAACATAACCCTGAATAAGAAGTCTACAAAGTATTGCCCACGTCAAAATTACATTGTGCTAGTCGTCAACATCGAATATCAAATGGGATAATCAATTTTGTCTAAGTCATGCACCCATTTAAATGACAGGAATCTTCATATTACCAGAATAGAGTACCGTAATAGAAAAGGTCTTCATCAATCATATTCAGAGGTATTAGCGAGAAGGGCGTATGTATTTACATTGCGCCACAATCATTCGTAAGTTTTATAGAATGTACGTGTTATTTTAATCTGCGTGGAAGCGGTTAAAACAGTGGTATTCAATCTTTTTTTACTATTGTACCACGTCTCTGGAATTCGTTACCTAATGACGTCAGGGACTGCCGGACGTTATCACAATTCAAAATTAAATTGGAAAATTTTGTCTTTTTTAATGTTTTTTAGGTATTGCTAGAAGTATTGATTTGTGTTTTTTACTCTAGATTAAAATCGCAAGTTTCTTGTTTATGTTAGTTAATTAGGATACAATTAATTATACTTAATCACTCATTTAAAGTTTGTGTGACTGCAACCTGTGTATATTTTTGTGTGACTTTACTTTGTTTATAGTGTTTTTTTTTTCCTTTTTATTTCTGTTATTGTATTTGTATTTCTGGTGGTATGGAAGAGAAGGCCTGATGGCCTTAACTACACCAGAATAAATAAATAAATAAATAAATAAATAAATAAATAAATAAATAAATAAATAAAATGCTGTTTTTTATCTTCGTACCCAAAAACTGCATTGCAGTTATATAAAAAATAACAAGACTATTACTAATGTATGCAAAATTAATAATGATAATTACTAAACTATTATTATTATTATTATTATTATTATTATTATTATTATTATTATTATTATTATTTTACAGTAGTTATTGACACAATAATAAAGCTTGATTTGCATAATACACGTCACTGTTCATTAACAGAAAACCACGAATTAAGTCACACAGAGTTAGTGTGCACTCAATGTTGGTTGCTTGACGGTTGTCAGCCCACTTTGAGGTCTGTAGATATGTACAGAGGGAAAAATTGAATCGGTGTCTGATAGAGTTCCCGGGTAGCTCAGTTGGTAGAGCGTTGGTACGTTTAACCAAAGGCCCCGGGTTCGATGCCCGACCCCGGAACAATTTTTCCCTCGAAATTATTCAAATCAATTTTACAGGGAGTTATACCTGAAAGCTTGATTTGCACAATAATAATAGTAATGAATTGTGTAAAATGTTGCTGAAGCTAGAAGAAACAAGAGTTGATATTGTAAAATAGTACATTATCAACGAGCCTATAATGGTAGTAATTAAGATGCGAGTATGTTTATGAAACGAGCGCAAGCGAGTTTCATAATTATCATACGAGCGTCTTAATTACCATTATAGGCAAGTTTCATACGAGTTTTTATGCTCGACCATATTTCTAACTTGAAATTATTCATAAATATTCATGTTATTCTTATCTGACTGGGGAGCGGAACTGACCTTGTGCAATATCTCGTAAATTGTGAGATGTGCGCAGACGCGAAAGTATTGATTTTTTCCGAGAAACAAATTGACCTTGATATAATCTAGAGAGTAAAATAAATATTAATTTTGATATAACCTTGAAATTGATTTAGACATTGAAAAACGAGATGACAAATTTAATTTATTTGAATATTATTTACAATTAACGCTAATTATTATAGTAACAGAACATAACCTTGTGCGACAGTATTGGATTTCCAGCCTCCGTGACGTTTCGCTAGTTCTCTTTAGATTGCATATCCGAGAATAATCGATACTTGCACTTTCATATTGCTACAATGGTGTTTTCTGATTGGTGGAACACCTGACCTTTAATGAATAGGTGTACTTTAATGAGGTCCATTAAAGGGCTCCTACCAGGTGTATAATTACTACATTTCGGCATGGTCGAGCATAAAAATATGTATACGGTATCAACAAGTCCAATAACATAAATATGTCAACATTTTTACGCTCCTTGTCAGTGGGGTGCGTACCACTTCAGACAACCCCACGTACGCCTAGTGGTACGCGTACCACAGATTGAATACCACTGAGTTAAGGTACATTTTGCCTAACATTATTATTTTAATTCAAAGTAGGTGATGGTTAGACTTCGTGGAACTGCCACAAGAATCGCAAGGTTTACTGTGCACGCGGTATAGACTGTATGAGAAGGGAGCGTGGAACGGATTGAGTATGCCTCTAATGTAAACACTGAGCAGTATACTGCGGTTACAATAAAACCTGTATCCTGCATTCAAGAAATGTAATGAATGATCATTGAAGTAGGAAATGTCTAAACATGTAAATACACAATTATTTTATAGTGAGATATACTAACTCTTAAAATTTAATGTAATATACTCACATCATCCTTGAATATGTGCATTGCAGTGAAGAGTTACGTACATTTTCAGCGACTGCAAAGTAACCTCCTCCGATGGTCACTTAAACAGTTTTTATTTTGGGAAAATGTACGTTCAACATCACACGATGTAATACGTACATATTTGAAGAACGGAAAGTCACTACTTTTTAGTACACCAACTTCAGATGTCTTGTCGTGACCTGATAGTACATAATTTATAATATGAAGTTGTGAATAGGCACAATTTTTAGCAATAATGTTTCTCAACTTACATTTCATTTTTTCTGAAATTAGTGAATTTTTATTTTGGATAACGGTTTCTGATACTTTATCCACTATATTAAGGGCTTCTGAGAATTGTAGTTTAGACGATTCTAACAGGATGATGTTTTTGGACACGATTTTAAAATTAAAATCAATGAACAGAATATCTTCCAATAGCTGTTCAGAAGGCAATGACTTTACAGCTGCAACAGCGGAACTGTCTGTGCTATCCAATGCATAAATTACCTCCATTATTTTTCCGTAATGTTCTGCATAATAATTAACAGAATCCAACCACGTTCCCCACCGTGTCAAGACTGGCTGCGGAGGTAAGGGTATTCCAGGGGCAATTATTTGGAACAGCAACACTCTCATTGTAGTAAGTTTGATTGAATTCTTGTCTGCAATGAACAAAATATGTTAAGCTTTGACTATTCCAACCACAGTAATGCAAAAATAAGTGCTTACTTAGGTATACACTAGCTGTAGCTGCTCTATCTATTTGGATCGGTCACAACTCTTAACATGAACTGCTTATACTACGAGACCGGGCGGTCGCCCACCTCCTCTATACTACCGTACATCGGCAACCTGATTGCATGCTGCGTGTGGCAATTCAACGAAGTCTAGTGATGGTAATGATGTTCTATTGAACGACGCTTTCACTGCTGAGGTTATTCATCGCCGAAATTAAATTCATTTTCCCTGCAGCTTTCAGTCAGGGGCAGGGTTCTTTTATGTGCAATTGTACGACATAGGATCCACCGCCGTGACTTGGGTATCACTGCGTAATTTAATTATTTCTACAACAATAAATCATACAACAAACACATCGATAGTCAATCTTACGAACGGCTGCACGTCTGAAATGTTGGCGTATATCGCAAATGAGTGAAGACGGCGCATCTGTTACTGAAGCATGAACACCACAGAAAACTGGATTGCATAACATAGGCGAGTCAAGCTACACGTGCACGGCAGGGGTGGGGGTAGAACACTCAGTTTCGTTGTACGACTAGTATTAATGGGACCCAGTGTACTGTCTTCGCGCTACGAGTTGGCGCGGGGAGTAGATAGGCGGGACGGGGGAACTTTACGCTACACTCTGACCTGAAAACTTCGGTCCACTTACTTGGCTACAAGGGAACGGAGTCAGACATGTGTTGTCGCTATGACTATCATAACATTTTTCGAAATTGTTGGAGAATTATCTGTCCATGATAATCGTCTGTATATGTTCCAGCCTTGTATATTAACTCGAATCTCTCAACAAAACCTTTAGCCCTACCGCCCCCACCCTGATGGACAACAATGAGTCTTCCGGGCACATTTTTGGTAGTCAAAACTCCCATAACATTTTTATCCTGCCAGCACTTGGGAGAAGTTAAATTGGTAGGCCTATCTATCCGCATCTCGTCCAGATACAAAATCGGTTTTTCCACTTCCCTAAGCTTTCTTTTTTGCTGTAGATATCGTCACAAATTCTAATTTACAGTGTTTTCCTCTTCAATTATTTTTTTCTCGATGAACACTTCTTCCACCTGAAATCTTTTTCCTTTAGTATTCATCTTAATGTTGTCTTTCATTTCAAATCAATTCCCTCTTGTAGCAGGGGTAAAGTTTGTTGCAGCTTGTTACTACTTTTTTATTTGATTATTTAACGACACTGTAATAACTACTAACTTCTTCAGTGTCGATTGAATTGATGGCGTGATGTTATTTGGCAAAGTGAAATAAAGGATTCGCCATAGATTACCTGACATTCGCCTTTTGCTTGGGAAAATCTCGAAAAAAACCCAACCAGGTAGTCAGCGCAAGCGAAAATCGAACTCACGCCCGAGCGCAACTGCAGATCAGAAGGCTACCTCCTGAGCTGCGCCGGTGGCCCTCATTCTTTTTTCATATAAAATTCTCAATTATATCTTTTTTGTCAATCTCCCGTCAAAGTCATCTACATTTGCGTTTCGGTAGTCTGGACGTTTTTTTTCTCCCTCAGGTGTCGACAACGCACTTTCTTCTGTGCAGTCTTTCATTTCATTCCTTATACGCTGTATTGTTCCTGTGGATAGATTAGAGCACTTTTCTGCCATTGGTGTAGGTTTCGTAAGAGGAATGCAAAGGCACTGTTGTTCTTTTTTCTTCATCACAGAATTAATTTACACTTGTAATAATATTCCTTGCTTCGCTTTAGATTCTCAGCCCTTGTTTCCTCTTTGTCGACATATTTACAACAAACAAAAAACTGCTATAAACCTAAACTAACAGTATACAATAACATAAATTCTATTAACTATATTATTATCAACACTTAACATGAAAATCAAAGGATAACTAAAGCAATACAAAGACTTGAGGTATATTGAAAACAATCGTCCTGTTGAAACTAATAAAACACTACAGTAAAAACCCCACTATTATTTTCACAAAGTCGCAAAGACTCATAGACACGTGCAGTAGATGTTTGTGAAACAGGAATATTGCAGTGAACAGCGCGGTGCGCATGCGCGACTGTTTCCCCTCCGCCCCCTCTTAGTACTTCAGGCGACTTCTCCTGGAGTGACAACAGTACAATGCATTCATAATACTTCACCATTTTCGTATTTCGTATTTTATGTGAATTAAATCATTCTAAAATAAGACTTTCGTTTAATGAATTGGTTATACAGGGTGTCCACATGAAACCTTTACAAATTCAGATGTAAAAACAAATTATTGAGACATGATGTATGGTTGCGGTTTTCTGCATGTTAATCAGAAACTGTCAAAGTTTTTATGACATTTTGTTGGTTGCTGAAGTGCCTTTTTTTGATTGCAGGTGGTGAATTTTGGTGAAATCTGACAGTGAAGGAGATGTGGACACCTCAGGAGATGGCACAATTTGTATCCTGGTTTATGAAACACGATCAATAAACCCTATTAAGTCCATTCGCATTGCCGCCAAGGAATTACTGTCGACATGCTGGCTAGGATTGGCACCGAGGAAGGATTCTTTCTGGGACAAATACACCTTTCTCACGTTCAATGACCTCCACACTTGTGCTTTTCCGCCCACTACCCTTTTGCTGCAGCACACTCTCAGGCTCTATAAATTTTCGGTACCACTTCCGGATTATTGGCCGTGATTGCGGTTCTCTTCCATATTGGATCCGGACGTGACGTTGCACCTGTGTATATGATTGTGTCTCGATAAACCATGTTACACATTGTGCCATCTCCTGAGGTGTCCATATCTTCTTCAATGTCAGATTTCACCAAAATTCACAACTGCAACCAAAAAGCTCATTTAAACAGCCCAACAAAATTCACATAAAAACTTAGTTTCTGATTAACATGCAGAAAATCGCACCCAGATATCGTGTCTCAATAATTTGTTATTTACAGCTGAAGTTGTAAAGGCTTCATATGGACAACCTGTAATTATGTCAACATCTCGAGGTTTAACCATCTGGCAATTTACTAAATGAGTTTACAATAACATTCGTAAAAAATTCTATAGTGTTCCAGATGTGTCGTATTATATATTTCATTATCTTCAGATTTTAATAAGCATTACAAGAGTGCTTATGTTAATATTGTATAATCGTAGAAGACTCTATACATTTTGAGCGTTGCTTTTGTAGTCGCCTCAGCGAATAGGGATTATAAAGAATGGACACTGAGCGAATTTTCCTTGTGTTTTGTTTCTCTGTGCGCCGGCGTTTAGTTCCACTTTCAAGCGCTAGAGGTTAGTGTAATCCAGCATACGCTAAGATAATAATTGAGTATAGAGTTGAGACACAAGATCCAAACATCGCCTACCTTATTGCATAATCCAGTAACGCTTTACTTCAAATAAATTCAAGTTAACAGCTTTTCCTTATTTCTCAGTGACAAACTAGTAGTAATAATAATTTTTTATATTTCAGATATAATAAATTATATTATAAAGTAATATAATACATTATAAAATTATGTATCAAATTCGTTTAATATTTGTATATAATATAATATAGGTATATGGTTCTACTTCTCATAGGAGTTTTGTTTTTCCATTTTCAGTGCTATCAAATCATTACATATTTTAATTGTTGTTGGGGTCAACGTCTCAACTCTCATTATAAAGGAACTCTAGAGTCTAGACATTACAGTTAATGACGGATTTATTATTTTATGGATCCAATTTATTTTGAGTACATAATGTACCTAGATGTATTAATTATGTGTTATATTTCCGCTGTGTCGACTGCTAGCTGGTGTGATGTCAGCGCCAACTCTAGGGAGAAAGCAGAATCTCACGCTCTAGCTGGCTTGAAGGTCATTGAAATCAGTCCGGCTACATCAAAGGTACCGACGCGAATTGTCCATACTTGGTTACCTATACGCTGGTTTAACCATCTGGCAATTTACTAAATGAGTCTACAATAACAATCCTAAAAATTTCTATAGTGTTCGCGATGTGTCGTATAATATATTTCATTATTTCCAGATTTAAATAAGTATTACAAGAGCGCTTATAATTAATACAGTATAATCGTAGAAGGCTCTACACATTTCGAGCGCTGCTTTGTAGTCACTTCTCATGATCACAATTCAGCCATCCTGAAAAAAAAAATCTTTTTTACTTTCTCATTATGAGAAAAACAATTGAACCCGATTCATTTGGCTATCGATTAATCGACTCAGCCGTTTGTTTGTGGCAACCCTTCAAGAACGGAGACAACTTGATAATACATACAGGGACATCATTTTATTTTTACTTCAATTTTTATTGTACCTGAGTTTTTGAATGTACTTCACTCCCACCCCTTCTACTAGTAAACTTCCAACCGTTCACGACACAGAGCCGAGGGCGCGTAAGCAGTACTGAGTTAGTGAGTATAGTACGTTCCAGAAATATGTTCGCGTTTTCCAGTGACGAAAGAGCTTTCAATATTGAATCATATTTTCGTACAGGTACTGTCGTCCGTTTGCCTACGTCGCATCCCGGTTTCCCCACCTGCTTCTGTTCGCCCCTCTGTTAAGTCTAGTAGCTGGGCTATCTTAGCTCTTTTCTGAAAACATTAATTTCTGTTAGGAATTGGACGTCTACGCAATATTATGCAACTGTTTAAAATAACTTAAATAAAAGGGCCTCGTTAAGTAATTAACTGTCACGTGATTCCCCCCCTTCTACGACGCTGCGACGTAACCACTTGGACGGACAGTAGATAGCATTTCTGAGTAATTTTATCTTTTCGGATCAGGCAGAAGTGAAGATTAAATTTACAGTACGTAAGGTACTCTTTTATAGAGTAGGTATAGAATTATTTCAACGTGAGTTACTCGTACGAAGGACGAAACTGGTAATTGGAATTAGGTACAACAGTCTATAGTGCGATAATATGCACATTAGACCTGAAGCCTGTATCGAAATGAACGGCCACCATTTTAAAAAATGTGTTTAAATATCCATATTATGATTATTTTTCAATTTAACTTCATTCTCTATATTGTACGCTAATGTACTGTAGATTGTATAATATACACTGCAAAATGAATACGTCCACATGGACAGCTCAGTTCTTCAGTAAAAGCACTTATTGTTAATACTTTACTGTATTTTGATTAAACAAAAACCTAATGGAAATTATCAAACTCAAAAGCGTGATATTTCCTAGTAAATGGATGAACTACTTTTCTTCCCTCCTATACCTAGTAAAGTGATTTGTTTGTAGGCTATATTACGCCAGTATCATCGAACTCCAGTCGTGGAAGGGGGTAGTAAACTGTGTTTTCGGTTCTCAACGAAGTATAGCCAGGTTAATATTATAAATGTTAGTAAAAATAAAATGATGTCCCTGTATAATCTTAGAAGGCTCTATACATTTTGTGCGTTGCTTTTGTAGTCACCTCTCATGATCACAATTCGGCCATCCTTAAAAAAAATCTTTTCTATTTTGTCATTATGGGAAAAACAATTGAATCAGATTCATTTGGCTATCGATTAATCGACTCAGCCGTTTGTTTGTGGCAACCCTTCAAGAACGGAGACAACTTGATAATACATATAACGTTGATTTGCTTCTCTTATGTGTGGCACCACACCGCTTAATAGAACAGTGATTGTGACCGGACGAGGAATTTGTAGCGATGGCAGTGAGATTTGTTGCCGATAGCTGACGAGACAATTCTAAACTACTTCGCTCAGTGCGGTTTCGAGACTTGGAGATTCCAGATAAAACATGCACGGAAATGAAGCAATCCGCTCTACGTTGAAAACTATGAGGCCCGATTGTATAAACTATTTAATCTTAGATCAGAGGTTAAATTGATCCTTGTTTCAGCTGAACTTGGAATTTTGTGTTGTATAAAGTCTAATCTGAGATTAATTTGTCTCAAACTAAAGTCAACTTTGACTGAAGAAATTTCTCCGATTAAGTTAGATGATCCAAGTTCAGTTATTTCTTTTCTGTTTGAAATATACGAGTAACAGATTGTGCAAATAAAATATCCATTATTATTCATATTAATAGATATGATAGGTACATTTATATATATTGCTTTCAATTTCTTGCCTTAATACACAAACAATCTTATATTTTATAAGGTTCTATCGTGTTCAGCAGTATCAAATAACATAACCTATAATTATATTATGTTTATAACAACCATTAATAATTAATGGATATGATAAGTACATTCATACATTTTCAATTAACTGTATTACTAAACGAAAATTGTGGTTTTATAAAGCTTTATTATGTTTAGCAGTATCAAACACCATAACATAATAACAACTCGGAGAACAGTCAACCTTCTTCTTACATTGCACAAAAAACCAGTGTATCCAACAGAATGTAATACGAAAAGTCGCCAAAAAGTAGTTGTAAAGTCGCTAGATTTCTCATTATCAACAAAGAAAGATTAAATTTTGTCACTATGGGGTGCTAAAAAGGTCACTAAATCCCTATTTAAGCAATATAAACGTTAAAAGAAATTGTTGTTGAAAAAGAGTTAAAGTCGCTAGATTGGCAACACTGAACAAACCTGTCCGCGCATCACGTATTTCACCTGTTTATGCGATGTTGCCAAATCCTTTTCACGTGAACTTAGATTGCATTTGAACCAAGGTAATTTGATCGCAGAAAAGTTTTATACAATAGAAGAAGTGTCTGAACTCGGTTCACTTTTCGATCTTCGATCAAAGTTGATCTTTAGTCAGGGAGTTTTATACAAGTGGGGCTGAGAGTTCTCGCGCAATGACTGCAGTCTTCAATGCCATTGTTGTTGTTTAGTCAACTGTCCGAAGACAGGTCTGAACCTCACAAGTGTTACCAATAAGGCACCACTTATGAGGCAACTAAGCCAGGAGATAATGGGGTAGGGTGGTAAGTTCTTTTCCCTCTGCATTGTATACATCACCGACTAGCTACATAATATTACTCTATTCAGACTCCATATTTCAATGTCATAAGGTAAATTAATATTTCTATGAAGTAATTGAAGATCGCGATCTGAAAACCAAGTAAGACAATCACAATTAGGAGGAAAGGATGGTGAGAGAGGAAAGGAAGTGGCGAAATAAGTGGGGTTCCGTACGCCTGATAAAGTTACCTGATATTCATCCATAGGAGTGAGGGAGAAACCACGAAAAAACGTCACCCAGGAAACTCGTCCCAAGCGAGGAATCGAACCCCGGCCCGCTGGGTTCGGGAGCGAAAACCCTACCACGAGACGATAGCGGTAGACCAAATGGTTACTTACTTACTTGCAAACGGCTTTTAGAAAATCCGGAGGTTCATTGCCGCCCTCACATAAGCCTTCCATAGGACCCTATCCTGTGCAAGATTAATCCAGCCCTACCATCATATCCCACCTCCCTGAAATCCATTTTAATATTATCCTCCCATCTACGTCTCGGCTTCCCCAAAGGTCGTTTTCCCTACGTGAGTTCTCCCAACTAACACTCTATATGCATTTCTGGATTCGCTCATACGTGCTACATGCCCTGACCATCTCAAATGTCTGGATTTAATGTTCCTAATTATTATTAGGTGAAGAATACAATGCGTGCAGCTCTGGTACTCATATTACACGGCTTGAAGTACGAGGGACAGTCAAAAAGCAAGATTAATAATTGTTTTATTATTTGAATATCTATACTAATAATAAATCTGTAGCCGAAATTTTTCTGGTAATTTTCGATTTTCCAAAAATAATTGGTCCTAACATATATAATTAATCACCCTGAAACCGAAAATCGCTTTTTTGAAATTTTTGTTTCTATGTCTGTCTGTCTGTCTGTCTGTCTGTCTGTATGTTTGTTACCTTTTCACGCGATAATGGCTGAACGGATTTCGATGAAAATTGGAATATAAATTAAGTTCATTGTAACTTAGATTTTAGGCTATATGGCATTCAAAATACATTATTTAAAAGGGGGGTTATAAGGGGGCCTAAATTAAATAAATCGAAATATCTCGCTTATTATTGATTTTTGTGTAAAATGTTACATAACAAAAGTTTCTTTAAAAATAATTTGCGATAAGTTTTATTTCTTGAAAAATTTTGATAGGACTGATATTTAATAAGATAAATGAGTTTTAAAATTAAAATAACTGCCATCTAAGGCCGTGTAATGAATTAAAAAACAAATGACTTCGTCTATAAGGGGCCTTGAACAGCAACAATCGAAAGCTATGAAAGATAGCCTACAGAGAATGTTTCTGTGTTTGTATGAAGTAATATCGGAAGCTAAATTAACCGATTTGTATAATTAATTATTATTTCACCATTGGAAAGTGTAGTTTCTCTAGATGGACATAATGCTATAATGTTATTACAGTAACTTCTGAGTGAATCGAGGACAGGTAAGATTAAAATAGCTTCTTATGCTCAGAAAAGTTGATAGGCTATTCTGTACATTCGTTTCCTGTATTTCCTAAAATAATTTTTATGACCAAATGAGTGATCTCTGGATCAAAATGATCGCATTTTAATTATGCAAATACAATTTAAATTATGTAACATAATAAACGATTTATCCTTCTATCAAATACGAATGTTCCCTGGATCAAATGTCCTATTTTAATTATGTAATTACTTTATATTTACTTCTAACGGGTGCAGCGGAGCGCACGGGTACGGCTTGTGTACAATAAGACTACAAACACTTCATCACTTTTCAACATAGTCCCAACTACGTTCAATGCTAGTGTTCCTGTTATAATATGTTGAAAATGATGAAGTGTTTGTAGTCTTATTGTACATATTCAATTAATAAAACGGTTATTAAGCTTTCTTATTGACTCTCCCTCGTATGTTCTGCTGACTCACTAGAAAATGGATGTATAAGATAAGTTATGTTTTATCTCGTTGAACAAAACTTCATAATATAGGCCTATTTGTGCCATGGGCTTAATTAGAGCAAAAGATACAAGATCTCACTGCAGAACATATAGAAAATATTTCATTTAATCAATTTTCACTCATTAGACAACGTCAGAAGTACAGTATAGTCTTGGGGGTAAGGATAGTACTCGTGGTCCCTGTGTGAACTTGGGCGTGGATTCGAATCTCGCCTTACTTACTTACTTACTGGCTTTTAAGGAACCCGGAGGTTCATTGCCGCCCTCACATAAGCCCGCCATCGGTGCCTATCCTGAGCAAGATTAAACCAGTCCCTACCATCATATCCCACCTCCCTTAAATCCATTTTAATATTATCCTCCCATCTACGTCTCGGCCTCCCCAAAGGTCTTTTTCCCTCCGGTCTCCCAACTAACACACTATATGCATTTCTGGATTCGCCCATAAGTGCTACATGCCCTGCCCATCTCAAACGTCTGGATTTAATGTTCCTAATTATGTCAGGTGAAGAATACAATGCGTGCAGTTCTGCGTTGTGTAACTTTCTCCATTCTTCTGTAACTTCATCCCTCTTGGGCCCTCTTGAGAACCTTATTCTCAAACACCCTTAATCTCTGTTCCTCTCTCAAAGTGAGAGTCCAAGTTTCACAACCATACAGAACAACCGGTAATAGACTATAACTGTTTTATAAATTCTAACTTTCAGATTTTTTGACAGCAGACTAGATGACAAAAGCTTCTCAACCGAATAATAACAGGCATTTCACATATTTTTTCTGCGTTTAATTTCCTCCCGAGTGTCATTTATATTTGTTACTGTTGCTCCAAGATATTTGAATTTTTCCACCTCTTCGAAGGATAAATCTCCAATTTTTATGTTTCCATTTTGTACATTATTTTGGTCACGAGACATAATCATATACTTTGTCTTTTCGGGATTTACTTCGAAACCTATCGCTTTAGTTGTCGAATCTCGCCTTAGAAGATAAATATCAGATACTCCTGCGGCATTTTCTCGGGCTTATCTTGTTGAATATAATCTCGCTATCACCAATTCCATGAGTCCTACCTAGCTACGAGTTGTTACAGGGTTGTTAAATAAACGATCAAAAATATATGACAGTAAATTTGTTAAGCATATTAGGAAATAGAATACACAATGGTAAAGGAAGCGCAACAGATCCGTCAACAAGTGAAAATAAATTACGATAAAGGGAACTTTAAAGGCTGAGGAATTTATTAACCACTTGAAGGAACAGTAATGTTCTTACGCTAAAGAAAATCATGAATAAACTTAGAAATTGCCAAGAAATATGCAAGAAATATTTCTGTTAAATGCCACAATTCAATCTAGTTAGTTTCATAATTATGCAATAGAATAATGCAATCTTACATAGTAACCGATGATTTGTACGTTGGCTCTACTTCCTACAGTTATAAATAAAAGAAAGCGTCACATATAATCTTCCACACGTTTTTCACAGAAGTCGTCTTTCAATAAATCTACTGAAATGTCAAAGCATCTCTTCGTGCCCATATTTTTGCTACTTTGGAAATCTTCGTAGAACAATAAATATTTATAAAACAAGAAACTCATACACGGTGGTTTCTTTGTGCAGTATCCAGAGAGCTATAAATTGGTTTCGAGGTTGTTCGTTCTAACAGGAAAGTACGAGCTGCTTTCTAGAAAGAGAAATATCCAGAAGAAAGAATGCTGTGGTAGTTTCACGTAAGACAGTAGGCCTACTGCTGAGAATCAGAATAAAAAAAAATCAATTCCATACTGGACAACACTTTATTCGCCACGAGACGAAAATGGCAAGATGTTAAATGTGTAGGTTGAATTTCAATACGTCTTCTTATAAAACCAACATTACTTTGTAATTTGCTGAAAGTAATATTTGTAAGATCGTAGACTTCTGTTCATTAATAAGTTTTGCAACAATTTCAGGAAGTAAAATTTTACTAAAAATTACCTGTACTATAATGACAAAGGTTATAAAGACATTTTAATCGTTATGAAAATTAATTTTAGGCGCTGAGAGTCCACAATTCAGATATAAGATTTGGTAATGCAACAAGTTAATAGAAGTTGTTACTCGTTTGTGACACTGGTCTTCAATCCAAGCTGCCCAGACTCTATCTCTGTTCTAGCCGTAATTAAATTTGAGGTGAACAAAAACACGTTATAGAAGGGTTTTATTGACTCTTCACCTCCCCTTCATTTCATCTAAAATATTTAAAAATAATCTGAAGTGAAATATTTGGGGCGTACTCGTTTCCGATATTAATAGACTTCCTTCAATGAGAGCACAAACAAGTTACGAGCCACCTTTGATAATTTATAATGGCGATATCCACAGACTGTTCATAGTGTATTGTGACATTTTAATAGAAGTTCATGTGTTGGAGTGCTATCACTCTAGCATATCTTATAGAATGTGATACCTCGTGCACTCGTAGCAGTCGCAACAAAGGAATGTGTAATTCATGAAAAGAACAATAAATTAGTCTAAAAATATGCGAGCACAAAGGAGGATTCTAAGGCTCTAAAAGAAAGCTCTGGAGACCACCCTCAAAGCAGTAAGGACTTAGCGAAGAAACTGTAAATTTATAAAGGCACCTTCCTTCCAACCTGTAAAGGAAATTCTTAAGAAAGAAGGTTACGTCAGCCAGGGTCACAATTCAAGGTTCGTATATATACTTCAAACGCGAAGATCTTTGTTCATCGACCTTCTTGAGTAGTCTGAACTCTTGAAGGAGACAAACTTTCACTTTTTGTCTCTTCTGTATCATGTAACTACCTATCAATGTTAAACGAGTTTTGTTTTAGTAGTAATAGAACATCCAATATCCCTATTAATATCAGGTGATGTTAAGCGTATGTTTAATTTTTAATTTGAAACTAAATCTACAAGGGACATTTACGTTGTATTTTAAAGTGTTTATTATTTGAAAAAGTGAATTATCGGTTTCATAAATATCCATTAAGAACGGACGTGAAAACAAAGAACGGACGTGGCAAAATTTTCCTTTGTTAACCGCACAATAATAGACTGGAACAGATTACCTACGGCAATCTTTCAGGGTGGCCCTCTCAAAATCAAATACATTTAAGGAAAGGTTGAGAAGATTAGACTGAAAATTTAATTGTAGGTGTAGTGTAATTATCTAAGTTGTGTCATGTAATTAATTAAGTTGATATGTAATTAAGTTGAATTGTAATTAAGGTGATTTGTAATTACTTAAATTGGTGATAGTTGGGTTTAATAGAAGTACTTATAAGTTAGGTTCACTTTTGCTTATAGTAGCCGTTATTACTTTACAGTCCTAGGTTTATTGCATTTATTTATCTATAGTTAGATTTAAATTTACTTTTATTTTACTTTTTTATTTCTGTAATTATTGTAAATGTATTACTGTAATTATTGTAATGGTAGAGCTGAGACGAGATGTTATGGCACCAACTTGCGCGAAGTTTTAAATTGCCGGCCAGCAGGGTAGAGGAGTGGGGGTTGTTTGGGTTACGGTTCTCAAGCTCAGAGCGGCAGGCATATCCGTTTCATCTCTTTCTAAAAACATTCGTCTTACTTAGTACCACCGCTTTCCTACTCAAGAGTCCGAAGGTACTTAATGGAATTACGCCCGCTATTCCATCTTTATATTCTTATTCTCCGTCCGAGTCAGACGACTGATCTGTGCTGGAATCAGATGTCCCTAAGTTTATGGAAATTTTCTCCAAAATACTGTCCATCACGTGCTCACTTTCAGTGTAATTGTTCTCTACTTTCTTCACATAATCATACACTGATATCTATTCTTGGAAGAAGCGATGACAGAGTTGGCCTCCGCTTAAGCGTAGCATAGAAATTATAGATGAGTCTTATGACTTCCTCATCAAAACTGTCTTCGGCTGTGATATTTCCGGACTGGAGAAAGAATCTGTTGTTCCTGCCTCAATATTTTCCCCTTCTTTCCTGATTCTTGCCAAGGTTCGCTTTGAAATACCAGTCGCAGCCAGTATTCTTGCACACACGCTTTTCAATGGAATTGGTATTCCATTTCAGCCTCTTCTGACATGAATTTCCATACATTGTATGCTATTTCATGTCCTTGACTATGAACTACTCTATGATTTCACACCTTAGACAATGCCATAATGAGGGCGGTCAGAAGGACAATGTTTTCAGTATTAGCAATAGCGGTAGTAGCAGAACGACCTGAACACTCGGAATGCTAGTAACCAACTAACCCAACACCCCTCCAGTTGAGTGTGAGGGCGAGTCCAAGCAAACGAACTAAAATGCGTCCCTCGCGCAGGTGCCATAACTTCTCGACCGGGCTCTATTATTGTATATCTGCCACCGGGTATACAGCCAACTGTAGTGTTAAATTTAAATTATGTTTTATTTAACTACGCTCGCAACTTCAGAGGTTATATCAGCGTCACCGGTGTGCCGGAATTTTGTCCCGCAGGAGTTATTTTACAATGCCAATAAATCTACTGACATAAGCCTGTCGCATTTAAACACACATATGCCATCGACTTGGGCCGCAATCGAACCGCAACCTCGAGGACAGAAGGTTAGCGTTATACTGACTACTACTACTACTACTACTACTACTACTACTACTACTACTACTAATACATACATACATACATACATACATACATACATACATACATACATACATACATACATACATACTGTAATTTTATTTCAACCCAACAATAATAATTCCTTTCTACAATTCACATTAAACGCTCCCGTCAACAATGGGATTTGCTCTCCGCACAGCAACACAGCGTTCGTTATTGCACTCCACAAACGACAATGACAATTTACTTGGACTATTACGAACAACAATGAACTGTTAATCTTAACTAATATTTACAAAGCACTATTTACAACACAGAACGGTCAGTTCTCAGTTCACAGTTCTTCTAGCTCAGTCACTCGAGTTCACAGTATCTCGAACCACAGACCTTCAGAGACAGTCCACTGTACTCGAACTCAGGTCCCTCCAACTGCGGTCCACTGCACTCGAACTTAGGCCTTCGGATGCTGACACAGTTGCGGACGCACACTCGAGTCGAACTCCGGTACACAAGACTGGCTTGCTTGCTCTGGCTTACTCACTGAATGGCTGAATAAAGTGAAACTGCTCAAGTTCGCTCGCGTTTCTTCTTTTATAGCAAAATCATAGTTGCGAGAAATTTCTACGGGTGTGCAGAGATAGCTCTCTCGAATTATCTGGATATCTCCACTTCGACGGACTTCTGGAAGAGTCGGGAGGGTCCGTCCCCCCTTCACTCCGCACGCAGCAGTTGCGCGCGCACCCTCCCCTCGTCGCGTTGACGTAATACACCCCCTCTGCCCTTCAGCATGCAGATGCTCCCCGTACCAGCGTTTCGTCTGCCGCGCGCCCTGTCGGACGCGTGTTCAAACCCCGTTGCAGCTGTCACAATACATAGGTCATTCATACATACATTTATTGTACATATATATATATATATATATATATATATGCTTAAAAGAGAATCATAATATTTGTCACAAAATGTTAGGAGTGGTTGTGGAAGGGCAAAGTGTCGATTTTGAGACAAGGAACGAATATTCGGAAACATAGTGTAACAGTTCTAAACGTGTTTGACAAGACGTACACACACACACACAATATATTGCAAAGTGACAAATAATTTCAATCCGTTTCGTCTGAATATCTGAACTGAATTAAACTAATACAGCTTGAGTTTTCACACAAGAAAGTTCAGTAGAGAAAAGGCTAAATCCCGACTTACAAAAATATCCATGCAACTGCATTATCCAACGCCTTATCCAATCACCTTACAAGAAAAAGGTCCGGGTAAAGAAACTGGGGAAGAAGCGTCACATAATCTCTGGTGACACTGTTTCTTCTCTAATAACAATGTAAATATGATAACAATGAAAAGTCGCATTATTTTTGTTCTTGTTATAAAATATAATTCGAAGAATATATTTAATTGAAATTTTAAATGTACAAAACTAAATTTTTAAAGGGAAAATAAAAAATCCCTCGAAACAACGAATTTAGGATAAATTATCCCTATATACCCAGATATCACTTTAATTCCCTAGGGTTGGCAACACTGGATTCCATGATCAAATACTGACCGGCCCATAACTTTCTTGAAAACAAGCATTTATTTGATCGTAGGCCAGCAACGCGACAACGAATTTTATTCTCGTAATTAATTGAAGTGTTGTTGAATAAAACGGGCTATTCGAGCTGAAACAGTTGCAGATGTGTTAATTTAAACTGCATGCTCTAATTGACGAAGTTCGCCCCCACGTTCGGGGCTGCGGAATTATTTATCACGCAGCCTTGTTCACGTGCCGCAATATGGAGCGCTGTAGCCATAGAAAGGTCACGGGTTGCACCGCACCAATAAGTCTTTGGGTAGCCGTTTAAAAATCATTGACCCGCTGCATGTAAATTCATCCATATTACCGGTGTCAATTTATACTCTCCTCACTATAAAGCGCTTAACGAAGACGATCAGCGCGTCTGGCCGCGATACCAGGTGGCCCGGGTTCAATTCCCGGTCGGGGCAAGTTACCTGGTTGAGGTTTTTTCCGGGGTTTTCCCTCAACCCAATATGAGCAAATGCTGGGTAACTATCGGTGCTGGACTCCGGACTCATTTCACCGGCATTATCACCTTCATCTCATTCAGACGCTAAATAACCTAAGATGTTGATAAAGCGTCGGAAAATAACGCACTAAAAATATATATACTTAGACCCTTATTCCGGGTTGGTTTCAATTTTTGAAACGCATTTTTTTTCACAGCCATCCAATTTTTAGCAAACAAGTTAAATTTAATACTAGTGGCTTGTGCAGCAAAATGCTGCAAACTAAGTTCATTAGACCTTCAAATAAACATTTTTCAGATTTATTTTCAATGAAGAATACCAGACATTCTGAAAGTTATTTTCTTCCATAACAATGAAAGATACTCTCGAGCCAATACTGAAGAGAACCACGCATATAAATATCTACACCACACCGCCATTAAATATACGAAAAAGACCCAACCCCTAACTGATTAATAACTATAAAAATATTTGATTTTTAATAATATTATCTTACGTAAGTTTTATAGCTTTCAGTAACATATACTATATAGCCGCCACTCAGTAAAATATAGAAATCAAAATCTAATTTAAGTTGTTCTCTACATCTACTTATATAACCCCAAAGCGTTTCACTTTCATATCATCAATATACTGTAGCATTAATATGTATAATTAATGAAAAATAGTCACATGGCATTAACTACAATCATATTTCATTTCTAATGTTAATAATGTCATCAAACCACCTCAAGGTTTGTAGTTTTTAATATGCAATACATAGCTGTACCCAGAAAATTACACACCAAAGAATCGAACCTGTAAATTATTTTTAGTAAGTTAAGTTTTTAATAACCAATTTAATTTGAGCTCTAAATACTTCAGCATTCTTGCAGATCATGGCCTTCATGTAATATTGTTTACTGCAACGAGTTAGAAAGAGAAAGATATAGAGTGGTCATTGCGCCGCCATGTTTGAAGAAAATTGAACGACCGTCGGTAATGAACTTATGCGCCCAAAACAAAGTGGGCGTGGTGATAACTGACATTAGATTCGTCAGCTGTCTTAATTTCGTTTGCATAAATCAGTTAAACTGAAGTGGGAAAACCTAGTATTTCGTCAAATACGTGCTAGGAACTTAATCTAAACTTATGTACGCTAAATTTAAAACACTTGAGCTATTCCTAGAAGGAATGCTTAAAAGAATAACCTAAGCAAAATTGTCATGCAGTATGACAAGAAGTCCTAGCAAATATACTGAAGAAAATGTTAATATTCCTAGGTTCTTTTAAATGCGACCTGCAAGATTGCCTATAAAATGAACGAGTATGATTCGGATGATTTTATTAAATTGTTTTCCCAGTCTCTACACGTTGCAAAACTATTTACTATACCATAAGATATAGAATGAAAGTAGGCCCTATCTGCAGTAAACAACCTTTACCTCCAAGCTTGTAACGTGGGTGAAACATGACAAAACTCGCTTTCAGTTTTTTTGTTACAGTAAAGTATAATTATTATCGAAATGTGAACGTGAGGCCAACAGCCGGCTGGTCTGTCTGAGCCTTTAAAGGGCTGTGGCACCACAGTTAATTATTAGTGTATAATTGAGCACCCACGTACTATAATGGGGTAAGTAGTTACGAAAATATATATTCATACTTACCCCATTATTGCACGTGGGTGCTCAATTATGTTCTTTCATGTCTTCCAGTCAAAATACTAACAACAATACGACCTACCCCAGAATTTTGCGTTATTTTGGATGCGAGTGTCAAAATACAATTTTAATATTTGATTGCTATTGCTAGGTTTGAAACGGAATTTAGGTTTGAAACGGAATTGTAGCGGTTTTATCCGTATTTAGTTTAACTTTCTTACTAGTGAACCATTTATTTGATTAATCGTTTGTCTTCGAAATAGGCCTACTTCTTATAAGCTACAGCTCATCGTCTTCTTGTATAAGCAGTAAGGACAGAAAGAGCAGAAATAAAGGATGCCGGTGTCGAAATACAGTTTTAATATTGTATTGCTATTTGTTTTTCACTGGGTCTGAAACGGAACTGTATTGATTTTATCCGTATTTAGTTTAAGTACATTACCAGTGAACCATTTATTTTGTTTATGCCGGGCGTTGTTACACATTTATGCATGAAAAAAATGCTGCTAATTAACAAAACTATGGACTTAACTTCATAAAATTTACATGAAATATGATATATCAGTTGTCTTTTTCCTTTTGACATTGCAGTTATATGCAGCACACACAACAAGCATGTTTTTTCTTCGTTTTTTTGTGCTTCTTACCTCCGTTATACAACATTGTAAGCAGACGAATTTTTACAAAGGTGGGCGCTTAGCTCAGATCTGCCGTGTTTCGCGGTGGCACCGCAAAGAGCGCTGTACAGGACAACATGGCCACTCTATAGTCTTCTCTTTCTAACTCGTTGGTTTACTGTAGTGTGTGTTTTGTTTTATTCTGAAATGCAACACGGCCGACTTGATGCTCGCTTCGCTTATGCTTTACAAAAAAGCGAAGGGAATATCAAGTCGCCCATGAATGCTATTAGCTAGTTCTCAAAACTGACGATAGATGGATTTTGGAAAATAGGAAAATTATGTTTAAAAATTGATATTTCACTGAAAACTACTATTTTTCCGAAAAACTTTGAGTTCCAAGCTTCAAAATGAGGGGTCATTTATTAAAATCCGTTCAGCCGTTTTCCCGTAATTTCCATTACCAGTTCAAATTATATATATAGATTGTGTCATCTTCATTTTATTACAAGTCGGTACTAGGCGGTAGATCTCTCTATAATAAAGATAGCATTGTTATAGGCTAATTCGAACGTGTCACAGCACCAAGCACAGGGATTATATTGAAGAAGGGGTAGGAGGACGTTTGAGAAGGGCAGGGCATGTAGCACGTATGGGCGAATCCAGAAATGCATATAGAATGTTAGTTTGATGACATGAGTGAAAAATACCTTTGGGGGTCTGAGACGTAGGTGGGAGGATAATATAAAAATTGATTTGAAGATGGTAGGGACTGAATTAATCTTGCACAGGATAGGGACCGATGGCGGGTTTATGTGAAGGCGGCAATGAATCTCCGGGTTCTCTAAAAGCCATTTGTAAGTAAGAAATGTATTACAGACAAACTGATAAAACTCAATCCCACTGACCTGACCCGATAGCACCAAAAATTCAAAAATATTGTCGTGAATTCAAAGTGCTGCATTGGAGTTAAATCGCTCGCTTGAACTCGGTCGAGAGTCGGACCCTCGAGTGAGATACGATCGGTCGTGATACGCTCGTAATAAATAGAAGCACAGTACAAGGTCATCTCACCGACATGTCTTATCTTGTATGGAAGGCGACAGATAAGACACACATATGTTTTGCTCACACGGTAAAAATAGGCTTTATTTTCTGAGTTTATGACAAACGTTTAATGGAACAGTCAATGGAACGTACCAAAACAGGAACATGAAGTTATAAATAAAATAGTATGAAAAACTTCGATATACAGTTATTATTGCTAATTAATAATTATTCAATATTCGATTTACTACATAATATGATAGGTCCATACATAGTGTTCCGCCTATTTATTGCGACAATATAGAAACGTTTTACAAAATATTATTGATATAGCAGTAGATTAATAACAATATTAGTACAGAGATAACGTCATAGAAAATGTAATAAAACGAATAATCATGCTGCACAACTGTTACAGACGCAAATATTGATACACTAATTATTAGAGATTATTATTATTATTATTATTATTATTATTATTATTATTATTATCGTTAGAAAACTTGATACAGTTCTTGCATTATCGTGATTGTGTTCTCCGTTTATAATAATTATATTTACATCCAATAACATCTATCAGATGTGGCAAAAACAAAATCACTCCTGTGTGGGGGAAAAAATAATAATAAAAAAAAAAACATTTACCTACAACATTTATATTACATTTTAAAGCAAGTTTTGTAGTTGTACTATGGAGAGGTTAGTTAAACACTGCAAAGTTTTGAAATGATAAACATCTATGATGTTACTACACAGTTCATCACTGTAACAAGAAAGAATGTCTAACGCTCGGCTTATACCGTTCGAGGATTTATCGCTCGTGACAATTTTACCCGTCATGCATGTGCGCTACCTATCGGATTATGCTATGAACTACTTGGCGCTCGAGCGAAAACGTCCGATGCAGACCTCTGAGTCGTGATGCTACCGCCTTGCGTCAACTCAAGTGTAGAAAAACTCTCATGACCCGAGTTAATGCACAGAAAAAATTTCAATGTAATTGTAAGATATGACACATATCGTGCCTTAGAAAAGCGGTCACATACGAAGAAATCCAATCTAAATCCAACGCTAAAGCAACACGAGATTTCGTGTAAGCAATAAATCATGATACGGGCTTTTTTGGATAGCGAAACTGAGGGATGGTGAACTGTACGTCATAACAATCGAGCAATATATTCGACACAGATGAGAATGCATGATCGAGTGTCAACGAAAAGAATCAAATGGTGTGAGAGAACTGATCTGAACATCACGTCTATTCTACGTTTCAAATTTAATCAGAGTAGCAGCAATGCACGGGCATGTTTGATCTGATTGACTCCCCATACCTGCACGGCAGACCAGCGGGGCGCAGTTCGTGAAGATAACTCCATGAACACGTCTGATGCCGTGTGATCATGAAATGAAGTTTCATAGCAAAGCGTCAGCACGAGTTTCGTGCCGGAACCTGCAGTTGTGCATGTCTGATGCTAATCCTAATGCGAGTCCTGGGCTTTAGCAGGCCATTTAATATCTACACACCGGATGCATATCATTAGACTAGAAAATTATATTGAATTTAGTTAAAACTCTTGAATAAATCCTAGAAAATTCTTGAAATATAACCTAAGTCTTGAATAAATCGTGGAGTATTCTTGAAATTAGATGATACTAGTGGCTTATGCAGCAAATGCTGCAAACTAAGTTCATTAGACGTTCAAATAAAAATTTATCAGATTTATTTTCAATGAAGAATAGCAGACATTTTGAAAGATATTTGCATCCATAATAACGAAACATACTCCCTCTGAATGGTTTTTTATGCCAAATACTTTTCCTTGAACCTATCCACCTTCAGTTTCTGAGTTTCAACGCGAAAACGCAAGTAACAATGTCAGGACGATCAGTGGGTTTTTCATGTGGGAGTAAAGCAATAGCTATTTCAGATCATTGTGGATTGTAGGTGAAAGTTAAAATAATGTCAGGTTTGCTATGCTTTCGAACAATAGACAAAGCATCTTGGTATAGCTGCTGCATATAGAGCTTGAATTGTAGAGGATAAAATAATTTTATCCTGCTAAGAGATCTTGCTGAAATGAACAAAATTTTGTAGGCCTCTTATTTTATCAGTAAGTAATACCTTTTGGTCTTTCTTTAGGAACTGTAATTTTTGCGCTCTCTCGAGCCAATACTGAAGAGAACCACGCATATAAATATCTACACCACACCGCCATTAAATATATGAAAAAGACCCAACCCCACTTGATTAATAACTATAAAAATATTTGATTTTTAATAATAATAATATTATTATCTTACATAAGTTTTGTAATTTATATATATATATATATATATATATATATATATATATATATATATATATCGTCGGTTTCTTGGTAAAAGTGACCAAGTCACATTCCAAGGCTTCCAAGCATTATGAAAATTTAAGACATAATTTTATATTAAAAACTATCAATATAACACATTTACCTTCAAAATAACTTATTACTAACATCTAAAGAAGTACAGTTATCGTTGGATTGATCATTAAACCTTGAAATGCCTTTTCCCAACAGTTTTGCATTTTGGACTTGGTCACTTTTACCAAGAAACCGACGATATATATATATATATATATATATATATATATATATATATATATATATATATAAAATAGTCGCCACTCAGTAAATTATAGAAATGAAGATCTAATATAAGATATTCTCTACAGCTACTTATATAACCCCAAAACGTTTTACTTTCGTATCATCAATATAGCATTAATATGTATAATTAATAAAAAATAATCACATCATGGCATTAACTGTAATAAGTTAATATTTCCTTTCTAATAGTAATAATGTCATTAAACCATCTCAAGTTTTGTAGATTACACAGCTGTACTCAGAAAATTACACATTGCAGAATCAGACCTGTAAATAATTTTTAGTGAATCTTGAAGTTTAGTAACCAATTGAATTTGAACTCCAAATATGTCAGCAATCCTGCAGATCATGGCCTTCGTGTAATAGCACGTTGCTTATTGTTGTTTTGTTTTATTCTGAAATGCAATTAGTTCTCAAAACTGACGAAAGATGGATTTTGGAAAATAGGAAAATTGTGTAGGAAAACCAACGCTTCACTGAAAGTTACTATTTTTCTGAAAATCCTTGGATGCCAAGCTTCAAAATGACGGGTCATTCATTAAAATCCGTTCAGCCGTTTTCCCGTAATTTCCATTACCAGTTCAAATTATATATAGATTCTATACATACAGGGTGAACAGTAAGTAAGGTCATTAATTTCAGAGGGCTATTCTTTGAGATGTTTGAAACCAAAAAGTTTAATACAATTTTGCCCGTTTTTACTCTGTTTTCGAGATAAAAATTGTTTTGTATGAAACATTTCATAGCGTGTTTTTGTGAAAACCATTGATTTAATTCCAAATATGCTCAGTCAGTTTAGGAGAGCAGTGTATTATGATAATGTTAAGATGTTTAAAAGCTCCTATCAGGATATAAAGTATGTAGTTGTAATCCCTTGGTAGAGGGGAAGAGAAGGCCTGATGGCCTTATCTCTACCAGCTTAAATAAATAAATATTAAACATAAAATCTACAATGTAATAAGAATGTAAGCATACGAAACAATTATTGTGAGTTCTAGTTTGTTTCTCACAACGACGATTAACGTTTAATCGGTATATTAATGCGAAAGCAACGGAGAGTCAGTTAAAATATTATTTTTCACTAATACATTAGAGGAATTCATATTTACAAGGAACTGGGGTCAAATAATGTGTACTTGGAGACATACAGCAGATTTTAATAATATGAAGGAAGGCGATGTTAAAAAAATATAATGTTTAGAAAATTGTGAAGTGCGAGATAACACTGCCTCCATTTCTCGTCACCAGAGATGTCACTGGTCCGGTCACAGACTGGAGCGCTTTCGGTTCAATAAGCTATTTCCAGGAGTGATTCGATTTTCTTCTATCATCTGACATTCCATCCCACAATATTTCCCATTCCCGAGCCATCGCCTGCGGTAAGATTGTCTCCGTCCCAGAATATAGCGCGAACGTCATCTTCGATCGGGAATGTGGCTATATTGTTAGCTAGTTCCCTTCCGCAGGAAGAAATAAAGTTATGAGGTCATTTTCCAGCAATCTACCCATACTTACACGTAATAACTTTTGAACCATTTTTAAGATTGCCGCCTCTTCGGCATCTTACCTCGCCTTTCCTACTTCTTAATGTTTAGACTTACACAAGACATGTTCGCTTCATTCTCACATTATATTTAATATCTCTTCCGTATTTAGAAAGTCCAATATCTCTTTTTCTTTTGGATTTCTAATTTATTATTACTGGTGGCATTCTTTTTCTACTCCTTCGATTTTGTGTTTCCTTCAGAATTCTCTACATTCGTATACTCTATCTTTTTATTCATACCATATATGTCACGCTTTCTGCTAAGTCTGAATTTCTCATATGACTCTTTGTATTACTTGTAGGATATATTTGATGTATTTCTCATTTGCTATTGTCTCTGTCTTTTTTTATCCGCGATTCATTTTCGTGTGTGTAATGTCATATTTTATCTGTGCAGATGAACTAATTGCACGTTACTGCTGAATGTTATTGGGTAGCCACAGCTCTACTCCAAATACAATAGAGAGTTTTCGTACAATGGGCTAAAAAATAAATGCCGAGTCATGTTACAAGGAATTCGCTGTATGTAAGAAATAATTGTACAAACACAACAACACTGGCCTGAATTTTCTAAAGAGTTTTTATTCCATGCAAAGGAGAAATGTGTAATTTAATGTTTCAATTTAATTCGGTAGGCTACAGATGCATTATAGGGGCCAATCTTCTCATTGGTTGAATGGTATGAATGTTACTATCGATATGTATTGTTGTTATAATCGATATAAAATATGTTGCCAACTTCTAAATTAACAGTCAGTTTTATATTGTTGACTTGTAGCCTACTTCAAAATAGAAATAACGGCAGTGACAGTGAAATATATTTTCCCTGGACCAAAAATATAATACAAACTGACTAAAATCACATCTAGTAACAAAATATTTAAATCATTTTTATTCATTTTTTTTAATTTGGTAGCATTTAATGCTTATCGAATATCGAATACTAAAAACGATAATCGAACCATTACTTCCGCTGACTTTTTTTTGCGTATAATGTGTGATGGGTGGCCCCTATAATGCATTTGTTCCAATTCAATTTTCAGTTCTGTATATTTGTATTTATAATAAAATTTTATATTTACATTTATAATAAAATTGGTAGATTTTTTGTTAAACAATATGAAAAGTAACTGGCCGTATATATCGACTGTAACAATGATAGCATTAATGGATAATAAAGAAGGCTGTGGAATCCCATATAAACTGTAGTTCACTATTTTAGTGAAGTATTCATATTAATGTTGTAAAATAAAAGTATATGAATAATTTAAAATCAATTCATATTAAATAATAACGTGAACATGTTATAAAAATCGTATTTACATGTTAAAAAAAAACTAAGCTCAGAAAAATAGATTCCCACCTCGTCATGTCTGCTAAAGTCCTCGGAAAGCGATATAATTTCGTATAGATATTTCTTTCGCAGCCCAGTGTGACGTTGCAATAATGACGAAGTAATGACAGACGAGTATTTAGCGTGCGTGTTATTTCAAGAGTTTTCGCATTATCATTCACTTTATACGCTGAAATTCGGTTTAATTTGACAACTTCGGAAGCATTTGTCTTCGTTCGCATTGTTACAAGATTAGGCATTCTGATAAAATCTGAGGTTATGATAGTGCAAAACTATGTTGCAGCAATACTGTTTTATAAAATTACTATCGAATGTCGTGAGTCTATAATATGCGGAATGTGGTTATATAAAGTTCATTGTTGCAAATCATAAACACGAAACTTAATTTATAAAGATATAAAATATTCAACACCAAACTTACTTTCTGATAGGCTATCTGCCGTGTCTCCTTTTCTGCAAAGCTTCAGAAGATATGCGACGTGTTCCTTTATGCGTCGCATTGAAAAGTTCTTTCCCGTTACATCCACAATTATTTTCAAAATATCCTCCCATCTTTTACTTTCCTCTGATTATCCCAGTGATTTAACTGTAGGGAATGTCGATCTTACAGTATTCCGCACTAAATAACAGCATCGGTAAACTGATATCCGACAATGATAACAAAATATGACGATTTATGATGAGTTGTATAACCAAATACTTACTATAAAAATACCGGACAGCTAGCAGTTCTGCGCGCGAACGACGCTGGTGCTGCTACCTAGGCGGCCTGTGTGGTGATACCCGTGAAACAAGCTGTAATCAACTGCAATATATTATATTGTTGCTGGGCTAGTTAACAGTTTTATTAATTAGTGCTGTGTTAAAATGTCAGGGTGTATATGTGCTGTTTATAATTGCTACAAAATTACAGCATTACAAATTGCTCCAAATTGTATTTTCGATTTCCGAGGGATCATAAAACGTGAGTCAACAACATTCTTTAGTAGGCCTAATTCCTTCGTCTTTGTGTTGATAGAAAAATACAAATTAGCTTTTTTTTTATCTAGACCTAATAAATGAATAGAAGTTAAAATGTATCGTAAATTTTAAGGTTTTATCAAATTAAGTTTTATTGCTGTCCACATGCCTTTACTAATTATTACAAGCATCAGATTACTATCAATTTTATCTTTGCAGTTGTCAGCAATGGATATATAAAGCATTATTGTAAATTGATTTCGCAAAGAAAAAATATGTAACAATTAATTACGGAAAGTGATATGAAGTATGCAATATTTCTCATAATATGCAGCTTTGATACAAGATAATAATTTTACATTAAATATTATTCAACATTTCTTAAGTGTTTTATAATTCCACATCAGTAACACACGTTTTAAACAATAGTCCGAATCCCGCTATGTTGATATTTGTATATGTGGACATAATTCCACGCCGCTCCGCTAGATGTCAGGTCCGCGATATTTCGCACTCACGCCAATGCTGCTAGTATACAGCTGTCCGGTATTATTATAGTACGGTATTTGGTATAACGTGGCTAACGTTATATAAGTAATGACGCACATAGCGTTTGGCGTTTATCGTTGCTTGATGGTGCGAAAACTTATCGTTCACTTAGTCCTTATAGCCTACACCACATGCAACGGAGGCGTTATCTTTATGATATCTCAAGAGTTAGGTTTTAGTAATGAGCAGGTGCAAAATATGACCATTTCCTTTCCACCAACCATCTTCTCACTCTTACCGTCCTCAGGCATCGCTTTATAAAACTTTATTTCTGTGGTTTTCATTTTGTATAAGGTCTTACCTATTTTTCAATGTGTTCACGGCAATTTCTTATTTGTTACATATTTTTTTTTCCAATTAGCTATTTAACGTCTCGTTATCAACTATGCAGGTATCTAGATGAAATTGGTGATAGCATGATATTATTTGGCGAGATGAGTCTAGGAATTTGTCTTAGGTTTATATGTAACTAGTGGCTTGTGCAGCAAAATAAATGCTACAAACTAAGTTCATTAGACGTTCAAATAAATTTTTTCACATTTATTTTCAATGAAGAATACCAGACATTTTGAAAGTTAGGACTATTTGCTTCCATAATGAAACATACTCCCTCCGAATCTTTTTTCAAATACTTTTGTGCGAGATCGTGCGTATTTGCTTGTTTTCCGCACAGAACCAATACGCGGTAAGTGTGAAATACCACATTCAGTATTCCCAACGTAACACACATAACAATTTCCCTCTTCTTACCGCTTAAGCGCGACATTCATTTTACTGCTTTAGGCTTTTAACATATTATTTTTAGAGACGTTTAACATAGTAATAATTATAAATTGGAAATTTACCACTGCAATTTCACCTAAATTGCAATGTTAATTATTGTTTTTAAATATTTGCAAAAATTAAGTAAAGTCTACTACTCCACGAAACTTATTGCATTCCTGATACAAGTAACATTAAGGAAGCCGTGAAAAAATCAACGAGATTCCAGATGCCGATGTTATTACTGCAATATGTTATATAAATAATATTGTTAAAATATTAAAATGAAAAATAAATCATTACATAACCTTACCGTTTGTTTTAAGTTCGCATTTATAGACTGGGGAAAAAAAGGACAGACGTATATCACGGCTTGCTGGAGTATAGTAAACACAGAAAACATTTTACAGCAACAATGTTGAAGAAAGATATTTTGGTGTTCCGAAGTTGCCGTCATTAAACAGAAACCAACATGGAGATTTCATTGCAACTAATTAGAAATTCGTCTTTCAGGTATGTAATAAACGATCTTCGCACAAAATAATGTACGATACACGAGCGGTATGTTTGTTTTCATGTTCTCGGAAATTAAAAAAGCTCAACTACGTTTCGCTTTTTCAATCTTTACCTCGACCATGAAAACGTCAACATACCGCTCTTGTAACGCATATTACTATTTCTTGAACCTATCCATCTTCAGTTTTTTAGTTTCAACGCAAAAACGCAAGTAACAAAGCCAGGACGATCAGTGGGTTTTTCATATGATAGTAAAGCAGTAGTTATTTCAGGTCATTGTGGATTGTATGTGAAAGTTAAGAAAATATCAGGTTTGTCATGCTTTCGAACAATAGACATAACATTTTGTTATATCTGCTGCATGTTTCGTGAATAAGAGATCTTGCTGAAATGATTGGGAGACTACAAAATCTTGTAGGCCTCTTAATTTATCAGTAAGTAATACCGTTTGGTCTTTCCTTTGGTCTGTAATTTTTGCGCTCTTTCCAGCCAGTACTGAAGAGAATCAAGCATATAAATATCTACACCACACCGCCATTAAATATATAAAAAATCCAAACCCACTTGATTAATAACTTAAGTATAAAAATATTTGATTTTTAATAACAAAAATTTTCTGGTTTTCAGTAACATATATATATATATATATATATATATATATATATATATAGTATATATCCGCCACTTAGTAAATTATATACATAAAGCTCTAATTTAAGATATTTTCTACATCTACTTATCTAATCCCAAAACGGTTCACTTTCATATCATCAATATACCATTAATATGTACAATTAACTAAAAATAGTCGCATCATGGTATTAACTGTAATAAAATTTCATTTCTAATGGTAATAATGTCATCAAACCATCTCAAGTTTTGTAGTTTTTAATATCCAATACACAGCTGTACTCAGAAAAATACACACCGCAGAATCAGGCCTGTAAATTATTTTTAGTAAGTCTTGAAGTTTTTAATAACCAATTGAATTGGAGCTCTAATTAATATGTCAGCAATCCTGCAGGTCATGGCCTTCGTGTAGTATTGTTTATTGCAGTGTGTGTAGTTTGTTATATTCTCAAAGGCCATTAGTTCTCAAAACTGACGACAGATGGATTTTGGAAAATAGGAACATAATGTAGGAAAATTGATATTTGACTGAAAACTACTATTTTTCTGAAAAAAATGCGGGTTCCAAACTTTAAAATGAGGGGTCATTTATTAAAATCCGTTCAGTCGTTTTCCCGTAATTTCCATTACCAGTCCAAATTATATATATACTAATGGCTTGTGCAGCAAATACTGCTGCAAACTAACTTCATTAGACGTTCAAAAAAAATTTTTCAGATTTATTTTCAATGAAGAATACTTGTCTTTTTGATAGTTATTTGCTTCCATAATAATGAAACATACTCCCTCTGAATGGATTTTTTTAGGCCAAATACTTTTTCTTGAACCTATCCAACTTCAGTTTTTGAGTTTCAACGCGAAAACGCAAGTACAGTAGCAATGTCAGGGCGATAGCAGTAGCTATTTCAGGTCATTGTGGATTGTAGGCAAAAGTTAAAAAAATGTCAGGTTTGCTAAGCTTTCGAACAACAGCATTTTCGTATAGCTGCTACATGTAGAACTTGAAATGTAGAGCGTAAAATCATTTTATCCTACTAAATGATCTTGCTGATATGATCTGGAGTCTACACAATTTTTAGGCCACTTATTTTATCAGTAAGTAATACCTTTTTATCTTTCCTTAGGAACTGTAATTTCTGCGCTCTCTCGAGCCAATACTGAAGACAATGACAGATATCAATATCTACACTACACCGCCATTAAGTATATGAAAAAGACCCAAACCCACTGGGTTAATAAGTATAAAAATATTTCATTTTTAATAACAATATTATTATCTTACTTAAGTTTTGTAGTTATATATAGCAGCCACTCGGTAAATTATAGAAATGAAGATCTAAATTAAGATATTCTCTACATTTACTTACATAACCACAAAACGTTTCACTTTCATGCCATCAATATAGCATCAATATTATGTACAATTAATGAAAAATAGATGTATCATGATATTAACTATAATAATATTTAATTTCTGATGGTAATAATGTCATCAAACCACCTCAAGTTTCGTAGATTTGAATATCCAATACATAGCTGTACTCAGAAAATTATTCACTGCAGAATCAGTATTTAATAACAAATTGAATTGTGCTCTAAATATGTCGGCAATCCTGCAGGTCATGGCCTTCGTGTAATAGTCTATTGTTTATTGTAGTGTGTGTTTTGTTCTGAAATTCAATCAAGTCGGCCGTGATTCGATAAAATTAGTTCTCAAAACTGACAACAGATGAATTTTGGAAAATAGGAAAATTATGTAGGAAAACTGACATTTCACTGAAAACTACTACTTTTCCGAAAAACTTTGGATGCCAGGCATGAAAATGAGGGGTCACTCATTAAAATCCGTTCAGCCGTTTTCCCGTAATTTCCAGTACCAGTTCAAATTATATATATATATATGTATATATATATATATATATATAATTTAATTTCTTCCTGTAACCACTACAGGTTGCCATCGACAAAGAGTACCATGATACAATAGAGTAAAAGCCTTGAGGCTTAGTGATAAATTGTTGTTAGAGTGAAAAATAAACAACTTGAATTATATTGAAACACATGATGTTAAACGAAGTAACGTCAAGGAGATGCGAATTAGTCATGGTCCATATGTATGATGCCTGAAAATAGCTATTGAGCCTTTGAGTGCTGCAATTGTTAGATCTCTTAAAATACTTTTATGCAGGCCAAAAGATTTACAGAAGTCGACTAGGAACCAGGGTATGGCCCCACGGGCTCCTATCATTAGTCCCGTAATGACGATGGATTCCAGATGGTATTTGTCCTTATAAAAACTGATGGAAGGTTAATATATATTCCTTTTTTCCTCGTGTACTTCTTCTGGCTGGTGTTCGTGCGATTCGAATCTCACAGTAGGGTCTATGATGTAACCTTCAAGAGAGGGAGGTTTAAATGCAATGATGTCGATTCTTCGATTACTGCCCTCACTGGATATGCCGTGTACTTCTTCATATACTGAATAACCTTTGTTTCTTAAGGCAGTTGCTATTATAGATCTTACTGTATGATGCCGCGTATTTCGTAGAAGTTCACCGTGTGGACAGGCCCCCAGGACATTATATATATAACTAGTGGCTTGTGCAGCAAATACTGCTGCAAACTAAGTTCGTTAGACGTTCAAATAAAAATTTTTCAGATTTATTTTCAATGAAGAATACTTGTCTTTTTGATAGTTATTTGCTTCCATAATAATGAAACATACTCCCTCTGAATGGATTTTTTTAGGCCAAATATTTTTTCTTGAACCTATCCAACTTCAGTTTTTGAGTTTCAACGCGAAAACGCAATTAACAATGTCAGGACGATAGCAGTAGCTATTTCAGGTCATTGTGGATTGTAGGCAGAAGTTAAAAAAAATGTCAGGTTTGCTAAGCTTTCGAAAAATAGCATTTTCTTATAGCTGCTGCATGTAGAACTTGAAATGTAGAGCGTAAAATCATTTTATCCTACTAAGAGATCTTGCTGAAATGATCTGGAGACTACAAAATCTTCTAGGCCTCTCATTTTATCAGTAAGTAATACCTTTTGATCTTTCCTTAGGAACTGTAATTTTTGCTCTTTCTAGAGCTAATACTGAAGACAATGACACATATCGATATCTACACTACACCGCCATTAAGTATACGAAAAAGACCCAACCCCACTGGGTTAATAAGTATAAAAATATTTGATTTTTAATAACAATATTATTAACTTACTTAAGTTTTGTAGTTATATATAGCAGCCACTCAGTAAATTATAGAAATGAAGATCTAAATTAAGATATTCTCTACATTTACTTACATAACCACAAAACGTTTCACTTTCATGCCATCAATATAGCATCAATATTATGTACAATTAATGAAAAAATAGATGCATCATGATATTAACTACAATAATATTTAATTTCTAATGGTAACAATGTCATCAAACCACCTCAAGTTTCGTAGATTTGAATATCCAATACACAGCTGTACTCAGAAAATTATACACTGCAGAATCAGTTTTTAATAACAAATTGAATTGAGTTCTAAATATGTCGGCAATCCTGCATGTCATGGCCTTCGTGTAATACCTATTGTTTATTGTAGTGTCCGTTTTGTTCTGAAATTTAATCAAGTCGGCCGTGGTTGAATAAAATTAGTTCTCAAAACTGACAACAGATGGATTTTGGAAAATAAGAAAATTATGTAGGAAAATTGACATTTCACTGAAAACTACTACTTTTCCGAAAAACTTTAGGTTCCAAGCTTCAAAATGAGGGGCCATTCATTAAAATCCGTTCAGCCGTTTTCCCGTAATTTCCATTACCAGTTCAAATTATATATATATATATATATATATATATATATATATATATATATATATATAGTTTTGTTGTATGATTTGGGAAAACTTCGGAAAAATCTAAACCAGTTGATATCAGCCTAAGCGAGATTCGAACCCATGACCAAGTGCAGCTTTGGAGCACGAGTATAGCTCGTTAACTTCTGAATTAGACCGGTGGTCACCCACATTGTTTTGTTTGTCTAAACATATTATATTACGGTTTTGTAATCAGGATGAGAGAACCATTCTAAGAGTTGTCTAAAACATTTACACTTAAATAGTTGAAAGTATTTAATCATTATAGCAGTGAATTTTTTATTACTTGGATATGCGTGCACTGACTGTTAACTGAATTTGACCAATACGCTGAAACTGGGAACAAAGTGGCAATGACGCATGAAGCAGAGACGGTGCTGTTATCATGATCAAAGGAAACTGCGGTTGTTGCAGAATTATCTGAGTTTGCCAAAGGGCAAATTGTGGGAACATGACACTTCGATGCGTCCATTTCTGAAACGGCAGCGAGGTTGGTTGACTGCAAGGGTATTCGTGGTGAAGGTGTGCAACCTGTGGTGCGAAACACGTGCAACCGGGGAGTCGACGTTAGAGATGAAACAATGGAGCTTCTCTTTGTAAGACCAATCGCCACAATTCAGATCTGCTGCAGAAGGCATCGGAATACAACAGGAATCACATACAGACAAATATCCCAAATAACGATGTGTCGTGCAGCTTACAATAACTTCCAAATTTGCTGGCATTAGCTTTAGAAATGACGTATAATTCACTGCAGTTATCACTGAGAAACGGAGACGATGTTTTCCCGGATGTTCTCCCAAGTTATGTGAATTGCTTTTATACACTTTTTATGAAAAGCATCCCAGAGATACGTCACTGGAGATTAGTTCGGGGGACCGAGGAGGCCACACATTCTTACTGATAATTGAAAAAAGAAGTGGTCAGTTTAAGAATTTCCTTTCTTAATTTGGGTTAGTAAGTTACGTTTAAATTGATTATATTAATAGTAATTTATATTAATAATAATTTGTAGTTTGGCAAAACACGGGAATTTTACTTGAAGCCAGTAAAGAGATAGGTTTTGAAGTAAATCCCGAAAAGACAAAGTATATGAGTGAGTCGATGTTAGAGATGAAAGAATGGAGCTTCTCTTTGTACAGGCCAATCGCCACAATTCAGATCTGCTGCAGAAGGCATCGGAATACAACAGGAATCACATACAGACAAATATCCCAAATAACGATGTGTCGTGCAGAATACAATAACTTCCAAATTTGTTGGCGTTAGCTTTAGAAATGACGTATAATTCACTGCAGATATCATTGAGAAACGGAGACGATGTTTTCCCGGAAGTTCTCCAAAGTTATGTGCATTGCTTTTAATAATAATGGTTTATTTTAACTGGCAGAGTTAAGGCCATTCGGCCTTCTCTTCCACTCAACCAGTAAGATAAAAAATTACTACAATGCTATGAATATAACATAATTAATACAATACAATACAATACAATTCAGAGAAATACAATACTACAAATACAAGACAATATAATACATAATTAATATAATACAATGACAATTCTTTTCGTCTTCACAACACCAATAAAATAATTATGTAATAATAATAATAATAATAATATTAATAATAATAATAATAATAATAATAATAATAATAATAATAGTAATGATAGTCATATCTAAATTAAATTAAATTATTAAGATCGATCACAAGTATAATTTCAATTTGACTGCGCCCATAAGAAATCGTTTAGCCTTTTCTTGAAAGTGGTTATTGTCTGGCAGCCCCTAATCTTCTGAGGTAAAGAATTCCATTCACGGGGAACTGTGACAGTAAAAGAGGATGAATAGTGGGATGTTCTATGGGCAGGAATTGCTAGGATTTGGCTCTCCTGTGACCTGGTGTTTAGATTGTGACTGGAGGATAAGTAGTTAAACCGGGAACGAAGATAATTTGGAGTAGAAGTGTGGAGAACTCGAAACAGAAGAGAGAGCGAATGAAGTGTTCTACGGTTACTAAGTTGCAGCCAGGATAAAGATTTGAACGATGAAAACATCCCAGAGATATGTCACTGGAGATTAGTTCGGGGGACCGAGGAGGCCACACATTCTTACTGATAATTGAAACAAGAAAGTGGTCAGGTTCAGAATTTTCTTTCTTAATTTGAGTTAGTAAGTTTTAAATCGATTATATTTAGTAGTAATTTATATTAATAATAATTTGTGGTTTGGGAAAACACGGGAATTTTACTTGAAACAAGTAAAGAGGTAGGTTTTGAAGTAAATCCCGAAAAGACAAAGTATATGATTATGTCTCGTGACGAGAATATTGTACGAAATGGAAAATTAAAAATTGGAAATGTATATTTTGAAGAGGTGGAAAAATTCAAATATCTCGGAGAAACAGTAACAAATATAATTGATACTCAGGAGGAAATTAAACACAGAATAAATATGGGAAATGCCTGTTATTATTTGGTTATGCAGCTTTTGTCATCCAGTCTGCTGTCAAAAAATCTGAAAGTTAGAATTTATAAAACAGTTATATTACTGGTTGTTCTTTATGGTTGTGAAACTTGGACTCTCACTTTGAGAGAGGAACATAGGTTAAGTGTGTTTGAGAATAAGGTGCTTAGGAAAATATTTGGGGCTAAGAGGGATGAAGTTACAGGAGAATGGAGAAAGTTACAAAACACAGAACTGCACGCATTGTATTCTTCACCTGACATAATTAGGAACATTAAATCCAGACGTTTGAGATGGGCAGGGCATGTAGTACGTATGGGCGAATCCAGAAATGCATATAGAGTGTTAGTTGGGAGACCGGAGGGAAAAAGACCTTTGGGGAGGCCGAGACGTAGATGGGAAGATAATATTGAAATGGATTTGAGGTAGGTGAGATATAATGGTAGAGACTGGATTAATCTTGCTCAGGATAGGGACCTAAGGCGGGCTTATGAGAGGGCAGCAATGAACCTCCGGGTTCCTTAAAACCCAGCAAGTAAGTAAGTATAATTTGTGGTTTGTCGAATTACCGACACTATTCTGTCTTCGTAACCAGAGTGTGGGAGCATGTCCGTCGATAGCAGAAGTTGCCACTTTTCGACCGAAAGATAATTTACTCATCTAGTACTTATACGCATTACGAAAATAATAAGAATACTTCTTCTTAAGACATACATTTCTTCTGTGTATATTATTTGAGAAGTTGAAAGAAATCTGATTGTGTATCAAGATAAATTGTAACATTTCATTTCGGAAGCAACTTATAGGCCCAACATTTAGTATCCATTTACTATATGTACACGATCAGAACTCCCCCCCCCCCCACGAAATTTATGCCAGTGTATGGAACCGGTGCCCACCCAACATCGTGACGAATTTGGGGAGCTACTCGTATAGTAGTTAGTAGCAAAATTCGGTTACCAAAAGTCAGTTGTAACGGATGAGGAGGTCATCGTGTTAACCACACGTTACTCCTGTTTTCAACGGATGATATTTCGTCTCTGCTGAGGCATGTGGACGTGAGACCATCAGTAGTCTTGGCACTCCAAGTAATGTCGTGCAATATTTTTTGTTATTTACACGTTCTTTATAAGTTATTATTCGTTCAATTAAAGCACTAAAACTAACGTACATTTTTTGTCCGACTTACATAATCATATCAAAGCTAAATGGTAAATCAATAGAATATTTTGAAACCGTTAAGAATCTTGATTTCTTTATGGATAATGACCTAATTTGAATAGTCAGGTAAAATACATTATGTAAAAAAATATTCTCATTGCTCCATTCTTATTCAGACGCCTGTGATGCTCCATTTTGATTATTGCGATTCCTTGCTGACGAATGTAACCCGTAACCTAGCTGAGAGATTGCAGAGTACTCATAATATGGCCTATGTGTATAAAAATTATTTGCATTACGCGCAAATTTGATCATGTAACACCATTCGAGCTTCTATCATGGGTTCACCTGAAGAAACGAAGAATCATGCTATCTATACTCCTGCATACCTCTACTCCTACTTATCTAGCAACATGTTTTCAGTTTTTCACAACAAAACGGAATCAGAATCTTTGGAATTATCTACCCAGTGACATCAGGGATTGCTGGACGCTATCGAAATTCAAAATTACGTTAGAAGCGCATTTTTTGTCTAACGAAATTTATTATTAGTAAGTTGCTAGACGTGTCCATTACAGCATTTGTATAATCATTTACAAATATTGTATTTCTTGTTTGCACTATTAATTGTCCTTTCTAGTTTAATTATTTAGATTAATAAATTTAATATAGATCTTAAGTTTTGTTTAATAGTATACAAATTTAAAACTTTTAAATGTTTTTAGATTACCTTTTTTGTTTTGTGTTCTTGTTATTGTAAACGTTCTTGTTTTGTTTGAATGAACGTTATTAATTTGTTTTTTCGCTGTCTGTACAATATTTCTGCTGGCGTGGAATACTGGGTGTTCATTTCAAAGTGTGTCATGACGTCACTGTTGAGAGTCAGCGATTTGAAGCGAGTTTCAGCTTTTATGTCAGATAAGTTGCCTATTAATCAAGGCGTTCAATCTGAACTTGAGAACGTGTACGGTATAACTTGAATGTCGTAGCAACAGATGGCGGTCTGTAAAGTCTGTGTGCTACCATAACCTCTTTCGAACTGTGTTTTGCGCGGGCAAGTCGTACGCAGGATATTTGTTATCATCGATTGCGTACGGCAACATTCCACAACACAAATCAAATGCTCCGTGTCCATGTTGACCGTCGAAGTTAATGTCAACAAATACGTAAGTAATCGTCTTAACCCTCTCCCCATATCCCGACAGTACGTATTTCCAAACAGTTCACATTCCTGCCACTACCGGCGTTACCGTACGTATCGGCACGTACTCTTCAGAATTAACGCCGTACTTGCTAGCCAACTTCTCTGCCTCTTAGATTATACACCTGAGCTGCGGAAGTGTAGGAAGATTGAATTCTCTAGGCTCATCGGCTAGCCACATGACGACATACAGCGAGCCATGACACATTTTGAACTGAACACCCAGTAGAAGGCTTGAATGGCCTTAACGCCATCAGAATAAATACATTTATTATTATTATTAACTAAAAGTGGGGAATTGGTTGTCACAAATTCTTAACAACTGAATAAGAACATCACTGTTTTCACATATTATGTAAGCTTACTGTAGAAACAGGCCGTGGTTGTCTTAGGTCTCTCTCTTTCTTGTTGATTGTCTAATTAAAACTGACTTCTTATATACTGGGTGTTCAGTTCAAAATGTGTCTTGGCTCGCTGTATGCCGTCATGTGGCTAGCTGATGAGCCTACAGAATTCAATCTTCCTACACTTCCGCAGCTCAGGTGTATAATCTAAGAGGCAGAGAAGTTGGCTAGCAAGTACGGCGTTCAGTCTGAAGAGTACGTGCCGATACGTACGGTAACGCCGGTAGTGGCAGGAATGTGAACTGTTTGGAAATACGTACTGTCGGAATAAGGGGAGAGGGTTAAGACGATTACTTACGTATTTGTTGACATTAACTTCGACGGTCAACATGGACACGGAGCATTTGATTTGTGTTGTGGAATGTTACCGTACGCAACCGATGTTAACAAATACCCTGCGTACGACTTGCCGGCGCAAAACACAGTTCGAAAGAGGTTATGGTAGCACACAGACCGTACAGACCGCCATCTGTTGCTACGACGTTCAAGTTATACCGTACACGTTCTCAAGTTCAGATTGAAGAACGCCTTAAATAATAGGCAACTTCTCTAACATATAAGCTGAAACTCGCTTCAAATCGGTGACCCAACAACAGTGACGTCATGACACGCTTTGAAATGAACACCCAGTATAAGTAAGCCCAATTATTTTACATTTTGAACAATGACATCGTGTTTGGCAGAATATGCTTACTTCGGACTTACGCCAGTTTTTGTTCATATTCTAACCTGCAGAGTCTCTTAATTTTCGCAATATTGCATGCAGATTACTTTAAGTCTAAAATCTTTTGTCTAAACAAGTCATTGATTTAAGTATAAGGTTTTTGGTCTTAACATTTCCTTGCATAAATAAGGTTAAGAGTATTTACTATTATGAACAAAACATAAAAGAAAAGAATCGCTTGAGCCATTTTACTGTAAGTATAATTTTATTTAATTATGGCGTAAGCCTGCAAAGGACTAAAGCTTTTATATTTCACATATTTCCAGAATGAATTGGGTTAGGTAGTGAACACGAATAAACTCCACGAACTAATGGCAGTTTAGAGGAAAAGGTTTCAAACATGCGGGCAGATGGAGAAACTAACTGCCGAATGGCGTAACAAAAACCACTATTTCAAGGCATACTGCGATGTACTGTACATCTCTTGATCAATTTCTTGTATTATACATTGCATCATCTACAGGTGTATTATTATCATGAGAAATTAAGGAAGAAAATGGAACGTTCTCAGCAACATGTTCTTTAGGAATGAAGATGAATGGCTTGTACAGCGCATTTGAAACTGAAGCTTTCTGTTTAAATAACGGAGAGGCATTAATCAACGAAGTTGGACACAGATCTGCACTCCTCCGCAGATGAATATTTCAACCCGCTGTGACATTTTGCTTACAATATTCGTGTGAATTCTCGCCTGTGAGCACAGTCTTAGAGAATGCACGTCTCAAGGGTGAATGAAGTGTTCTTTCTAGATTTCATGAATGCTCCAGCTCCTTTGAATCACACACAGGTGCGGCGCGCCAGCTTATATAATAATACACAAAGCTTTTGATCTGGAAAGGCTGAGGGATTATGTAGCTAACACAGTGCAACTCTCTGAAGTTACCAGCGCCGCGCCGGCTTGGATAAATACTTCATGGTCCTCAATATAAAGCAGGCAAAGGGTCGTTGGGTCGTTCCTCTCATGAATGCAAAGCGTTACTCTGTTTACACTTGACCTCAGGCTCTTGACTATGCAGCGGAGGAACAAAGACATCCAAGTTAATAGACCAGAAGGCGTTCGTATTCACATATTTCTGAACAACTGCTGTATGACGGGTTTAATTAAAATTAAGCCCCGAACAAGATTATGAACTTGGACAGGCGTCATTATTGAAACAATGAAATATGTATTTTTTGTAAGACTGTAAGCAGGCCTACGTTCTACTTTCTCTAGACTTTTCGAGAGGAAAGGAAAAAGATAGAAGAGAAGAAAGTGAGGAGATAATATACTATTAAAATTAATAGAGAATAGTACATTTTGCAACGAGCCTATAATGGTAGTAATTAAGACGCGAGTATATTTGTTTATGAAACGAGCGCAAGCGAGTTTTTATGCTCGACCATATTTCTAACTTGAAATTATTCATAAGTATTCATGTTATGGTTAGTGAGGAGCGGAACTGACCTGAATTGTGAGATGTGCGCAGACGCGAAAGTATTGATTTTTTCCGAGGCACGAATGTCATTGACATTGATATAATCTAGAGAATAACATGAACATTAGGCTTGATATAACCTGGAAATTGATTTAGAATTGAAAAACGAGATGACAAATTGAATTTATTTGAATACGGTATTATTTACAATTAACGCTAATTATTATAGTAACAGAATATAACCTTCTGCGACAGTATTGGATTTCCAGCCTCCGTGATTTTTCGCTAATTGTCTTTCGATTGCATATCCGAGAATAATCGATACTTGCCGTTTTATAATGGTACAATCAGTACAAAGGTGTTTCTCATTGGCTGAACAACTGAATTATAATGAATAGATGTACTTTAATGAGGTGCATTAAAGGGCTACTACCAGGTGTATAATTACTACATTTCGGCATGGTCGAGCATAAAAAAAGATAAAGTATAAATAAATGAAAGAGAAAGAATAAAAGTGACGGGATGTTAGGTAATATTACGAGAAAAGGTTCAAAAGAAAGATTATGAAACGAATAAAATAAAGCAAAATAGAGATGAAACAGATGAATAATTGAAGTAAAAGGAAAGAGAAAGAAGAACAAGAAAAGTAAATAAAGAAATCATAATAGAAATTGAGGAAGAGAGAGACGGAGGGAGAAAAGAAGAAAAATAAGGAAGGGAATACAGGAAGAAAGACGAAAGGAAGAAGAAATAAATAAAAACAAACATAAAGAAAAACAAAGTGAGAGAAGCAAAGAAAGAGAGAGATAAGAAAGAAAAAAGAAAGGGAAAAAGAATAAATAAAGGAAGCAAAATGGAAAAGAAAAGACAAAAGCAAAGAAACTAAAAGGTAAAAGATAAAAAGAAGAAAATTAAAAAGAATAAACAATAAAAATAAAAGAAAAGAAGAAGAAAGTGAAGAAATAAAGGGAATGAAGAAGACAAAAGAAGATGGAACAAAAGTAAGGAAAAGGCAAAATGACGGAAGAGAGGAAAAGAAAGAAACGAACAAGATGAGAAAGAAACAACGGAAGATAAAAAAGCCAGAGAAACAAAGAAGGAAAGAAATGGAAAGAATGGAAGTGACGAAAGAAGACATGAAAACAGTTAAAAAGAGAAACAGGAAAGACAAAAAAAGGAAAAATAAAAGCGAGAAAGTTAAGCAAAGAAAAAAAGACACGGGGAAAGAAGAAAAAGACAAAATAAGAAAAAAACGAAAAAAGAAACAGAACTGAGAAATGAGAAAGAAATAAAAAATAAGGAAAACAGAAAAGCTAGAACGAAAAAAAGTAGAAAAACAGGGAAAGTAAAGAAACAGAAGTGAGAAAAGGGGAGACAAAAAAAGAGAGAAAAGAAAAAAAAAAAGCAAAAAAGAGAGAGCGAAAACATAAGAAGAAGATAGGGTAAACAAATGAAAGAAATAGAAGCGAAGAAAGAGAGAGAAAAGAAAAATAAAACAAAAGAAAAGAGAGAACGAAAAAATAAGAAAACCAAAGAAAGAAAGGGAAGTGGGAAAAAGAAAAAAAAATAGAAAAAACAAAAAAACAAAAGAGAGAGAGAGCGAAAACATAAGAAGATAGGGTAAACAAATTAAAGAAATAGAAGCGAAGAAAGAGAGAGAAAAGAAAAATAAAACAAAGGAAAAGAGAGAACGAAAAAATAAGAAAAATAAAGAAAGAAAGGGAAGTGGGAAAAAGAAAAAAAATAGAAAAAAGAAAAAACAAAAGAGAGAGAGAGCGAAAACATAAGAAGAAAATAGGGTAAACAAATTAAAGAAATAGAAGCGAAGAAAGAGAGAGAAAAGAAAAATAAAACAAAAGAAAAGAGAGAACGAAAAAATAAGAAAAACAAAGAAAGAAAGGGAAATGGGAAAAAGAAAAAAAAATAGAAAAAAAGAAAAAACAAAAGAGAGAGAGAGCGAAAACATAAGAAGAAAATAGGGTAAACAAATTAAAGAAATAGAAGCGAAGAAAGAGAGAGAAAAGAAAAATAAAACAAAAGAAAAGAGAGAACGAAAAAATAAGAAAAACAAAGAAAGAAAGGGAAATGGGAAAAAGAAAAAAAAAATAGAAAAAAGAAAGAACAAAAGAGAGAGAGAGAGCGAAAACATAAGAAGAAGATAGGGTAAACAAATTAAAGAAATAGAAGCGAAGAAAGAGAGAGAAAAGAAAAATAAACAAAAGAAAAGAGAGAACGAAAAAATAAGAAAAACAAAGAAAGAAAGGGAAATGGGAAAAAGAAAAAAAATAGAAAAAAAAAGAGAGAGAGAGAGCGAAAACATAAGAAGAAGATAGGGTAAACAAATTAAAGAAATACAAGCGAAGAAAGAGAGAGAAAAGGAAAATAAAACAAAAGAAAAGAGAGAACGAAAAAATAAGAAAAACAAAGAAAGAAAAGAAAGTGAGAAAAAGATATAGAAAAAAAGAAGGAAAAAAAGAGAGTGAAAAAATAAGAAAAACAAGTAAAAAGAAAGGAGGAAACACAAGAAGAGGAACTAAGAAACAAAAACGAAAAATAAAGGAAGGCAAAGGAAGAGATAATCAATGAGCAATATGGATGAAGAGAAGAGGAAAAGGAATCGAGGGCGAGTAGAAGCGCTTGAAAAAACAAAGACAGTGAATACATAAAGAAAATAACAAAGGAAGAGCATAGGGAGAATTAAAGAAAACGAAATAAAAGAGATACTTGTGAACAGAAGGAGATGAACAAAGAAAATAGAAGCAAAGAAACAAGCGCAATAATAACATTGACAAAGGAAATGGAATGAAATTAAAGGTAAAAGTAAGAAATGAAAAGTTACAGAAGGAAAGTAGAATAAAAAAATTAATGAAGAGGAATTGGGAAAAGTAATTTAAGAGCGTAAACATATAGCTATAGCATTCTGTATTAAAAGAAAAATATCGAATCAAGTTTGAAACACATTGTTGCTGATTTCGTATAGAAACACGAAGCAGCAAGCAGCGCTGGATCATCAGGCACGCATTGACATTCACTGCTAGCCCAGCAATATGAAACAGGAAGCTAATTTACCGGCGTTGTTGAGTTGACCACGCGCTGGATTCCCGCTGCATGTAATTTGTCACCAGCTGTGTTCACTTGAGGATTGAAGGCGGCTAATATGGTTCTGAGAGACTCTGACGTCAGTCAGTTGCCAGGGGAACGACGCGCCATTACGACGCATATAATATCAGAACAGAGGCTGAGTAAATGGAGTAGCATCGCGAATCAAATTTTGCCGTTTTTTTTTTTCGTCGTGCAAGGACAACGTTTTTCTTTCAGGTCACCAATTTCTGTCGACGTAATCAGATTTCGGAATTAGTGACGCATCCAATCCACTACCCATTCAGCTCCCATATTTCTATAACAAGGGACGTGCTTTATTTTGGTCCCACGGCTACGAACTGCTGTAATAACACTAGTGATGTATCACATCTCATCCAACTTCATATTACGTCCAGGATTCACTAATTATATCCGTTCGCATCCAACATGGAAAATATCAACGCTAGAAGTACACATTGTTATTGGAAGGTCGTAAAATATGTATTCAAAAGCAAATACTAGGACATTTGAAAAGTAATGGCAACAGCTTCACACTAAATTTATTTAGGTTACTTTTGACATTACATACTTCAAATATAGTCCTCCGCCATGTCAACAATACGTTGCCAAATTTTTGGAAGACGGCGGACTCCATCTGCAGCAGCATTTCTGGATATCTCTCTCACTGATCAATCTAAAGCTCTTCGGATGTCAACTCTTGATTGAAAGCGAATGCCTCGCTTCCGCACATCTTGCAATAGTTCAGTATGGTAGGACCAAATACCTTCTATAATAATACCGGACAGCTGTATACTAACTAGTAGCATTGGCGTGAGTGCGAAATATCGCGGACCTGACATCTAGCGGAGGGGGATGGAATTACGTCCACATATACCAATATTAACATAGCGGGATGCGGACTATTGTTTAAAACGTGAGTTACTAATGTGGAATAATATATGAAACACTTAAGAAATATTGAATAGTATTTAATGTAAAATTATTACCTTATATCAGAGCTGCATATTATGAGAATATTGCATACTTCATATTACTTTCTGTAATTATTAATTGTTACATATTTTTTCTTTGCTTTATCGAGACAAAATCAGTTCTGACATTAGGAATGAATTTGCAATAATAATAATAATAATAATAATAATAATAATAATAATAATAATAATAATATACCCATTGCTGACAACTGCAAAAATAAAAATGGTAGTATTCTGATGCTTGTAATAATTATTAGTAAAGGCATGTAGACAACAATAAAACTTAATTTGCTAAAACCTTAAAATTTCCAATATATTTTAACTTCTATTCATTTATTAGGCCTAAATAAAAAAGCTAATTTTATTGTTCTATCAACACAGAGACAAAGGCATTAGGCCTAATAACGAATTTTGTTGACTCACGTTTTATGAACCGTCGGAAATCGAAAGTGCGATTTGGAGCAATTTGTAATGCTGCAATTGTCACAATTATAAACAACACATATACACTCTGACATTTTAACACAGCACTAATTAATAAAACTATTAACTTGCCCAGCAACAATATACATTGCAGTTGATTACAGCTTGTTTCGCGAGTATCACCACACCGGCAGGTAGGTAGCAGCACCAGCATCGTTCGCACGCAAAACTGCTAGTTGTCCGGTGTTATTATAGTAAGGTATTTGGTAGGACTTCCCTCCCACAGGCTACTTCGAGACTTTCAATATTGCACATTTATGAAACAATCGCTGTTCTATTACGTAGTACAAGATTTCAATGGTCACCGCTAGGAGCACTGATTTACAGCATTGTTGCCATTACTTATCGAATGCCCTAGTATGCTACTGAAATATGCACAAAATTAATACAATATAACCTATACTGTAAATATATAAGGACTAAAGGACATTTAGTGCCTTCACGCTAAAGAGTGGTTGAGGATGATATTAGGAACTATAAGTGCTTAATACATATTTTGTGGCGTACTAATCCATAATAAATTGTTCAATTTCTCCATGGATACGATATAGCCTATGTAATACAGCCCATTATAATATAATTATATTATCAGGCTCTAGGGCCAACAAATACATGTCGTTTATTTATATTTATATTTATTTAATTGGAAACAACTTATCTTCAGCTTGTTTGGCTTTAATGACAGCTCCAGAAGGAATTTCGGTTTCAACAGATTCCGACATAATTTCCAACATAACAGAACTTTGTTTATTAAATTCAGAGACTGATAACTTAAAAGAAATAATAGCATCATGCATGGCCTACCTTAACGAATAATTTTTATTCTACGTATTCTTTTTTTTTTTCTAGTATATACAGTCCCTAGATACCAAAACAAAAGGCACTAAAAAAGACATACAAACAAAAAGCGAAGTTCTAACTTAAAACTCTTATCAAAAGGTTTTAATTTATTCAATTATGGATCAGTGCACCATAAAATAATGTCTGAACCTTTGGCGAAATTTCATGTTTATATCTCGTGTCAGGAGCTCGCGGCAGCAATCCCCTAGCCCACGCTATAAATATCATTTCGCACTTGATACATGAATTACTATTATCCAACTGTCTCACTGCAAAGCAATACTTAAACAAATCTAGTTCATGTTTAGTTCAGACAATATACTCGTATATTCTGATGACTAGTGATGGAGGAAATAAATTAAATACCGATTTATCGATATTACAGTATATTGCAAACCAAATTTCGATAAACGATATATATCGCAGAAAATATATCGATATATCGAACGATTATCGATATATCGCTATTCCATAAGCAAATTGAATTTTCAGGCGTACATTTACTTATTACAATAAAATTACTTCAATTTCAATATTCTTTTTTACCATTGAAATTAACATAACAGTCAAAAGCATAAATGTAAAATTGTAACAATAAACAATACATTTTCAGTACCATATGATGTAGGTCCTAACCTAAATAAAAATTATGGTGAAGGCAAGGGAGCTTAAATGATATAGTGGGAAAGAGTTAAGTGAACTCTACATGATTGAGTGTTTTGATTTTGAAACACGATTCAATTATTCTCATGTTATATAGGATTCAATCCAGGACACAGATATAATGCTCTTTTCATCGTTTTTAAATGTAAGTAAACAAAACTTGTAATTAAATTTAAATGCAAGTAAACAGTACTTAGAATGTTACAAGTTTTACCAAACTTGACAGTTGATTTGATAGAATATTCTATAGTAAGTTCCCATTGCAAGTTATTGTTACACTCCAACATTCCAAACAACAACAGTGATGATCATAGGGATAGAATTTTTATGCAGTAAAAGATATAATAAGAAAATAGAATGTCAGCACTAGGTTGTGCATAGAAATCATAGACGTAAACAAATATCACATCGGTATTAAATCCTTGTTTCTCTTCCCATTTCAGAATATATGAATAAAATTCTGATACCCGTTTTGTCTGACGGTTCCCTTTCAGGGTGGGAGTTGCTCTCCTGCCTTGGAGAACATTAATAACAATATTAAAACAGTAGTAGATAATCCTCCCATCTGTCTCACGTTCGCACACGCTGCATTTTGAATTTGGTGCTGCATATTAAACAGTTCGAATTCGAATTCCAGTCCATCCAATTAGAACAAGGTATTGAGTGAGGTTGCACAATTATGCAACTGTCCATACAGTGACTGAAACTGTCCACCTTCAGTAGCGCCATCTCTCGGGAATTATCGGAGTTGTCTTACTTACTTACAAATGGCTTTTAAGGAACCCGAAGGTTCATTGCCGCCCTCACATAAGCCCGCCAGCGGTCCCTATCCTGTGCAAGATTAATCCAGTCTCTATCATCATACCCCACCTCCCTCAAATCCATTTTAATATTATCCTCCCATCTACGTCTCGGCCCCCCTAAAGGTCTTTTTCCCTCCGGTCTCCCAACTAACACTCTATATGCATTTCTGGATTCGCCCATACGTGCTACATGCCCTGCCCATCTCAAACGTCTCGATTTTATGTTCCTAATTATGTTAGGTGAAGAATACAATGCGTGCAGTTCTGTGTTGTGTAACTTTCTCCATTCTCCTGTAACTTCATCCCGCTTAGCCCCAAATATTTTCCTTAGCACCTTATTCTCAAACACCCTGAACCTATGTTCCTCTCTCAGAGTGAGAGTCCAAGTTTCACAACCATACAGAAGAACCGGTAATATAACTGTTTTATAAATTCTAACTTTCAGATTTTTGGACAGCAGACTGGATGATAAGAGCTTCTCAACCGAATAATAACACGCATTCCCCATATTTATTCTGCGTTTAATTTCCTCCCGAGTGTCATTTATATTTGTTACTGTTGCTCCAAGATATTGAATTTTTCCACCTCTTCGAAGGATAAATCTCCAATTTTTATATTTCCATTTCGTACAATATTCTGGTCACGAGACATAATCATATACTTTGTCTTTTCGGGATTTACTTCCAAACCGATCGCTCTACTTGCTTCAAGTAAAATTTCCGTGTTTTCCCTAATCGTTTGTGTATTTTCTCCTAACATATTCAAGTCATCCGGATAGACAAGAAGCTGATGTAACCCGTTCAATTCCAAACCCTGCCTGTTATCCTGAACTTTCCTAATGGCATATTCTAGAGCGAAATTAAAAAGTAAAGGTGATAGTGCATCTCCCTGCTTTAGCCCGCAGTGAATTGGAAAAGCATCAGATAGAAACTGACCTATACGGACTCTGCTGTATGTTTCACTGAGACACATTTTAATTAATCGAACTAGTTTCTTGGGAATACCAAATTCAATAAGAATATCATATAATACTTCCCTCTTAACCGAGTCATAAGCCTTTTTGAATCTATGAATAACTGATGTACTGTACCCTTATACTCCCATTTTTTCTCCATTATCTGTCGAATACAAAAAAATCTGATCAATAGTCGATCTATTACGCCGAAAACCGCACTGATGATCCCCAATAATTTCATCTACGTACGGAGTTAATCTTCTCAAAAGAATATTGGACAAAATTTTGTACGACGTCAACAAAAGTGATATTCCTCGAAAGTTAGCACAGTTGGTTTTGTCCCCCTTTTTAAAAATAGGTACAATTATGGACTCCTTCCATTGTTCTGGTACAATTTCCTTTTCCCAAATAGCAAGTACAAGTTTATAAATTTCGCTATATAATGCACTTCCACCCTCTTGTATTAATTCTGCTGGAATTTGATCGATACCTGGAGACTAATTTGATCGATACCTGGAGACTTTGTCTAGTGTGGATTTTGTTGTTGTTGTTGTTGATAATGATAAAAATTCCACAAAAAAATGGATAAATTTATGAGAAAACCTATATATTATACGATATATTGAAACCGATATATCATTCCCATCTCTACTGATGACAACAATCGCTTTTTCTCTCCGTCATATGCAAGCCAGACTCAGCTTACTCCCTTGCGGAAGGTAAGCCTTAGTGAGAAAATATTAATTTAAGATCAGCTAATGTTAAGTTAAGCAAATTAAGTAGAACTACGTCTCAATATAAGCGAAGCGAAGAAAATTCCAACGCATTAAACAATTTCGTTTTGCATATAAGGTTATAACAAGCGGAACTTTGTATACAATGGCGTTACTAGTTTCATTGCGCTGTGATTAACTGCAAAACGTGAACGATTAAATTGCTCACAACTGCAAACGCGACTTGCATGGCAACTAGTTCGAGCCTTTCTGTCGCATTTCACTCACTATCCATTTTACGGTACGTGAGCGGAATAAAAAGTTACAGTATTTGGTTTTGCAGCGTACATTCTCCTCTGAATGACACTTGTGAAGTTCGTTTCGCACACTCCATTGTCCATATGGATTAAATTTGAGAGTAGGTACGTGGATGTGAATTTTAGGTAGAACTTGCATGAAGAAAGGAAGGAAAAAACTAGAAATATTGAAATAAAAGTCTAGGAAAGAATGATTATCAAGGACAGAAATACAGTAGATAGTAAGACAGAAATGGGAATACAAGAAGAAAGTGAAGGATATGAAAGAGAAAAAAGAGAGTATAAGAACATAAACAGAAAGACAAATGGAGAAAAACTAAACAGGAAGAAATGAAAGTGAACGAATGAAAGCAAAAATGGCAGAAAATGAAAAACAGGAAAGAAAGAAAGAAAGAAACAATAGAAGAGAGATTTGAACATCATAGCTTGTAACTCTTGTAGTCACCATGGTTTCGACTTGACAGTTAAGACACTACCCAACCGTTCGAATAAGGACGCCATGTCTACTTTCTCCTACAGAGGTGCAAATATTGTATTAATGTCAAAAACACAATAAACTCGTTTTGGCTAAAAATATACTTACGTCGTTTCTCAATTAATATTATTGGAATTTACTTTCTGGAACCATTTGGTAAGAAAAATTAAACTTCATTCGTTGAGACCAGAATCAGTTAAACAACAATGAGAGCAGTATCGACTGTGGGTAATTTTTGAAAAGCTCTTAATGAGCACTATTCAAAAGTAAAAAAAATATATTGGGTGTTCCATTTAAAATAAGAGAGTTGGAGTTACTTCCGGTTAAACCGGAAGTAGAAAAAACTCGGTAATACCATTATTGAGTTCTTAGTATATGGTTATCCTCACATACCAAGTTTCATATCACTGAACAGTATGCTTCAAAAGTTATTTAGGTGGTGCGTTTATTATTTTAATATTCGATACACTTTCCTGTTTTCTTGACTTAGTAACACTGAATTTGTACAGAAGTATCGAGTGTGGGTACTTTTTGAAAAGATCTTAATGAGCACTATTCAAAAATAAAAAAAAATATACTGGGTGTTCCATTTAAAATAAGAGAGTTGGAGTTGAAAAAACTCGGTAATACCATTATTGAGTTGTTAGTATATGGTTATCATCACATACCAAGTTTCATGTCACTGAACCGTATGCTTGAAAAGTTATTTAGGTGGTGCGGGACTTTTAACTAACCCTGTATATTATATATACTAGTTCAGTATTATCATCGATCTAATTATATTTCCTGTCATATGTACCACTAATATTTTGTAGAGCGCTAGTTTCGCAGTGTTATTGCATTTATGTGGTTAAGAAGTAGCTGGACATACCATTTAATTTAGTAGCAATCCAACTTACAGTTTTCATTATTATTATTATTATTATTATTATTATTATTATTATTATTATTATTAACCGAACTAGGTTTTACCTTTTGTAGCGTCCTGACATAAGCATTTAAGGTTAGAGTTTAAACCCTGAAACTCCAGGATGTACTAACCGATAACTTTCCTAACTTGTTTGGGAACGAAAATGCGCTGGCTGCTAATAGCTTATAGATTTGTACAAAATACATTTCACATATTTTCTTTCTTGTGGAAGTGACAGTAACAATGGTTAGAAGCAAAACAGTGTCCACCCTGCAGTGTGAAAATATAGCGAGGATGTACTATATTAATATAATTATGTAGTCATGTAGAATATCCCCGCGGTTGTACTCTAATGGCTACCACCACTTGGACGGGCGGGACATGGAAAAGCTCCTATCCGCGAACGTTTGCAGCTGACAGGATACGCTGCCATTGTGTTCATAACTTCACATTCAGACCATTATTCATGCTGAACCGAAACTGAGATATTAGAACACAGGTTGCCATCGACAAAGAGTACCATGATACAATAGAGTAAATGCCTTGAGGTTTAGTGATACATTGTTGTTAGAGTGAAAAATAAACAATTTGAATTTTATTGAAACTCATGATATTAAACGAAGTAACGTCAAGGAGATGCGAATTAGTCATGGTCCATATGTATGATGCCTGAAAATAGCTATTGAGCCTTTGAGTGCTGCAATTGTTAGATCTCTTAAAATACTTTTATGCATGCCAAAAGATTTACTGAAGTCGACTAGGAACCGGGGTATGGTCCCACGGGCTCCTATCATTAGTCCCGTAATGACGATGGATTCCAGATGTTATTTGTCCTTATAAAAACTGATGGAGGGTTCATATATATTCCTTTTTTCCTCGTGTACTTCTTCTGGCTGGTGTTCGTGCGATTCCAATCTCACAGTAGGGTCTATGATGTAACCTTCAAGAGAGGGAGGTTTAAATGCAAATATGTCGATTCTTTGATTGCTGCCCTCACTGGATATGCCGTGAACTTCTTCATATACTGAATAACCTTTGTTCCTTAAGGCAGTTGCTATTATAGATCTGACTGTATGATGCCGCGTATTTCGTAGAAGTTCACCGTGTGGACAGGCCCCCAGGACATGGGCAAGGGTTTCAACCTCCCTGTCGCAACGTCGACAGAAGTTACTGCCAGGTACACTACGCACAGCTGACACGTTCGCATTCATCTTGATCGCTTCCCTCTACTCACTACAGGAGAGACCCTTGTGATTCCGGATCCACTTATTGGCCGGGGTATATTGTTGGTATAAGAGCACGCCTTTGCCTTTATGTTTTTTCTGACTCCAGTTCTCAAACGCTTTTTCTCTTAATACTTGCCGTACCTTTCGCATATCTACAGTGCCGTATTTGTCCAAAATATCTGCTGATTCGGTGATATTGAGTGCTGTGAGACCGAATGTAATGTAAGTGTTCTATTTTACTCCGCTCATTCCTATGTTCTCATGTTTATATTATACTCGTAGAAAAAATAATATTTCATTTCCACATGTAGTTTTCAATTTAAAATTATGAGAGGCTGTATAACAATAGAAAGGGCAGTGCAACAAGAGGGTTACCCTATATGCACCCTTTTCAATATTGATCAATCGAAAGAAATTGGTGTAGGAAATAAGAGATCGCTCGTGAACTGTCTCTCCTTTTCTGATGATATAATAATTTTTATGCTCGACCATGCCGAAATGTAGTAATTATACACCTGGTAGCAGCCCTTTAATGGATCTCATTAAAGTACACCTATTCATTAAAGTTCAAGTGTTCCAACAATCAGAAAACACCATTGTAGCAATATGAAAGTGCAAGTATCGATTATTCTCAGATATGCAATCGAAAGACAATAATAAATCAATAAATCACCTATATTTGAAATAAAGTCAGTTCTGTTACTATAATAATTAGCGTTAATTGTAAATAATATTGAAATAAATTCAATTTGTCATCTCGTTTTTCAATGTCTAATTCAATTTCAAGGTTATATTAAGATTAATGTTTATTTTACTCTCTAGATTAGGCTATATCAAGGTCAATGTCGACATTTGTTTCTCGGAAAAAATCAATACTTTCGTGTCTGCGCACATCTCACAATTTACGAGGTATTGCACAAGGTCAGTTCCGCTCCTCAGTCAGATAAGAATAACATGAATACTTATGAATAATTTCAAGTTAGAAATATGGTCGAGCATAAAAAGTCATATGAAACTTGCCTATAATGGTAATTAAGACGCTCGTATGAAAATTATGAAACTCGCTTGCGCTAGTTTCATAAATATACTCGCATCTTAATTATTACCATTATAGGCTCGTTGCATAATGTACTATAGTCGTTTACAAATGATGCGCAAAGATGTGTGTATAATTTTGATATTTGATAGCTGGTAGTTATTTATCAACCAACTTTAAGTTCTCTTAAAACCTCCAACACATCAACACCAGTACATACAAATTTATAGAACTTCTTCATTATATACTTCAATAAACCTGAGAACACGTAATAGGATGTCATCACATCAGAGTAGCCATTTCAAAGTCAATGACCTCTAAGTGAAACAATTACAAAACACACAACATCAACTACGAAAACTATCTTGAACTTACGACAATTGTCAGCCATGATTACTCTAAATATTTTATTATCTTCATTATAAAATTTAAAATTTAACAGTGACTAATTTAATCACTGTATATCAATTGTAAAGTAGTCATCAACGTCAAACAACATTCATTCAAATGCCAACGGCCTCTCTAAGCGAAATAATTACAAAACACAAGAACATCAACTACGCATACTATCTTGTAACTTACGACAACTTTCAGCCATGATTATTTTAAATATTTTATTATCATCATTGTAAATTTTAAAATTAACATCATTGACAAATTTTAAACATTGTATATTAATTGTAACATGAGCTATATGTATAAAATAAAATATTCGTCCAGTCTAAGTTCAAATTCAAAGATTATCTCAATATTCATCCTGTATCATGATATATCTACATAAAGCTCATGAATTTCATGTATCACATATATTGTTCTCCATTTTCCTTGTTATTTGCATAATATGTTATTATAGGTCCAGATAATATGTTTTGTTATATCTGAAGATGCCCTAAACGGCGAAAACGTTCATATATTGTTATTAAATAGCAAATAAACATTTGCAAGTTTATATGCCTTAAGATTGAAATTCATTAAATACTTATTAATAATTTACCAGGCATATTGATATATTAAAATGAATTGTAAATTACAATTCATAGTTATGGTGGACCTTTACATTTCCACTTTTCGATCCACCATCATTATAATATACAGGGTGAAAGTGACATAACCTTGTAGATTTTCACAGCGATTAGCTCATGTTGTATGTAACAAAGAAATGCAATATCATATTGGTGGAAAGTTCATAATTTTCTCAGAAAAACATGTTTTTCCCCCTAAATATTTAACACGTTCTTATTCGGTAACTATTGCGAGTAGGATCGTGATTTTTGTCCATATCGATAGAAAATCTAATAAAGAATAATTTGTCCCTCTGGCGTATTTCAATAGCGTGTACGGTTTTCGTGTAAATTTAATTTAAAAACCACTAATTTCAAGGCATTGAACTTTGCGAATAGATTGCAACGTCGCGTCTTAGCGAGAGAGGAAGGCTAGCGTACAGAGACAGATCTGAGTTCGTTGGCCTCTTACATCTTTACTACGAGAAGAAATATGCGTGTGTTAGTGGCGATGTTGTCAGACTGCTGAAACTTCCAACTTAATTTTCTAATTGAATTGGTCATTGCTAAAAGGCCCTTTCTCCGTATTTTTGCAAAAATGAGTTAACTACAGATTCAACATCCTTACACATAAATACACAATCTGTGCTAAAAGGACTTTCCTCAAGCCTTCATACACACGCACAGTTGAGCATTTCATTTTTCGTGTCATGCTAAAATGCCCTTACTCCAGGATAGAGGGCCTTCTAGCTGTGAACTTGTCATTTAGCGGTGTTTCCATCTGATGACAAACCTTTATACTTACTATACTATCAGCTATCTTCATTGTTTGAAGCGGTCTGTTTATTCTGCTCTGATCTTTATTTGTGTTTTAATACAAATTATTATATTATACGCAATTTCGGCTAATTAAAATGGAGACTGAGAGTTTGAAAAGCAAAAAGAGACGTAGTGATACTTGCAGTTGGAAACGAAATATATTAAAGAAAGCCAAAGTTAAAGGCACTGAACATGTGACTTACTCTGGAGAATTGGTGGCTGAAAGACGAACTGGTGAGGATTGTAGGTAAGTTCAGAATATTTACACTGAATCACTGACGTAAATGAATATTGCATAAAAATGTTATTTTCTTAGGCCACAAAAATCTTTACAGGCTATATAAAATATTTGTGCATGCACAAAAATAAAGTCGCTCATTAACTGGTGGCCCATGTTTTACAAAAGAGGTCTTTCTGTAGAATCTTATGGTAGAAAGGTACCTCGGTGTTCGAAGTTGTCATTCGCCCCTGCGAGTTATTATGAATATATGTACAATGCCACTGTTCCTCATATTATTTCAACATCCAAGTTCATTGATGGTTGTATTAGGCATACCTTTGCTCTTGTCTACCTGGAATTGAAAACATAGTCCTTCCCCAACGTCCTACTTATGATGAATTGATTGCAATCAACCCAGACAAAATGCAGGATATCAAGAAAATTGTATGCTACATTCCCCATGAACAGTTACCTTATTATGAGAAAGTTGTAAATTCTCCACTAGCAGAACATAGAGAAAATACAGAATGAAATCGTCAAGTTAGATTTAAAACAAGGGCCTAAAACTTTGTAATACGCAATTAAAATATATTTTAAGAAGAGAAATATACTTTTAACTTGAAATAATGGTAGTTTATTTAATTTACAATCCTGTATTTTATTACAGTACTCCATTTTTAACCAAATGTGAAATTATTTTAAGTTCACTGCTAAAAGGCCCTTAAATTTGAATTTTTAATTAATAATATTATACAAACTACATGTGACAACAAAATAAAAATTGTTCTTCCAGAAAGCACAAATATACCTTTATGATGGACAGTCACCACATTGCTCTACGAAGATTAGTATTTCTTTAAAACATTTTTTTTCGATTTATTCAGAACTAACATTTTTGGACAAAGGGCCTTCTAGCAATGACCAATTCAATTAACCGTGCATTTAATCACAAAACATAATATAGGTGTTCTATTCATTTAAGCGTACCCTATCGTCCCTCTCAATCTGCAGGGTTATTTCACTTCCACCCTGTATACCCAAATACTACTCTTTTGTTTTAATATATTAATATATTAATTCACTTCAGTGAGAGATACAAAATGAATATTAATACATGGGAAGTGAAAGGACTTCTTTTGGCGCTAGGGGAACTTCATTTAAGTTAACCAAAACCATTCTCCTTTCTCTTAAATTTTCTAATGAGGACATTAAAAAAATTTGTCTAATGGTATTGAGAGATTCATTAGCCATTTTACACAATCACTTGTATAATACTATGTATTTTTTTACTTCATTTCATTACTCTTCAATGTATTTTCATCTCACGTTTCTCCGAAATCAAACTGTACTTTATTTTTAAATTTATAATTGTTCCGTATTCTCTCCGCAATCATATTATATTTTTAATTTAACCTCTGCTTTGTATTCTGGATCCTAGTGATCAGCCGTAGATTTCGGCCAGATGTCCCAAATTGTGGAATTTGTGTGTATTTCCTGATTACTTCCTATCCTTCACTATCTATCCTCATCTATTATCTCTCATATCTAGACTCACTCACTTCCATTTCTCTCTTTCCTATTACATATTTTTTTTCCTTAATTATTTGCATGATTGATTTTTATCGTCTATTCTCAAACCTACCTACTCTTGGTCATTCATTCTCAACTATTTTCTCCTAAATTATTTGTCTACATGTCCATTTTATTCATTTTATAACATTTACAACTCGCATTATTTCTCTACTATCCTTTCCTCTATTTACTTACGTACTTATCGCTTTCTCTTCGCTTCCACTCTTAAATCCCCTCTTTTATTGCCTCTTTCCGTACACTTATATCTATAATACTCGTATAGTTATACTAACTCTGATGCTACTCCCAATCCACAACACTGATTCACATGAATTATCCAATTAATTTAATTAGACTTCTAATTTCTCTCTCTTACACTTCTCATTTGATCAGATATTCTTTCACTTTAATTCTCTTATCTTACACTTTCTTCTGACACTTGACACTGTCTTCTCTATTTTTATTTTATACTTTGGCCATTCCTGACTTTCTCACACTTACTTTTTAGCATTCTTCTTCCTCACTAGTTCCACCGGTCTTACTAATCTGTTCTCCATTTTACTACTTAATAACCTTTCAAAAGCCCTATCTATTCTGTACTCACAATCACTAATATCTGGCAGCTGCTTCGTTTCTTTGCTCGTTCTTATGTCTTCTCTTTCAAATCTTCCGTTTGTCTTGTCTATACTCTTGACCTCAGACACTTCCAGCTGTTTCCATAATCCTTCGTCAGCAGTATCTTCTATGTGACTGACGCCTTGTTTCCCTCTTCGGTTTATTCCGATCAGCTGTCCCGTTTCCGCAGAAGGTTTCAGGTACCAACAATGTACAGTATTGGCAAAAAAACCGGACCGACGGAATAATCAAAGTCCCCGAAATGAGCCACTGCGCATGCCACGCCCGCAATCACAAGATAGCGAGTAATCTATTGAAATTGTTGTAGTTTCGACTGCTGACGTAGCCCATTTCGAAAGCCATTAGAAAATAAGCTGGCAAAATTCATGTTCTTGGAATAATAAGTTAATTAAGTAGTAAAATATCGCTGCAATCGAAGAGTATTGGGAATAAATTTGAATAAAGAACAAAAAAAAAGTTTCCTTCCCAGGCAGGATTCCAACCAGGAAGGTCTTAGTTACCAGTCTATCGTGCTGTCACCGTGAACAAGGCTCTGAAATCAGATACAAGGGTCGGTCCGGTTTTTTTTTTTGCCACTTCTGTACATCTCTCGTCTCACCATTGTTGAAATTTAGTGCCGTCTGCATTTATTTCTTCCTTGTATACTGTCTTCCCTCCGCTGATCTACGCTATTTTCACGTTCATTGCACCTTCGCTGCTTTCCTCCATTCACCTGACTTTGCTCGATTTCAGTCCAAAACTCTGGTTTGTCACAATTATTTTCACAGTACTCGAGATAGTATGTATAATTTAGTTAAACTTAATATGAATTCAGGACTTCTACAAAAATGGCCAAAATAAACAAAACAACGAAAATAGTCAAGCAATCAAAGTAAGAAATGAAACAAAATAACCAAGGAAACAACATAATCAAGCAAACAAAATAACCAAGGAAACAACATAACCAAGCAAACAACATAACCAAGGAAATAATATAACCAAGCAAACAAAATAACCAAAGAGACAACATAACCAAGGAAATAAAATAACCAAGGAAATAATATAACCAAGCAAACAAAATAACCAAAGAGACAACATAATCAAGCAAACAACATAACCAAGGAAACAACATAACCAAGCAAACAAAATAACCAAGCAAACAAAATAACCAAGGAAACAACATAACCAAGGAAACAACATAATCAAGCAAACAAAATAACCAAGGAAACAACATAACCAAGCAAACAAAATAACCAAGGAAACAACATAACCAAGCAAACAAAATAACCAAGGAAACAACATAACCAAGCAAACAAAATAACCAAGGAAACAACATAACCAAGCAAATAAAATAACCAAGGAAACAACATAACCAAGCAAACAACATAACCAAGGAAACAACATAACCAAGCAAACAAAATAACCAAGGAAACAACATAACCAAGCAAACAAAATAACCAAGGAAACAACATAATCAAGCAAACAATATAACCAAGCAAACAACATAACCAAGGAAACAACATAACCAAGCAAACAAAATAACCAAGGAAATAACATAACCAAGCAAACAAAATAACCAAGCAAACAACATAACCAAGGAAACAACATAACCAAGGAAACAACATAACTAAGCAAACAAAATAACCAAGCAAACAACATAAGCAAACAACATAACCAAGGAAACAACATAACCAAGAAAACAAAATAACCAAGGAGACAACATAACCAAGCAAACACATAACGAAGCAAAGAAGATAGTTTAGAAAGACGTGTTGCTTTTCTTATGTTGTATTTTATTCTGTAAGTTTCAGGTTGGCAAACTTCTTTGTTATCATTGAGTTTATAGAACTTTAAAAGTATAAAAGCGTTAACACTGAGAATAAATTAATTACAATGAATCATTGTCTACCGCTAAGATAAGTCTTATTGCAAAATGCACAGCGTAAAGAGAGTTAAAGTATGAATTTTTTGAACACCAACGCGTGCTTTAAAAACAGGGAGACTATAAAGTAAGGGAAAAAAATAAGTTAATTAAAATTCCAGAGATGCTGAAGCTTGGGGCAAAACTAACCATAGAGAAACATAACATACTTTAAAAATAAAGTCTTTTACCTAATACAGTATTTTAAGGAAAAGAAAACAGCGTTGCTGCTCCAACCTAGAAAACGTTAACGTAACTTTGTAAACTGTTGACGAAAAAATGATAGGTTTTTTTCTACAGTTTAAACAAAAATTGCGGAACAAAAAATCAACTGAAACGAACATATAATAAGAACGAACGAAGAACGCCTACTTAAAATATTATTAAATTATAGAGCCATAGGAAACAAGATGGCAAGACCCTTTCACATGAGGGCGGAGGAGGCCATTGGGCCTAATCCCTGGGGAGGAAGAAGACAATGAACCTTACCTCCTGCTCAGGTGTTGACCACTTGCTCCCATGCAACCCTATTTAGGACGACATGTTTATGGGAATTCCAATTATATGCAATGCCTCGGGCTTTTTCAACTATACGCCTCCGTGTATTTCGTGGGCGGCCTCATTTCCTGTTGTTCTGAAGATTCCAATCCCGCACTACTTTTTCCACGCTAACTTGTTGCTTCGTAAGTGAGTGCCCCATCTATATGTATAATTTGAACTGGTAATGGAAATTACGGGAAAACGGCTGAACGAATTTTAATAAATGACCCCTCATTTCGAAGCTTGGAACCCAAATTTTTCAGAAAAAATAGCAGTTTTCAGTGAAATATCAGTTTTTTACGTTATTTTCCTATTTTCCAAAATCTATCTTTCTTCAATTTTGAGAACTAATTGCATTTCAGCACGGCCGTGATTTCAGAATAAAACAAAACACACACTACAATAAACAATACGCTATTACACGAAGGCCATGACCTGCATGATTGCTGACATATTTAGACTTCAAATTCAATGGGTTATTAAAAACTTCAAGACTTACTAAAAATCATTTACAGGCCTGATTCTGCGATGTGTAATTTTCTGAGTTCAGATGTGTTTTGGATATTGAAATCTACAAAACTTGAGATGGTTTGATGACATTATTCCCATTAGAAATGAAATTTCATTATACAGTAGTTAATGCCGTTATGTGACTATTTTCATTAATTATACATATTAATGCTATATTGATGATATGAAAGTGAAACATTTTGGGGTTATATAAGTAGATGTAGAGAATATGTTAAATTAGATCTTCATTTCTATAATTTACTGAATTTACTATTATATATGTAAACTACAAAACTTACGTAAGATAATAATATTGTTATTAAAAATCAAATATTTTTATAATTATTAATCAAGTGGGGTTGGGTTTTTTCATATACTTAATGGCGGTGTGGTGTAGATATTTATATGCGTCATTCTCTTCAGTATTGGCTCGAGAAAGCGCAAAAATTATAGTTCCTAAGGAAATACCAAAAGGTATTACTTACTGATAAAATAAGAAGCCTACAAAATTATGTAGTCTCCCGATCATTTCAGCACGATATCTTAGCAGGATAAAATGATGTTACCCTCTACATTTCAAGCTCTACATGCAGCAGCTATACCAAGATGATTTGTCTATTGTTGGAAAGCATAGCAAACCTGACATTTTTTTAACTTTCACCTACAATCCACAATGACCTGAAATAGCTATTGCTTTAATCCCACATGAAAAACCCACTGATCGTCCTGACATTGTTACTTGCGTTTTCGCGCTGAAAATCAAAAACTGAAGCTGGATAGGTTCAAGAAAAATATTTGGGATAAAAAAAAACATTCAGAGGGAGTATGTTTCATTATTACGGAAGCAAATAACTTTCAAAATGTCTGGTATTCTTCATTCAAAATGCTGGAAGTCTGAAAAATTTTTATTTGAACGTCTAATGAAACAGGAGCACTGTAGCCTATATGTTGGATTTTTAATATTATTCTGTAAGTTTTAGGCTTCCTCAGCTTCCCGTGGATTTTTACCACTGTGCGTCATGTGTAATATTTTAGTCTGTGGTCAGGTCCCGTGAATCTTCCCCACTGTGCGATGTATGTTATACATTTCTATCAGAAATGGAAGAAATCCAATTCCTTGAAATTATGGCAGGATGACAGCTGCGAAACGTTGCAGGGCAACGCTAACTTGACTGACGAGAGGAGGGATTGGCTGGTGGCCTATGGCAAGACAGTGACAAATCTTTCCGTTTCATGACGGCAAACATTTCTTCAACAATGCTTGTTGCTACAGGCCTGGAGTTTAAGGCGCACTATCACGTTAATATTTGATCACCACATTTCTCCGACTAGGTATTCAAAGCACAGTTACAACGTCATGTAACATTCACAATCGTGAATTCGAATATCATCTATGATATGTTTCTGTTTATATACCACATTGATGGATTATGTATTTTAGTTCGCTTTTCAAGTTCTGCAATCGATGTTTTGCCGATCACCGACTTCAGCGAGACTAGAAAGTCAAGAGCGCCTACAGGTTAGGCAAACTTCAGAACATTCACGCGATGCAGATGTAGGCGTACAGACGCGGAAATAAAATTTTTTGCGATAGTGTATTTTCTCGTCGTTACAGCAAACGGCCGCCACGATTGAAAGTTGGTTTTACTGAATTCATAGTTGTCAACCTAGATAAGTAAGTTTGTTGAAATATTATTCATAGATTTCAAAAAGGCATATGACTCGGTTAAGAGGGAAGTATTATATGATATTCTTATTGAATTTGATATTCCCAAGAAACTAGTTCGATTAATTAAAATGTGTCTCAGTGAAACGTACAGCAGAGTCCGTATAGATCAGTTTCTATCTGATGCTTTTCCGATTCACTGCGGGCTAAAGCAGGGAGATGCACTATCACCTTTACTTTTTAACTTCGCTTTAGAATATGCCATTAGGAAAGTTCAGGATAACAGGCAGGGTTTGGAATTGAACGGGTTACATCAGCTTCTTGTTTATGCGAATGACGTGAATATGTTAGGAGAAAATACAGAAACGATTAGGGAAAACACGTAAATTTTACTTGAAGCAAGTAAAGCGATCGGTTTGGAAGTAAATCCCGAAAAGACAAAGTATATGATTATGTCTCGTGACCAGAATATTGTACGAAATGGAAATATAAAAATTGGAGATTTATCCTTCGAAGAGGTGGAAAAATTCAAATATATTGGAGCAACAGTAACAAATATAAATGACACTCGGGAGGAAATTAAACGCAGAATAAATATTGGAAATGCGTGTTATTATTTAGTTGAGAAGCTCTTATCATCCAATCTGCTGTCAAAAAATCTGAAAGTTAGAATTTATAAAACAGTTATATTACCGGTTGTTCTGTATGGTTGTGAAACTTGGACTCTCACTCTGAGAGAGGAACATAGGTTAAGAGTGTTTGAGAATAAGGTGCTTAGGAAAATATTTGGGGCTAAGCGGGATGAAGTTACAGGCGAATGGAGAAAGTTACACAACGCAGAACTGCACGCATTGTATTCTTCACCTGACATAATTAGGAACATTAAATCCAGACGTTTGAGATGGGCAGGGCATGTAGCACGTATGGGCGAAACCAGAAATGCATATAGAGTGTTAGTTGGGAGACCGGAGGAAAAAAGACCTTTAGGGAGGCCGAGACGTAGATGGGAGGATAATATTAAAATGGATTTGAGGGAGGTAGGATATGATGATAGAGACTGGATTAATCTTGCACAGGATAGGGACCGAAGGCGGGCTTATGTGAGGGCGGCAATGAACCTTCGGGTTCCTTAAAAGTCATTTGTAAGTAAGTAAGTAAGTAAGTAAGTAAGTGTTTTTTCGTCGTTACAGAAACGGCCGCCACGATTGAAAGTTGGTTTTACTGAATTCATAGTTGTCAACCTAGATAAGAAAGTATGTTGAAATATTATAAATAACTGCTCTAGAGTTGTAATAAAAACCACGTATGTATGCTACAATCCTACAACGCATAAAAATTGATACGCAAAAGGCAGTTGTTAATTAATATAAGTACAGTATTGGCAAAAAAAAAAACCGGACCGACCCTTGTAGCTGATTTCAGAGCCTTGTTCACTCCAGAGCACGATAGACTGGTAACTAAGGGTGCTATTCATAGACATTTCGCTAGCCCGCGCTACGAGCGTACTAAACTAGCCCCGGCTATCGACTGGTTGCTTGTACAGGATTCATATCATATAATATCGCTAGCATGGTTTATGAATACGAAAAACATTAGTTCGCTGATCATCCACCGGAAGCCCGCACTAAGAATATCTACGAATACGGCCCTAAGACTTTCGTGGTTCGAATCCTGCCTGGGAAGGAAACTTTTTTTGTTCCTTATTCATATTTATTCCCAATACTTTTCGATTGCAGCGATATTTTACTACTTAATTAACTTATTGTTATTTATCATCACACCAACCTATGTAAATAATTATTTATTAACAATAATTTTTGTTCATTGAGGAGCCCAATCTAGGCTGCCCTCAATTCAGTGTCATGTATTGTATTTATATTTTATTTAGAAATGATCTGTGTAGAGCTAAATGCGCTGATCGATCAATAAATTATTAAAAAAAAAACTTATTGTTCCCAGAACATGAATTTTACCAGCAATCAAAAAGTACTGGGAATAAATTTGAATAAGAAAAGAAAGTTTCCTTCCCAGGCGGGATTCGAACCACGAAAGTCTTAGTTACCAGTCTATCGTGCTCTGGAGTGAACAAGGCTCTGAAATCAGCTACAAGGGTCGGACCGGTTTTTTCCCCACTACTGTACATTATATGAAACAAATCACATGCCTGGAGTAGACAAACCATGTTTTTCTATAACACGCTCTTAGACATAAAATTACTTATTTTGACAACATGTGCATACCTATATTTCGCATTTATCCAGATTGCGAAAATCTACATCTCTAACAATAACGACTATAATTCTCTTACAGTAAGTTAAAAAACACTTCTATTGCAGATCTGACATTTTGCAACAGGAAGCATAGCTCATTAAATGTACCTAGCATGTATATTTATTTACTTACTTACTTACAAATGGCTTTTAAGGAACCCGAAGATTCATTGCCGCCCTCACATAAGCCCGCCATCGGTCCCTATCCTGTGCAATATTAATCCACTCTCTATCATCATATCCCATCTCCCTCAAATCCATTTTAATATTATCCTCCCATCTACGTCTCGGCCTCCCCAAAGGTCTTTTTCCCTCCGGCCTCCCAACTAACACTCTATATGCATTTCTGGATTCGCCGATACGTGCTACATGCCCTGCCCATCTCAAACATCTGGATTTAATGTTCCTAATTATGTCAGGTGAAGAATACAATGCGTGCAGTTCTGCGTTGTGTAACTTTCTCCATTCTCCAGTAACTTCATCCCTCTTAGCCCCAAATATTTTCCTAAGCACCTTATTCTCTCTCAAACACCCTTAATCTATGTTCCACTCTCAAAGTAAGAGTCCAAGTTTCACAACCATAAAGAACAACCGGTAATATAACTGTTTTATAAATTCTAATTTTCAGATTTTTTGACAGCAGACTAGATGACAAAAGCTTCTCAACCGAATAATAACAGGCATTTCCCATATTTATTCTGCGTTTAATTTCCTCTCGAGTGTCATTTATATTTGTTACTGTTGCTCCCAGATATTTGAATTTTTCCACCTCTTCGAAGGATAAATCTCCAATGTTTACATTTCCATTTCGTACAATATTCTGGTCACGAGACATAATCATATACTTTTTCTCTTCAGGATTTACTTCCAAACCTATCGCTTTACTTGCTTCAAGTAAAATTTGTATATTTATTTACCTTAAAAATAACTGACAACATATCTACATCTACGAAGACTAGTAAAAGATTACAATTCTTAGCTAAGAATTAAAATTAAGGAAAGAGTTAATTTGATAATGCTTGATATCTTCAAGAAGAACGAAAAACAACGAGCAGCTTTCAGGTTTAAGCGCACAATATGTGAATGGACGCTGGTTGGCACTTCTAGAGTCAAGAACGTCATAATGAAGGGGACACATTCACTTTGACTACTCATTTCGTCCTACGATGGAAGTTTTTGTTCATTACTTACTGTTGCAGTGGTGCTGATAACTACATGCAATGAAAATCACCTTACACTACTATTTAAATGTTCAAACACTTGGCATATTGTCATTCGCCGTTCATCTCACACTTCAGCTGATATAACGTCGTTACCTGCACTCTATCTTTGACCTTCTCAAACATTATCCATGTCATAAAATGAATAGGGCTCATTTGCCTGTAGGAAAATATAGTGAAACCAACCGTCCATTCACTGCTATCCTTTTCATGACTAAGATAGAGTGCAGGTAGATGATTCTGTGTGTTCGTGAAACTTTTATAAAAAAAAAAAAAATAAAAAAAAATGGAATGAAAATTGAGAACTAAAATTTATCTTCTGGTGTCAGATCTGCAAACTGCACTACAATCAGTACATTTTAATTTGGTACTATTTCAACTCAGTTATCCTCCTGAGTCTTGAAAGTATAGTACACTATGCTATAGAAAGTATAGTACACTATACTATACTTCATAGATGATTATGATATAAGATATATGTGCAGAGACTCGAAGTACAGTATAAAATGCCAGCATTTGTGCCCTAACCTTAACCTGTAGAATTTTTTCAGAATTTTTCCTCTTATTGACTTTTTTTTCAAGTGTAGAATTATATTTAACTTTAAAATAAAACAATAAATGTCCCAGAACTCAGGAAGTTATATTTTATTAAGAAATATAGTTGAAAGAGCATGATATTGTAAACATTAGTTTCAGCAATAAAATCAAAGAGAGAGAACATAAAAAAGTTTATAAGTTTATGGATTATGAGGGAATCTCTTCATCACTGCATAGTGAACTGCCACCATTTCGAATTTTGAAAACATAAAATATAAATAATTTTTAAATCGTAAAAATATTTTTTTCATATAGCAGAAGGACAGTGTTTTACACATACCAGTTTTCATTTTTGCACAAGATAGAGTAATCTAGGAAAAAAAAAAGTTGAATATTTCCAAACATTTTACTGCTGTAAGCTGTACCTAACCCCTTAACAGTTTTATACAAGAAAACAGAAAACACAGGATTCCTGTCCCCTTAGGGCAAAATTTAAGATTGTACTTCAGTTAATACAGTTTAAAACATTCTTTTTTAATCAAATTCACCTAAGAAAAATACATAAAACGTTTTCCCGACAAATTTTTATCATCCAGGCATCAAGCTGATACCCATAAATATTAAAGTTAGTTATCCTTCCAGAGATTTTTATTTGCCATTCCATGTTACTGCAGACTGAATTAATTAAACACGTACACCAAGTAATGTTCTTTTTGTGACTGGGCAATTGAATCAATAAGTTACATTCTCTTGGCATTAAACATTTTATTGTTTCTTTCTAGTCTTCATAGCAAGTCTCTTTATGCATTAATGACACAAACATATCTCACGAACAGAATAAAATTGCAGCAAGTTATGACGCCATAAAGTCTGAAATTGAAGGACCGTGTTCTATACACGTCAAGCCCCGTGTAACGTACGCAATTTTATCACCACTCTATGTGACAGAGATGAAGGGCTCCATCAGAAAATGGGCAATTCGAAGCCTCTAAAGGAATTTGGGCTCAACTTCCAGATGATGTAATACATCCAAATAGCTTAAGTAATTAGTATTCCAAGACACTGAACTTTTATTGAATTAATTATAGGTATAAATTGATTACGATGGAGAGACAACATGATTTATTAGCGTTTGTTTTAAATATTATGTTAAACGAACGTTCAATAATTAAACTTAGGTGCCACGAAGATGATTCATACTGAATCAGTATACGTAATACTCTATGCCTTTCACAATAATTCAGTCCCTCATATTGCCAGTGATATTTCTGTTCATATTTTATATTCTTGAAATATCATTTAAGAGACACACATAACAAAATTTACTATGTACCTAAGTTACAAGATATGATTATTTTTATTATCTGGATTGCACACAAATACAATTCTTTACTTACTGGATTTTAAGAAACCCGGAGGTTCATTGCCGCCCTCACATAAGCCCGCCATTGGTCCCTATCCTGAGCAAGATTAATCCAGTATCTACCATCATATCCCACCTCCCTCAAATCCATTTTAATATTATCTTCCCATCTACGTCTCGGCCTCCCTAAAAGTCTTTTTCCCTCCGGCCTCCCAACTAACACTCTATATGCATTTCTGGATTCGCCCATACGTGCTACATGTCCTGCCCATCTCAAACGTCTGGATTTAATGTTCCTAATTATGTCAGGTGAAGAATACAATGCGTGCAGTTCTGTGTTGTGTAACTTTCTCCATTCTCCTGTAACTTCATCCCTCTTAGCCCCAAATATTTTCCTAAGCACCTTATTCTCAAACACCCTTAACCTATGTTCCTCTCTCAAAGTGAGAGTCCAAGTTTCACAACCATAAAGAACAACCGGTAATATAACTGTTTTATAAATTCTAACTTTCAGATTTTTTGACAGCAGACTAGATGATAAAAGCTTCTCAACCGAATAATAACAGGCATTTCCCATATTTATTCTGTGTTTAATTTCCTCCCGAGTATCATAATAATAATAATAATAATAATAATAATAATAATAATAATAATAATAATAATAATAATAACAGTAGCAGTAGTAATAGTAAAGTTTTTTTTATTCAATTTAATTTACTTGCACATCGAACTTCGTAGCCTACATTGGAACGGCCTTCTAAATGTTGTAGTACTACTTGCCATCTAGTGTTAAGAATCTGAAGTACAGAAGAAGTATTCATTTTCATCCACAATTCATTGTACTTGCCATCTAGTGTTAAGAATCTCAGCTACAAGTGAATAAGTGAACAGAGGAATGATTTATTTATTTATGTTTATAACAGGACAAAGCCCCACTTACACTAGACAGTACAAATAATTTCTTAGAACAGAAAAAAATGGCTAACATGAAAAGAAAGATAGAAACAGATGCAAATGCAAGATACAGGTAAAAATACAAATTGTAAAGGAAAAAAAGGAAATACATACTTAAATAGAGACACAGATATAGATATAAATGAAAAATAGAAAACAAAAAAATAAAAAATATAGAAAATACAGATATTATAAACAAAAGATGTAAAATGTAGCTATCAATGCAATTACAGAGTAACAAATAGATAGCAATACTATTTAAAATAAACTGCCTTCAGTATATCAGTAAAGAAATGTTAACATTTCAGGATAAGGTACACATATTTATCTACTTCTGCGCAACAATTTTTTTTACTGTTGTGAACATTTTTCAAACATATTGTAAATTGAATATTTTGGTAGAAAAATCAGATTCCATAAATAGACGACAAAGGGAAAGAACACTGTAGTCACATATCAGACATTTTTATATATGTAGTTATTGACTAAAAAAATTCCACACAATAATTCTTTGATGGACGGTTACAAGTCAAAAAACCTTATTTTACAGGAGAGCAAAAAAACTGTTTAACATCGTACATGATTTTGAAGATACTGTTATGTGCATCAGAGAATGCGGCGCTCTACAGCAGGTTTTGACTTGTTCTCTTTTTACCAGACATAGATATCGAGCTGATGATGACAAAACTGTACATACCTCAATTTCGCCAAAAACTGACTTGTACTCTTATGATCGCCCATCAAAGAATTAAGACTTAATCAAAATTCGACGCACACGAAAATTATATTCACATTGTAAATCAAACTGCTATTACGAACGGAGGTCGGATCTTTGCCTGATTGCAATCTGTTGCGTCATTCAAGCCGAGAGTGAATGACAGAAGACGTCGTTAGCAGAGACAAGAGAGCAGGCGCTGCAGCTAATGCATCACCAGGTAAGTAAGCATTCTGTTTTAATTAATTTCATCACAAACCAAGACAACTACATAAATCAGACATAACAACTGCCATGTTTACCACAACTTCATATATTACAACGTAGGACAACACAGTATTATCACAGTCTACTATATACAGCCGCGAAGCTCAATATGTAGTAAAAATGCAAACACGGGTAGTTGCCCACCACTAGGATTGCTACTATCGCCTCATCATCGCAGATCTCTCTCAAAGCAGACGACAAAATATGTTACACTTTCGTTGTCGTGTTCTTTTGGAAAAATTAACACCTTCCTTCCATTATTGAAATATTAAATGGATAAAGTTAATTTATTATTTTAATGAAGTATATTAAATTCCACCATAAACTCGAAGATACCTGCAAGAAATAAGTAATATAATTTTTGTTTGTGCAAAACGAACTGAAATTTACTATAATAGCCTTCACTCATTCGAGTTTATAGCTATAATTAACTATGAAACCAATAAATATTAATGTTTTTTTTTTCATAAGTGTATATAATTTTTGGGAGTGTTTGTTGTAAGTAATTTTATGAGGTTCTTATTGATATGCTGATAAATTATTTGTAATGATATTTCAATCTTCATAAGGTGTATAATAAATTGAATAAATATTAATTTGAATTTCCCTTTACAACAATAATAATGGAAATATGAATTAATGGAGTAACTTCCGTGTACCGGTACTTGTAGTGTAGGCTTACGTAGTTAAAAAAGTGGAATGAGGTTAAGCAATAATAATCACACCAGAATTGGAAATAAAACGTGATCAATAAATTTTATTGTAACAGACTTTTTCTACGTCTCTAGTAAAGCAACAAATAAAAATAACAACAAAATTAACAGCTATAATTAAAAACATATCCTTTGAAAAAAATAGGCCTAAGCAATAATAATCCCACCAGAATTGAAAATAAAACGTGATTAATAAATTTCATTAAAACAAACTTAATTTTTCTACGTCTTTAGTAAAATAACACATAAAAATAGTAACAAAATTAATAGCTATAATTAAAAATATATCCTCTGAAAAAAAGTAGACCTAACTTTTATTTCCCTGGAAATTTAGCATCCTAAGTGACAGAACTTTAACCGGTATCTAATGTCCTTTCGGTTAGACTGAAACATTTCATTGTGAAATTTAAGGATATAATGTATTCTAACAGTCACAAAGAACTTCAAAATTAAGAGTTTTGTTTCTGCACAGCATTCTTGTGGAAATCCAGGAACCTTTCTGAATCTTTCGGAAATCGGACAAAGGATAACTCTGGCCTCTTTCTCTTACTGTTGCTACAATTTATAGCACTACAAACGTCTCCTCCTTGTCCCATATTATTATTCCAATTATTATATTTTAGCCATTAACATTTTCATTACAACCAATAACGAACATTTCACAAGCATCAATGTGAAATACGCAACGAGCTAGCACTCGATAGAAATACGACACAGTCCAAAGTCGACCATGGACAGTCTTTTGTTTCTATTGCTAACCGCTTGGAGCGCTTTATTACGAGATTTGCAAAAAAACACCTCAAGCTTCGCGACTGTATATAGTAGACTGTGGTATTATTTTATGTATTTAAATAACAAATGAAGTATGAGAAAATTCAGAATTAATTGAAACACATGAAGTGGCATATTTATCAAAAGATATCAGTTGTTACAATGTAGAAAGCTACAGTAATAAATTATACAGGGTTAGTTAAAAGTCCGCCACCACCTAAATAACTTTTGAAGCATGTAGTTCAGTGACATGAAACTTTGTATGTGGGGATAACCATATACTAAGAACTCAATAATGGTATTACCGAGTTTTTTCTACTTCCGGTTTAACCGGAAGTAACTCCAACTCTATTATTTTAAATGGAACCCCCAATATATATTTTTATTTTTGAATAGTGCTCATTAGGAGCTTTTCAAAAATTACCCACACTTGATATTTCTGTACAAATTCAGTGTTGCTAAGTCAAGAAAACAGAAAAGTGTATCGAATATTAAAATAATAAATGCACTACCTAAATAACTTTTGAAGATTACGGTTCAGTGATATGAAACTCGGTATGTGAGGATAACCATATGCTAAGAACTCAATAATGTTATTACTGAGTTTTTTATGCTTCCGGTTTAACCGGAAGTAACTCCAACTCTATTATTTTAAATGGAACACCCAATATATTTTTTTATATTTTTGAATAGTGCTCATTAAGAGCTTTTCAAAAATTACCCACACTCGATATTTCTATACAAATTCAGTGTTTCTAAGTCAAGAAAACAGAAAAGTCTACTTTGGCTAAAGTTATATATGTATAAACAATCAAGTAGCCTATTTGAAACATCATCTTTACCTTTCAGTGTATAATAATCCGTTCCCCAGTCTTTATTTAATTAATAGGCCCTTATTAAAAGGCTAGGAATTTTCTTGTCATATGTTTGAGATCAAATGTGCAATCTCAAGTAATAGTAATATACGTTACAAGAGCGGTATGTTGACGTTTTCATGGTCGAGGAAAAGATTGAAAAAGCGAAACGTAGTTGAGCTTTTTTTATTTCCGAGAACATGAAAACAAACATACCGCTCGTGTATCGTACATTATTTTGTGCGAAGATCGTTTATTACATACCTGAAAGACGAATTTCTAATTAGTTGCAATGAAATCTCCATGTTGGTTTCTGTTTAATGACGGCAACTTCGGAAAACCAAAATATCTTTCTTCAACATTGTTGCTATAAAATATTTTCTGTGTTTACTATACTCCAGCAGGCCGTGATATACGTCTGTCTTTTTTTTTTCCCCAGTCTATAAATGAGAACTTAAAACAAACGGTAAGGTTATGTAATGGTTTATTTTTCATTTTAATATTTTAACAATATTATTTATATAACATATTGCAGTAATAACATCGGCATCTGGAATCTTGTTGATTTTTTCACGGCTTCCTTAATGTTACTTGTATCAGGAATGCAATAAGTTTCGTGGAGTAGTAGACTTTACTTAATTTTTGCAAATATTTAAAAACAATAATTAACATTGCAATTTAGGTGAAATTGCAGTGGTAAGTTTCCAATTTATAATTATTACTATGTTAAACGTCTCTAAAAATAATATGTTAAAAGCCTAAAGCAGTAAAATGAATGTCGCGTTTAAGCGGTAAGAAGAGGGAAATTGTTATGTGTGTTACGTTGGGAATACTGAATGTGGTATTTCACACTTACCGCGTATTGGTTCTGTGCGGAAAACAAGCAAATACGCACGATCTCGCACAAAAAGATATTAACGTTATTGTCTTTTTGTCTCATTTAAACATTTATAATGCTATTTATTTCAATGATGTATGTTATTCAAAGTTACGAAATCTTTCCACGCCGACCAAATGCTATTTCGAGAATGATGAGCGAGACTCGAAGCGCACGAGAATGACGAGACGAGACTCGAAAGACAAATGCAGCGAACACAGCGAGCGAGAGCGGCAGTTAGTTTTGTTCATCTACTGGTACCATTTATTATCAGGATTCAACATATCAAGATATCTTGACTTTTCTGGGTTTTCAGGAATATTAATGTGTGTGAAAAGAGATGTCATGCTAGATTGTTTAGTTACGAGATTACTTGAGGAAATGTACCTTTATCTTATGGGATTTCTTGTAAGCAATATAATTTTCAGTTAAATCATAGGTAGGGGTTAGATGTGTTGAGATGTTTAAGGCCCATTCACAAAGAAAATTAAACATAACCGTAACATAAACACAGAAGTTTGCTACAATGATTCACATAAACATTACCGTAAGACGTTAACATGGAAGTTTGCAAACTCCAAACTTTCATGCTTATGCTTACGTGATTTGCAAACAGAACACAATCGTGGAACGCTGAAGTGTACGACAGAATATGAGAAAATGGCGTCTTTGTTATGTTTCCATGGTTTCCAAGTATCTTTGCTGTTATGTTTATGTTCCGCTCTGAATGATGGTATGACTTCTTGATTTTACCGTAACGTTTACATTCTTAAGTTAACGCTTACGTTATGTTTAATTTTCATTGTGAATGAGCTTTAGTTGAAAAGTCGAAAACACAAAATTAAACCTCGTTTTACTGGATCAGGAGTTTGTCCTCATTCTGTTGTTTACTATTACTTTCGAAGTCTCTCTGAATTACTTTTAGTTGACATCGAGAACCAAATTAAGTCACAAGGCAATGCGTAGTTGTTTCGTTTTAATCGTGCTTAAGTGGAGGAGAGGGAAAAGCTGCTGCTTCTTATTGGCAGAATTCTCGACGATGCAGCATCGTTCTCTCAGTATAGGTTATAGCGCAAAGTAAACGTCATTTAAGATCACTCTTCCCATTGCTCAGACAAAATCTCAACTTGCTCCCGGTGTAATTTCCCAATAAACGCTGTATAAATAGAATCTACATAGTCACGTCCTTCAGGAAGCCAAGCACTCGAGACTTCTGACTGTGCGACAATATTGTAACGTGCACAGCAAAATCATTAGCTTAGGAGACTCATTAGCTTTTAATATATTGAAAATTGAATTATACTGCTTATTTTCCGAATAAATTACTTCTCCAAGTACGAATGTATCTTTACAAAGAATAGGAAACACTAATTTCATTAATTATGTACAGAGAGTATTCAATTCAAACCGATAGAGAAATTTATATTTGCTTATTGAAAGTTGAGTATTGATATTTTAAAATGATACGCCAACAAAAGGCAAATCTATACTAATAATAAATGAAGAGTTCACTGCAAGAATGATGGATGTCATTTGGAATACATTTTGCAGGAGAAGCAATTGAAAGTTTGAAATACTTAGCGCTCAAAGCTTAACTGTGATTTTCCGATCATTAACTGGACAATGACTATCAGTGTTAATGCCATGTAACTCTCTATGTACATTCTATATGTCTTAAGCTATGCATTGACAGTCTTGGTTCATTTTTGACAAGAAAGTGACATCCATCATTCTTGCAGTGGACTCTTCAAATCTGTAGCCAAAATTTTTCTGGTTATTTTCGATTTTCCAAAACTAATTGATGTTAACATGTATAATTATCCATCCTGAAACCGAAAATCGCTTTTTTGAAATTTCTGTTTGTATGTCTGCCTAGATGCTTGTTACCTTTTCACGCGATAATGGCTAAACGGATTTCGATGAAAATTGGAATATAAATTAAGTTCGTTGTAACTTAGATTTCAGGCTATATGGCATTCAAGATACATTATTTAAAAGGGGGATTATAAGGGGGGGGCTGAATTAAATAAATCGAAATATCTCGGTTATTATTGATTTTTGTGAAAAATGTTACATAAGAAACGTTTATTTACAAATGATTTCCGATAAGTTTTATCCTATGCAATATTTGATAGGACTGATATATTAAGGATATACAAGAGTTTTAAAATAACAATACAATAAATTTTCACCGCCGCCTCAGATTATAGCGTTGTTGTTCCTGCAGTAACTCCTATATGCAAAATATAAAATTTCTGAGTATGAAGAAAAATAGTAATATGCGTTACAAGAGCGGTATGTTGAAGTTTTCATGTTCGAGGAAAAGTTTGTAAAAGCGAAACGTATTTGAGCTTTTTTAATTTCCGAAAATTGAAAAAAAAAAAACATACCGCTCGTGTATCGTACATTATTTTGTGCGAAGATCGTTTATTACATACCTGATAGAGGAATTTCTAATTAGTTGCAATGGAATCTCCATCTTAGTTTCTGTTCAATGACGGCAAATTTGCAAAACAAAAATATCTATCTTCAACGTTGTTGCTTTAAAATATTTTCTGTCTTTACTATACTCCAGCAGGCCATGATATACGTCTGTCTTTTTTTTCCCAGTCTATAAATGCGAACTTAAAACAAACGGCTTCCTTAATGTTACATGCATCACGAATGCAATAACTTTAGTGGAGTTGTAGAGTTTATTTAATTTTTGCAAATATTTAAAAACAATAATTAAGAGTGTAATTTAGCTGAAATTGCAGTGGTAAGTTTCCAATTTATAATTATTACTATATTGAACGTCTCTAAAAATAATATGTTAAAAGCCCAAAGCAGTAAAATCAATATGTCACTTAAGCGGTAAGAAGTGGGAAATTGTTATGTGTGTTACGTTGGGAATACTGAATGTGGAATTTTAGACTTTCCGCGGATTGGTTTTGTGCGGAAACCAAGCAAATACGTACGATCTCGGACAAACACATTTATTCATTCCATGGCAGTGGTACATAGGAGATCGTGAATTCTTACATTTTAGAAAGAAAGAAATATAATTACATATCATATATATGCTGTATCACTATTTAAGTTATCTGAAGGGTTCAGAACCATAGTGGGCCTAGCGCCATTTACTAAAGACGTTGAAAACAAGGGTTAAAATAAAGTTATTACCATAATTCAATGGAAACATATAGGAAGTAATATAAAGTATACACATTAAAATTAATGATATGTCAATCTTCATTAAACTATGGTTGTATGTACAGGGACATCATTTTATTTTTACTAACATTTTTAATATTAACCTGTCTATACCTTTAGAGAACCGGAAACACCGCTTGCTCCCCCCTCCAAGACTGGAGTTCGATGATACTGGCGTAAAACACAAATCACTCTACTAGGTACAGGAGGGAAGAAAAGTAGTTCATCCATTTACGTAAACTAGGAAACATCGCGATTTTGAGTTTGATAATTTTCATTAGGTTTTTCTTTAATCAAAGTACAGTACTGTATTAAGAATAAGTGTTTTTACTCACGAAGTGAGTTATCCATGCGAACGTATTCATTATGCAGTGTATATTATACTGTCTACAGCACATTAGCGTACAATATAGAGAAATAAGTTAAATTGAAAAATAATCATAATATGAATATTTAAACACAATTTTGAAAATGGTGGCCGTTCATTTCGATACAGGCTTCAGTTCTTTTGTGCATATTATCGCACTATAGACTATTGCATCTAATTCCAATTGCCAGTTTCGTCCTTCGTACTAGTAACACATGTTGAAATAATTCTGTACCTACTCTACGTACTGTGAATTCAATCTTCACTTCTGCCCGACCCGAAGATATAAAATTACTCAGACATGCTATCTACTGTCCGTCCAAGTGGTTATGCCGCCGGATTGTAGAAAGGGAGGAAATCACGTGACAGTTAATTACTTAACGAGGCCCTTTTATTTAAGTTAAATTAAACAGCTGTATAATATTACGTAGACGTCCAATTCCTAAGAGAAATTAATGTTTTCAGAAAAGAGCTAAGACAGCCCAGCTTTTACAGAGGGGCGAGCAGAAGCAGGTGGGGGAAATCGGGATGCGACGTAGGCAAACGGACAGTACCTGTGCGAAAATATGATTCAATATTGAAAGCTCTTTCGTCACTGGAAAACGCGAACATATTTCTGGAACGTACTATACTCAGTAACTCAGTACTGCTTACTATCTGCGGTCTTGGTTCTGTGTGGAGTTGGAACTTCCTTAGTAGAAGGGGTGGGAGTGAAATACATTAAAAAACTCAGGTACAATAAAAATTGAAGTAAAAATAAAATGATGTCCCTGTATTAACAATTAAGAAACGTGTTAAAGGAATTGTCATTGCACCAAATGAGTGGTCTCTGGATCAAAATGATCGCATTTTAATTTTTTTTAATACAATTTAAATTGAGTGACATATTAAACGATTTATTCTTCTAGCAAACACGAATGTTCCCCGGATCAAATGTCCTATTTTACTGTAGTGAGACTTGAAAGCAGTTCTTTAGTCCTTCTTTAGCTATAGGGGACTAAAACAGAAATAAACTAGAGTAGTATAAGGTTACTACTGCTACTGCTGATGCTATTTACACTGTTCAGAATAAACACGAGGTGAGTTATGCCTGTTTTGAAGTTTATATTGCACGCCACGCCCGTCTTCAGATAATTAGCACACAGTGCAGAACATTTGAAATTGGAGTGCTTAAGTCTAGCAGTATATATAAGATCTGAAGTAGCTTCGGATGTATTGGTAGACACAAGTCTGCAAGTAACCCAACACTTCCTACATTCGTGGTCGATATAGCATTCAGATAACAAGACAAGCCAGAGTGCCTTGGGCGATAGTTGACGAAAGAGAGCGGAAACGATGGAGAAGATAGTATCTAGATTTATTCCAGTTTCATTCAATAGATAGAACAATGTGACAGAGATATTAGGTATTTTGAAATGGAAACCTCCAGAGGACAGATATAAAGCCGCTAGGCTGTGGAGGATTCATGAGACGCTGAGGGAAGTAAGGACTCGAAGAAGGCAGAGCTTCTGTGTGGGGGAAGAGTATTCAAGCAACGCAGTCTGTACAGAGGAAGACGAAATTCATTTGCATAGCATCGGTGCTAAGGGATTACAAGCAGACAATTAAATGTTCACGCAGTCTATCTTCTTTAAATAGAAAATGCTTGCAATCACAATCATAATCATCATCCACATCATCGAGTAGACTTGTTGATATGATTAGATTTCAAGTAATTCCTATTCCTTTAGAATAAGATACAATTTCGCAATGAATAAAAATTAAAAATCATGAAATTATACAATTTTAAATTATGTGGTCAAAGGAAACTCGTTCGAGCTGATTTGTAGATTTACTTATTAAGATTAGATTAGATTTAGATTAGATTAGATTAGATTAGATTTATTTATTTAACCTGGTAGAGATAAGGCCGCCAGGCCTTCTCTGCCCCTCTACCAGGGGATTACAACTATAACATGAACAATAAGATTACAATTAATATTAAATTTACAATTACAATTACAATAAAAATTAAAGTACGACAAGAATATCTGATTAATGAAAGCTAGACATTTTATCATAGAAGTTGAGAACAAAGAATATTTTTGTATTTACTAAATTACAAATTAAACCTACAATAACAAAATTCTATAGTGATGAAATTACCGGATATTGAGATATTTTGTGGTAGATTAAAAGAACTATTTACAAGAAAACATGTCTGAACGAGTCTCGATTACTGACCAAGTGCCTAGTAAGTTTGCGTTTGAATTGAATTTTATTAAGATGCTTAAGCACCACCGCTATGGAGGAACGGTTAGCATGTCTGACCGTATAACGAGTGGGCCCGGGTTCAAACCCTGGTTGGGGGTTTTTCCGGGGTTTTCATTCCAGTAATTTATTGTTTTCTGAATTGTAACATTTGATTTAAAACTAATTTAAACCAAACATGACCTGTATAATAGCTGCTTATAAACTGTTACTGGAAATTGGGCGGCGGAAATTTTAGCGCTTCCTAGGGGCGGCACTATACCTAGAACCGGCCCTGGTTCTAAGACATTTACTACGTGTGACTGTTGTGGACATAATATCGCATGTGCTGTAAGTTGAGACTCGGTATCCTGCTGAACAATACATAACTCGTACACACTAGATATGCGTTCGTGTAATGACACATAGCTTTGAATAAATTCCGTTAAGCGAACGATAGCCTCGACAAGCTGATTTATTTGCTTACTAGCCTAGAGATAAAGAAGGACTAAAGAACTGCTTTCAAGTCTCACTACAGTAAAGCTGGATCATGTTTCAAACCAATTAATAAATGAAACCTATAATTTATATTGTGAAAATTATTTTTCAGTATGTACTGGAAACAACCAAACTGAGTGGAAATCAAGGTGTTCGATTATGATTAGAAACTGGAAAAGAACAAAAAATTGTAATTTGAACATCAATAGAAATTTGAAGTTAGATATATTACTGTTTACAGATGATGCAATATTATTATCAGATTCTGAAGATGGCCTCCGACTTTCTGTTTTCCAATTATAACTAATTTCTGAGGAATTCGAGATGAAAATTTTAATTAATAAATCTAGAGTAATGAGATTCATCGGAAAAAAAATCATTTTCTCAGCAAAATTTGCCTTTATAATAAACCTGTAGAACAGGTCTCATGTTTTAAATATTTGGGTTTTCATTTGAGAGAGATATTTCTACAAAACTGAATTGTTTTAATTATGCAATGAATACCGTACCATTAATAACATTTTCAAACCTTCTCTTGACCAAAAGCATACAAGAATTAGAGCCTATAAATATTGGCGGTACCTGTTCTCATGTATGGAAGTGATGCTTGGGCCATACGTAAATGTGATGAACACCGAATCACTGCCAATGAAATGGACTTTTTAAGGTTCACTTGCCACACGTAATTCTTCCGCGATCCAATCGCAGGTTCCCACAACTCGTTCGGCTACGGTGCTGCTAGTAGAACTATCGAACCCCGTTCGATCCCCGGTCTACACTCGAGCCCGTGCCTTTGGAAACATTCCCAACTGCCGGCACACATCCGACCTGAATGAGTCCATCCACCAGACTGACGCTACAACCGAAATGAAACTTGGCGTCTCTATCTTAACCAATCAGAATAAAATACTAACTGCTCCCTAGTCAGATATTAACTGGGCCCCCGGTCTCAACGAATCAGCGTAAAATACTAACCGCTCCTCAGCCAAATATTAACTGGCCCCTCGGCTTCAACTCATCACAGATAAGGTAACAAAACCAGAGAATACGGAAAGACGGAAAGGTGAGAGGAAGTAAGCCATCTATGAAAAGTAAGAAGTACTAGATCAGAGAGGAAAAAACTACAAGCCATCTATGAAGAGTTAGAATAATCAAAACAAACAGAGAAAAGGATAAGGATAGAAGAACAGGAAAAAAAATGGAAAGGAAAAGAATGACGTGCCGAAATATAAACGGCACATAACTACAGTCGTACAGTTTTCAAAAAATATTATCAATTTCATTTTAAGGAAGTACATTTAATTTTGTTGCCGTGATTACATTTTCGGCATGGGCAGTGGAGATTAAATCTTCCTTCCACTGGACTATTTTGTCTGCTGTCTTGCACTATCTTGGGTTTCCTCCGACGTGACGCCGCGTAGTTAATTACACTGGCCAAAAGAAGTTTTGCATATCACAGAATTGTTTTATTTCTGGATCACATGTGCCACAAATTTCTATGCGTTTCTATTAGCTACATGCCAATTGCTTAAGGAAAAAACAAAATAAAATGTTTAACTTTATACACTCGCAACGAAAAAAAAAGTCTTCATTTGCAACAAAAACCCAATTCTCATTGTTTTTACGAAACAAAACAAAAACATATCTTGAGTCAATTCAATGACGTGTGTGGCCTTCACGAACTCGTAGGCATTCCTGGACTCGACGTGGCATGCTGGAAACCAGGTTATCCAATTCATTTTAAGGAAGATCGTCCCATTCCTGTATGGCAGCTGGTATCAAATCTTTTACGGCTTCTGGAGGGTGTGAAGGGTTGGAAATTGCTCTTTTCAGAAGGCGCCATGCAAGTTCTACACAATTCATATCCGGAGAAGCTGCTGGCCAGTTCATCCTATGAATTCCATGTCTCTGCAAGACGTTACGGTATGAACAGGCATTATCATCCATGAACGTGAATTCAGCTCCAGTATCCTGGCCCATGTTACACGGTGTGATCTGCGTTCTGGAGTGGATCGAGGAACCTTTAGAGGTCTTCGGGAATGTAGCCCTATATCGTGCAGTCGATTTCGTACTGTTTAAGTTGTCATGGTGGCACCTGTAGCCCTGCGAAGGTTGCAGTGGATGTAGGGCGTCGCAACGCAGAAATACGGCGATACCGGTCTTCTCCGGCCGTTGTTTTACGTGGTCGTCCTACTCTGTCTGTCTGCTATGGAATTAGCCTCCGGGAATTTCTTTCATACTCTAGAAACGTCACTTTACTACAACCTATGATTCCTGCTATCTCCATTTGTGTCATGCGTTGCTGTCAAACTAACTATTCTATTTTGAATCTTGCGTACTCTACTTTTAACGCTTGAATATTTGTAATTGATTAAGAGGAGAGGATGGTATTTTTGGTGAAAAATGACTAAATTTTCAAAAAACAAATCTTTAAAATACTCTCTTATATGTGTGGAATACATTGCATAACATTTTGTGGGTATTTGTGCCCTTATCGGATGTTGAGTCGCCATTTTTAAACTTCCTGCGTTATGGATTTTTAAATCACTCGCCCACTTTTATTGTTGTTTCCGGTAAATTAAACAAAAAAATCTTTAAAATACCCTTCGCTATTTGTGGAATGCATTGCATAACATTTTGTGGTATTTGTGCCCTTATCGGATGTTGGGACGTCATTTTTAAACTTCCTGCTCTATGGATTTTTAAATCACACGCCCGCTTTTATCGGTTTCCAGTAACTTCATTTTTTTTTGCTACATTGCCAGACAAAAATGGATATAATTTCTAAACTATTAAAGATACATGCATGAAATTTAGAACACACATTCTTTGGACTATTAGGAAACTTTTCTCTGTAACAGAATTTTGTTAATTGATTTCATTTTAAAAATACATCCGTTTGTTTGCAAGAAAGGAAATCATAAAATTGTTATTAAAATTTAATTGTTTATTTTACAAACGTAGGAACTAATATCAAAATTCTGTTACAGACAGTTTGTAGAACATGCTTTTGCAAATACATCTATCCCTAAAAATTGTTTAGATGTATCGGTTTTAGTACAATCCTACATTGTTTTTTTTTTTTTTTTTTTTTTTTTTTTCAAATTTGGGCCCCCAAATATTTTTTCAAAATATTTTTATTTGGTTGAGTTGCCACAGCTATGAGCTCTTTACATACAAACAATTAATATTTTACACCAAATAGGAAAAAAGTTTAAGAAAATACCATCCTCTCCCCTTAAATGGCGATCTTACTCGTTTAATTACGTAACATGTGCGGCTTACAGCTGTTTCGGTGCTACTTAACACCATCCTCAGAGTCTACTAGATGTCGGCGATATCTCAACTTCGCTGTCTGTTGTGTGGGTGCGTTCGTGTGATGAGGAGTATCAAATAGTGTATGTGTTCTGAAATTGTTCTGTGTGTTGAGAATTTGATCAGGGTGTGTTTTAGTGTGTCTGTATATTTCATATTGTTCCAGTGTGTTGAGTTTTTGGTTTTTGGGTTGCATGTGTAGGATTTCCATGTCTGTATTTATGTTATTGTATGTGTGGTTGGCATTAGTTATGTGTTCGGCATATGTAGATGTATTGTGTCCTCTGGTTATTGCTTTAATGTGTTCTTTGTATCGAGTTTGGAATGATCTGCCTGTCTGTCCAATGTAGAAACTGTCGCAACTATTGCATGTGAGTTTGTATACGCCTGTGTGGTTGTATTTATTTGTTTGTGTTGTTTGTTTGTTGAGGTGTCTTTGTAGTGTTTTTTTTTTTGTTTGTTCTGTATGCTATGTTGTATTTCTGTTTTCTGAATGAGGATGCGATCTTGTGTATGTTTTTGTTTTCGTATGTTAGAGTGATGTATTTCTTGTGTTCTTGTGTTTGTGTTGTGTTTTGTGTGTTTTTGTGTTTGTTGAGTTTTTGTTTTGTCTTCCTTATGATGTTGTCTATTAAGTTTTGAGTTGTAACCATTTTCTTGTGCTATATATTTGATTGTGTCAAGTAACACTGAATCAGCTATAAGCCGCACATGCTTACATAATTAACACGAGTAAGTCCGCCAGTTAATCAATTACTTAACTATTCTAATGTGTTCTACTGTTAATAGTGGTATTATTGTAATGTAAACACCAAGAAATATCAATCTCTCCGATCATTATCACAGACCAAGTCGTTTGAACTATTGCTTGTCACGAACTGACTTAGTGCTTCAAAAGGCAAAAAGACGAAACTTGTACGAAAACAAAGATACAATACTCTTTTCTCTGATTTTTAGTAGGTTATTTTACGACGCTGTATCAACATCTCCAGTTATTTAGCGTCTGAATGATATGGAGGTGATAATGCCGGTGAAATGAGTCCGGGGTCCACCACCGATAATTACCCAGCATTTGCACATATTGGGTTGATAGATAACCCCGGAAAAACCTCAATCAAGTAACTTTCCCCCGACCGGGATTCGAACCCGGGCCACCTAGTTTCGCGGTCAGACGCGCTGACCGTTACTCCATAGATGTGGACTGTATATATTGTTACAATATTAAGTATTAATTTATTGTATTGCAGTGATATATAGTGTTCTTTTGTTGTAAAATCTCTTTAAATAAAAATTTACCTTTTTAAATACAGTTCTACTGGGTGTTCATTTCAAAGTGTGCCATGACGTCACTGTTGTGAGTCAGCGATTTGAAGCGAGTTTCAGCTTTTATGTCAGAGAAGTTGCCTATTAATCAAGGCGTTCAATCTGAACTTGAGAACGTGTACGGTATAACTTGAACGTCGTAGCAACAGATGGCGGTCTGTACGGTCTGTGTGCTACTATAACCTCTTTCGAACTGTGTTTTGCACGTGCAAGTCATACGCAGGGTATTTGTTATCATCGATTGCGTACGGCAACATTCCACAATAAAAATCAAATGCTCCGTGTCCATGTTGACCGTTCAAGTTAATGTCAACAAATACGTAAGTAATCGTCTTAACCCTCTCGCCATATCCCGACAGTAAGAAAAAACTCACCTCAGTACGTGTTTCCAAACAGTTCACATTCCTGCCACTACAGGTGTTACCGTACGTATCAGTAAGTACTCTTCGGAATGAACGCTGTACTTGCTAGGCAACTTCTCTGGCAGATAGGTAATACGCCTCTGTGGAAGTGTAGGAAGATTGAATTCTCTAGGCTCATCGACTAGCCACATGACGACATGCAGCTAGCCATGACACACTTTGAACTGAACACGCAGTATATTCTTGCCTGAGGATTCAGTAGTCGCATAGTTGCAGGCTTCATCTTAATGAATCAGCTTCAAATTAATATGTGTGTACTCGTATGCGTATGTATGTATGTATGTATGTATGTATGTATGTATGTATGTATGTATGTATGTATGTATGTATGTATGTATGTATGTATGTATGTATGTATGTATGTATGTGCGAATGTACGTATGCATGTGTTCATGTATAATTACATGACAGAATAAATACATAAATGAGTGATGCATTGATGGTTGAAGAACAAATTATAGATTGATGATACAACTAATAAATTAATGACGTAACTATTAATGGACGCTGATTGATTGATTCAATGAATGTTAGATTAATGGATGGTGAATGAATGAATAATAAATGAATGGAAGATGGATGAATGAATAAGTAAATGAGTGAATGATGAAAGAATGAATGCATACAACCTGTTCTCGTGACTACATCCCTAACAACTAATACTTGTGGAGGGGATCTGCAGGCAAACGCGAGACCAGGAATCCCTGGCCTGTACTTTCCGTGTTACGAGTTTGGAACCATAATAATAAATTGTAATTACACTCTCGGGTCGTTAGGCAACCGCTCTTGCATTCATGTATTTTAGGATGCCTACTAATTGAGCTTCAAAGTCAATTGTTTACGTAATGTTATTTACTAATTATGTCAACATAACATTCTCATACTAATTGTGGTACATTTGGCATGTATGCATGTACTAACATTTGCAATATTTGATCAAAATGATAGACCTAAACTTCAATTTAGATGTATGTACCATTACGTCGTAATGTAGACTGTAACAAACTAGCTTTCTCGGTGTTGATTGGATGATAATGGCAAATAGACATAGCAGAAAATTCCTCTACGTATCTGGAATACAGTTGAGAATTATTACCTAGCTATCCGGTATTGTAACGACCATCATTATGGCTTAGTCATTATCTACACAACGAACGTTCCCGGATATTGATTCCTAATATACAGGGTGATTCAGTGAATATGTTACAAACTCTTGGGGATAATAGAGGAGACAATTATGAACAACTTTCATGTAGGAAAATATGTTCGGAAACATTCTGTTTGGTAGTTACAAACCTAGATATGTTAGTCAGTGCAACCAGCTAGAATCAAACTCAAGGCCATCCTTTCGAAGTTTGGTCTCAGACGACCATTCCTGCAAGCGTTGGTGATTTCTCATAAACATGGTATAAGCTAGCTGGCATCGTAAAGGATATTTTGACTGATTAAATCTTGCACCTTTCCTCGCAACTTGCTGATATGCATTTCATTTATGGAAGAGGAGAAAGGCAATGGAAGGAAAGTAGCAAGGTTCAGTCAGTCAATATAGGATAAAGGTTGGTAACATTGTGATATAATAATATTATGATAGTTCTTTTCAGAATTTTTTTAAAAATTTTACTGAGTGAGAGAAGGACCGGTTTTGTACAGAAACTTTTCCACAAATATTCCCTTAATACGTTGGCGCAAAAAAAAAACGATCTTTCTCTCGCTCAGTAAAATTGTAACAAATTCTCAAAAATAACTATAATAATATTATTAGTATCACAATATTATTACCAAACTTTACCTTATATAAAACTGGCCAGAATAGAACATTATGCAACGAGCCTATAATGATAGTAATTAAGAATCGAGTATGGATATTTATGAAACGAGCGCAAGCGAGTTTCATAATTTTCATACGAGCTTCTTAATTACCATTATAGACGAGTTTCATACGACTTTTTATGCTCGACCATATTTCTAACTTGAAATTACCGGTATTCAGATGTATACATTTGTAGGTATCTGACAAGATCGGAAGTGACCTTGTTCTAGGTCGTGAATTGTGAGATGTGCGCAGACGCGAAAGTATTGATTTTTTCCGAGGAACAATAATGTCATTGACCTTGACGTAGTCCCGTTAGACTTGATAATATTATAATATTATAACCTTGATTATTGAATTCGACATTGAAAAACGAGATGACAAATTGAATTTATTTGAATATTATTTACAATTAACGCTAATTATTATAGTAACAGAACATAACCTTCTGCGACAGTATTGGATTTCCAGCCTCCGTGACTTTTTGCTAATTCTCTTTCGATTGCATATCCGAGAATAATCGATACTTGCGGTTTTATAACGGTACAAAGCTGACTTGTCATTGGCTGAACACATGTAAGCTGAGTTATCATTGGCTGAAGACCTGTACTTTAATGTGTAGGTGTACTTTAATGACATGCATTAAAGGACTGCTACCGGGTGTATAATTAGTACATTTCGGCATGGTCGAGCATAAAGTCATTTAAATATGCGCTCCTGCATACGTGACTTGTACAGTATGTCTTAACATGCAGGTAGTAGGCTATTGATGATATGAATGAGAAGAGTTCGGCCGGTACCGTGGATCGTGTCCCGGCATAGCTCAGTTGGTTTCTAATCTTAACATGTTTTTTTGACCACCTCTAAGAAACAATATAATTATGCGTTCTCTATACGTATGGAAGTCCCGCGCCGTGGCGTCGTGATCTAAGGCATCCTGCCTAGGACTCGCGTTACAGAATGCGCGCTGGTTCGAGTCCTCATGGGGGAAGAAATTTTCTCATGAAATTTCGGCCAGTGTGTGGGACCGATGCCCACTCAGCATCGTGATGCACTTGGAGAGCTACGATATGTACGAAATCCGGTTGCGAATACCAGCTATGACGGCTGGGGGGATCATCGTGCTAACCACACGATACCTCCATTCTGGTTGGATGATCGTACACCTCTGCTTCGGCATGTGGGCGTGAGGCCAGCAGCCGGCTGGTCGGTCTAGGCTCTTCACGGGCTGTAGCGCCACGGATTATTATTATTATTATTATTATTATTATTATTATTATTATTATTATACGTATGGAAACATCCTGTGTATGAAAACCATTGAGGTTATTTATTAATGTATTATATACTCTATTTCATTTATAACCCTTACAATTATATTAATCAGGATAAATCAGAATTCAGTAATGTCTATTCAAATCACATGAATTATGATTGTACAGTCTTGCTAATACATAGGTTGGATAAAAAGTAATGGCAACACTGTTGTCACGTGACGATGGTGCGTTCGAGAGTTGCCAGCTGTGTGGACATGAACAAGGACTGTTAGATGAGTTAGTGTAGCCAGCGGCGACAGTACTCTGTCAATCTACTGCAGTGTGTAGAACGTTGACTTTCATAGGGATAGTGCGAGCGCCCTAAGATCACGTTTACAAAACTAGAGCAACGTTCCTGGATCAAAATTGAAGTGGCATGAGGTCGTAGTGCACAAGAATGTTTTCAGGGACTGCGTGAAGCATGTGGCGATGCAGCGTTGGGTTAAAGCGTTTCGGGAAGGCCTTGTTGGAAGTGCTGTGAAGGTGATGTTCATTGTGGCGTATGGCATTGATGGAGTAATACTGCACCACGCTGTACCTCCAAGGCAGACGGTAAACGCGGACTACTACTGCAGGTTCCTGCAGCACCACCTTCGTCCAGCCCTCAGGAGAAAACGACGACACTTGGGGCTACAGAACCCCATCATTCTTCATGATAATGCAAAGAGTCATACCGCTGCTGCTGTCAAGGACCTCTTGCGTCGCTGGCAATGGGAGATTCTGGAACATCCTCCGTACTCACCCGATATGATCCATGCGATTACGATCTTTTCACCAAAGTAAAAGAACCACTGCGAGGGACCCGGTACAATACCAGAGATTAACTTATCCGGGCTTTAGGGCGGTCAATACGGAACATCAACAAAGATGGACGCGCTGATGGTGTACGACGCCTTCCAAACATTTGGCAAAAGGTAATAAATAAGGGAGGCGACTATATAGAAGGTACGTAAATGTTGTACCCCTGTGAATAAAGCCATGTCAGAAATTTCGAACTCTTGCCATTACTTTTTATCCAACCCAATCCAATCCAATCCAATCCAAAAACTCTTATACAGACATTTAACTGTCTTATACGTACACAATGAATAGCTTGTTTATAAGTCGTGTGTACAGACTAATTATTTAGTCCTGGCAGGTCAGCGACGCGAAAGAGGGGAAGTAATCGGAGGAGTGGGGAGAGTTCCGGAGTAGAGATAAGGCGAGCGGTCGGTAAAGGCAAGCGAGTGAATAACCCAAACACCCCTTGGCGTAACTAAATGGACTCGCCTGTCCCATGCGCACATCTCCGGCGACTGTCAGGACTAAATAATCGTACAGTAAATTCCTTACTACACTACATACGTCATGTATAAGAGTACAACTGCTACACAGCTACGTCATAGTTTCGTCATTACTTCATTACGAAAGGTAACAGATTATCTGAGGTTCTCTATTGCATCCGATAGTGCGCGCTAGTATGCCGGGCCAAGTATCGATAGTACAACTGGACCTAATCGATTACTACGCTATATTTTGGTCAAAGAGTATAACTACAGCAATATAATTCTAATTATTCTGTGCTCTTTGGTTTGTTGTTCTGTGGTTACACTGCAACCATCATAAAATACAATCGATATGAACAGCTGTTAGAGGAGCGGCCATTTTTTTCCTCCATACAACGCTTAAAGGAAGGGTTTCGTGTATATAACTGCTGTAAAGCAATTCCCATGCGAGGAGCATCGTTTCAAATCCTGTTATGTCTACTCGTGGACAAAATTGAGTTTGATACATTTTCATATGGTTTCGGATGCGGTCTTTGACGCTGTGAAATCTGATTGTATCAAATCGTATTCGCTAACAGTGTAAATGACTGCTTAAAAGTAGCGGTTGTTTTAAATCGTATTCAGTCCTTTATAATGTCTATTTCGTATCTATTATGTACAGTAATCATGTTATAGAATTGGTATAAACAAAATTAATTACATAATTACTTTCTTATGTTGTTTATACTGACAACCTGGCGCACTTTTCTTGACAATATTCAATACGGCCAATACAGTCTTTATCTGTTATACAAAGAGAATGACAGTTTTCCTGCCGTGAATAATAGGTTTCATTGATTGATAGTTTTGGAAGAGACTATCTGCTTCATATCGAAATAAAGAGTAGCTGATTTAATAGGATTCTCACTCATAAGTTTATTGTAATTCGGAAATTTGTGGTTGCTTAGAAGAAGAAGTAGGATTCCAAAAAATGTGAAAAAGTTTCAATCACCATGAATCTAGCCGGATGGATATTATGAACATAATGTTTTATTTGAAGGGTTCAGAGCCATAGTGGTCCAAGCACCATTTATTAAAAACGGAGAGAACAAGGGTTAAAATTAAGTTCTTACCATAATTCAATTAAATATATAGCAAGTAATATAAAGTATACACATTAAAACTAAATGATATGTCAATCTCCATTAAACTATGGTATTTACTTAACTTCAAACCTTGCTTTCTCCGTTTTTAGTAAATGGCGCTTGGCCCACTATGGCTCTGAACCCTTCATTTAATAATAATAATTATAATGGTTTTATGCATTAATTTGTCTCATTTAAAACATTATGATAACAGGAAGAAGTTGTGAACACCTTTATATCAAACTGTTTAATGTAGAAATTGTAATTTTATAGTAACAGATAAGTTTTTCTTTAATAATGACAATAATGATTGGTTATTTTATATATTTGCCTCATTAACTTTTTTTGATAACGTATATCTGTATAATTATTAGATCAAAACATATTATGTCCAACACATTTTCCTTCAATTTGAAGAACACAATTGAAAAGTGGTTTCATTTTTTCAAGTTCCTAGAAGTAAGCCTCAAGCATAATAACTTTACACATCTTGATTACACAACTTTTAACACTGTATCACTTCGGAATAGGTATGGTAATACTTTCCTGTGTTAAATTTCAACGCACCTCGTTTACATGTTTCGACCAGGAAACAGAACGACTGGCGCCAAGACCAACAACGACCAGTTCTGAAGATGGCCCATAAATAGGTCGAAACATGTAAACGAGGTACGTTGAAATTTAACACAGGAAAGTCTTACCATACATATTCCGAATAACTTCACATTTTTCTTTTCACTTTGTGAAATTTACCCAGATTAGGAGTAATCAGTTTTTCGTTCTTCCTGTAAAACTTTGTTTTTTGGACATAATATGATTTGAAACGATGCTCCTCATGTATAGTTACAGACTGTTTATACATCCATCGCTTATACAGTACATGGTTTATTAGTAACGTTTTCTAGCTCAACTCTACGTAAGTCTCATATTATAAAACCTATAAACGGTTCATTAATAAGATTGTAACTGTATAAGACATTTAAACGTTTGTACAAAAGTTTTTATTAGCAATAACGTAGAAACATAGCAGAGATATTTTCATCGTGAAAACAGAGTCCGGTGATAGCACATATTTTATTTTGTCTTTAATACAAGTTCTTATTTCTTTTTCGTATTCAGCATCCAATCCTTAACCAGAATTAGGTATTCTTTTCGTAGTAACAACTTCCGTGTTTACAATATGATTTGTTGTATGTATTTATTCACACTGCAGTGGGTATATACCCGGTGGCAGTGGTAACTAATTACACTCAGTAATGACAATAATAAACTTATTAATTAAAAATACAATTAATAATAATACTAATAATTAATACTAACAATAATTAATAATAATAATAATAATAATAACAATAATAATAATAATAATAACAACAACAACCACAACAACAGGAATATACTAAATTAAATGAAACGATCACTTAAAATAACATTTGAAATAAATCTAATTTGTATCTTAAAACTAAGATCGAACTAAAACCCACGAGTATGATATGTTCATATCTGCACAAGTACCTTTCAAATTACACTCTTTTCACTGTCAACTCACTCACTGCACTGGAACTTCGACACATTTCACTGATTCTATCCTGATTTCACTGACACTTCAAAAACATTTCACTTTTCAAATACTTTGCACTGCCACTATAAACTATAAAGCTTCACTGACAGGAACACGTTTCACTTACACAGCACACTTCACTGACACGACATACTTCTTCACTGATACAACACACTTCACTGACACAACATAATTCTTCACTGATACAACACTTCAATAACAACATATCATTTACACCCTTTAAATACTGTGTATAATTACCGTCTATTAGTAAGGTCCTTAAGCCTATTTTTAAATACATTTTTGGTTGTTGGTAAAGCCTTTAGTAAGTCTGCAGGTAAAGCATTCCAGTCCCTGATAGTACGATTGAGAAAAGAAAACTTTCCAGTGTCCGTCCTCTGTCTTCTTTCCCTCAATTTATATGAGTGGTCGTTCCTTGAAGAGTAATTTGGCGGCTGCAACCTATTTTTTTTTCTCTCCAGGCAGGCTCACCTCTGTATGTTTTGAACAGTGCGCATAATCGAATTCGCGTTCTCCTGTCCGTGAGTGTGTCCCATTTTAATGGTGAATTTTTCCGAAACACTTGAGAGCCCGTTCCATCATAGGACTAATCCCACAATCTACCGCAGAGAAGCACGAGCTAGTGATGTGATAACAAACAGTTGGACTGTACGGCGTGCGTGCCAAATATCAGTTCAATAATTTGATTCAGAGTTATGTGAGGTCATCTCAGAGTAGATGTGGGGGATGCTTGGGGCAGGGTGGAGTACATTACTAGGGTGGAGTATAGGGAGTTCGTGTAGATGATAAGAGACACGCGGACCGCAAGGAGATTTCTTTCACAGACAAAAAACTAAATTACAGAAATGTACTGCAACAGTTCTCTACCCGAATTACTTTTCCTTTTGCTGTCTTGTTTAGATTTATTATTTATTATATTTTGTACGAGATCGTGCGTATTTGCTTGTTTTCCGCACAGAACCAATACGCGGTAAGTGTGAAATACCACATTCAGTATTCCCAACGTAACACACATAACAATTTCCCTCTTCTTACCGCTTAAGCGCGACATTCATTTTACTGCTTTAGGCTTTTAACATATTATTTTTAGAGACGTTTAACATAGTAATAATTATAAATTGGAAACTTACCACTGCATTCACCTAAATTGCAATGTTAATTATTGTTTTTAAATATTTGCAAAAATTAAGTAAAGTCTACTACTCCACGAAACTTATTGCATTCCTGATGCAAGTAACATTAAGGAAGTCGTGAAAAAATCAACAAGATTCCAGATGCGGATGTTATTACTGCAATATGTTATATAAATAATATTGTTAAAATATTAAAATGAAAAATAAATCATTACATAACCTTACCGTTTGTTTTAAGTTCGCATTCATAGACTGGGGAAAAAAAAAGACAGACGTATATCACGGCCTGCTGGAGTATAGTAAACACAGAAAACATGTTATAGCAACAATGTTGAAGAAAGATATTTTGGTGTTCCGAAGTTGCCGTCATTAAACAGAAACCAACATGGAGATTTCATTGCAACTAATTAGAAATTCGTCTTTCAGGTGTGTAATAAACGATCTTCGCACAAAGTAATGTATGATACACGAGCGGTATATTTGTTTTCATGTTCTCGGAAATTAAAAAAGCTCAACTACGTTTCGCTTTTTCAATCTTTTCCTCGACCATGAAAACGTCAACATACCGCTCTTGTAACGTATATTACTATAGTAATGCGATATTACAGTCAGAACATATTTTTTCCATCGAATTCCTCTTCGTTATTATTCCGAATGTCAGACGGTAATGTAATTATAAATTTTTTATCTGAAAGTTACGGAAGGAAATTAAAAATATTCTTGACTAATATTATACCAATAAAAGTGATAGACTACATATCGTCGTTGATTTTATGAAAATCCTACGTGATAGCACCAGAAAATAATTTTTCAGGACGAAGAAAATAGTACATTATGCAACGAGCCTATAATGGTAGTAATTAAGACGCGAGTATGTTTGTTTATGAAACGAGCGCAAGCGAGTTTCATAATTTTAATACGAGCGTCTTAATTACCACTATAGGCAAGTTTCATACGACTTTTTATGCTCGACCACATTTCTAACTTGAAATTATTCATAAGTATTCATGTTATGGTTATCTAAGTGAAGAGCGGAACTGACCTTCTAAATTGTGTGATAGCTATAGTAGCTGACGCGCCCTTCTTAAACCCTACTACTACTTCTAAATTGTGAGATGTGCGCAGACGCGAAAGTATTGATTTTTTCCGAGGCACGAATGTCATTGACCTTGATATAATCTAGAGAATAACATGAACATTAATCTTGATATAACCTGGAAATTGATTTAGAATTGAAAAACGAGATGACAAATTGAATTTATTTGAATATTATTTACAATTAATGCTAATTATTATAGTAACAGAACATAACCTTCTGCGACAGTATTGGATTTCCAGCCTCCGTGACGTTTCGCTAGTTGTCTTTCGATTGCATATCCGATAATAATCGATACTTGCGGTTTTATAATGCTACAATGGTGGTTTCTCATTGGCTGAACAACTGAACTATAATGAATAGGTGTACTTTAATGAGGTGTATTAAAGGGCTACTACCAGGTGTATAATTACTACATTTCGGCATGGTCGAGCATAATAGCAATATACGTTACAAGAGCGGTATGTTGACGTTTTCATGGTCGAGGAAAAGATTGAAAAAGCGAAACGTATTTGAACATTTTTAATTTCCTAGAACATGAAAACAAACATACCGCTCGTGTATCGTACATTATTTTGTGCGAAGGTCGTTTATTACATACCTGAAAGACGAATTTCTAATTAGTTGCAATGAAATCTCCATGTTGGTTTCTGTTTAATGACGGCAACTTCGGAACACCAAAATATCTTTCTTGCTATAAAATGTTTTCTGTGTTTACTATACTCCAGCAGGCCGTGATATACGTCTGTCTTCCCCCCCCCCCCAGTCTATAAATGCGAACTTAAAACAAACGGTAAGTTTATGTAATGATTTATTTTTCATTTTAATATTTTAACAATATTGTTTATATAACATATTGCAGTAATAACATCGGTATCTGGAATCTTGTTGATTTTTTCACGGCTTCCTTAATGTTACTTGTATCAGGAATGCAATAAGTTTCGTGGAGTAGTAGACTTTACTTAATTTTTGCAAATATTTAAAAATAATAATTAACATTGCAATTTAGGTGAAATTGCAGTGGTAAGTTTCCAATTTATAATTATTACTATGTTAAACATCTCTAAAAATAATATGTTAAAAGCCTAAAGGAGTAAAATGAATGTCGCGTTTAAGCGGTAAGAAGAGGGAAATTGTTATGTGTGTTACATTGGGAATACTGAATGTGGTAACACTTACCGCGTATTGGTTCTGTGCGGAAAGCAAGCAAATACGCACGATCTCGCACAAAATTAATTAAAGGGAGTCATCGAGACCTAAAATGAAAAAAAAAAAAAAAAAAGAAAAAGACATTTTTATTTTTTTACATTTTATGAAAGTATGTTTCATTCTGCTTAATTTTTGTTGGGTTTATTAAAATATTCGAATATTTACTATTTTAAATACATTTTTAAATATACTAGTGTATTTATGTTTAGAGAAAAAAATACCACTTTTCACAAAACAATTATCTCAGGAACTATGTATTTGTCTTAGAAGGCTGTGGTTTGGTTTATTTTGTAGTAAAATGAATGCTTCATAATCCTGTATTTTAAGATCTTGACCATTCTGATTTACTAAAAAAAATGTTTGAGAAGAAGAATTCAGAATACTAATGAATCATTCAATAACGTTGTTTGGTACAGAGACCCAAAAATGTGTTTGTTGGTGTGTCAACGTTGGAACTTGGTGTACTAGATGCTGTGCTCACATTTAGTGATGAATGCACTGCAAGAATACAGGTGTTGAAGGGTCTAGGTCAGTGATGTCAAAGCAAGCGCATTTTTCTGACCTTGACGTCGTGCGTGGACATCAAACGCTAAATATGGAAAGAGGAAGAATTATGTATATGAATAAGCAGCCTGTTGGATTAAGAAAACAGTGGTGCACAAACTTCAAAAGGAACGTGAAATTTTATGTTGTTATTTTACATGGATTCTTTATGTTTAATATTATCTATATTGTCTGTAAAACAAAAGTACTAACACCAGTCTATTAATAATGCAGTTAATAACATAATAAAGATTAAGAAGGGATATCCACTTAAATTCCATAGTAGTAAAACTATACTATATTAAGTGAATGAAACACATCATTCATAAAGAAAGTGATATCCCAAAGAAAGAGATTAAGTATGACATAGTAAGTTGGAATTGGTATTGATGGTATCTTTAGCCTTATGAAAGTAATCAATAAACTAATCAAAACAATATTATAGTACAAAGCAGTGTTACCTCTGTATATGTTTCAACTGTAACTAATATTGCATAACAAAACCCTCATCGCATTATGCTTTTAAGGTGATATTGGTGCGCAATTTCCTATCATCAGAATATTAAATTATTTTCTCGAAATCTGCTGAAGCTATAGAGCTGACATTTTTACAACACATGGGCACGTATCTTTTGCTTATGATGTAACAGTAGTTTCTTTGTTAATTCATTTTCTTACAAACAATTTCCATGCGAAAATTTTCAAAATTTTCAATACGTATCTTCAGTAATACATATTTACGATATATTACATTTACGAAAACATTGTTTCAGTACCTGTAAGACTACTAAATAAACATACTTATCTGAAAATTTCACCTTTCTGTAAAAAGTTGAGAAAATATTTCTTTTGAATAAAAAATTAAACTTGTGAAAAATGAGCATTAAAATTAAAACTTACATTCTTATAATGCACTTATACTTCTCAGACAAATCTAAAAATTAAAACGGATACAGTTTTAATAAGTTCTCTTCCCTTTATCCATTGAATCAGTACTGGCCATCCCTGAACCAAGCGTCATATACTACCTCTTACGTCTGTCTCTTTCCTTTCCGCTGTAAAGCGCTCAGGCTCTCCTGAGCTCTAAAGCGCGCGCTTGCCCGTATGGGCATCAGTTGACATGCCTGGTCTAGGTATTCAAATAGGAGATAATACCTCGAAAATCATGGCGAACTTGGACACATTGCGAATGCGATAGCAGTAACAAACACAACCAAAGAGGAAAGACTCAAGAGAAAGAAGAAGGACAGAATTAGGTGAGCAGAATAGAGAAGAAGGTAAGGAATACCAACCGGGAAGGTTTGAAAAACTTTTTCTTTAATAGGTGAGTTTTTATGGAAATTTTTACTTTAAACGTGATTTACTTAAAACTATATTTTTCAACACAAATTACCCGTATTCTCAGAAACTACTAAGTCTATCTGCATTACATTTTACCATAGATTTCAGATAACACTGTGACGATGTGGAATTTCTATGTGTGAGTTTTCTATAATAATTTATTTTAAAAAGTAATATAAAATGCCTATTTTTTTTAATTTTTAGACGTTTATAAAAAATCATATATTTTTTCTATTAGATATTTTATCATCAAGACGAATCACGTACTTAGAAAGAATGCATAAACATCCTGTAAAAATATCACATTTCTATACTTGGTAAGTTCTGAGATAACGGGTCATTAATATTGCTGTTTTAACATTAATTAGGCAGGGCTTGACTATTCCCCTTAAATATCAATGGGCCTGCATTGATCCTCGATGATGTCATTTATGTTCATAATATTGACCAACGTTTTCTACCGAATTATTTCATATTCTTATGTACGCCATTGATTTTTAATTAATTTTTTCTTTCTCCAGAAAAATTATGTTGTGTACTGTTACATAGGAGGTTTCATAAAAACGACGATATGCTATATACGGTATATACTGTATTTCGTTTCTATTAGAATCCAATAAGTTTTCGAAATGTTTCAAGCAATGTTTTCCTATTAAGTGATATAATCAGCTTCTCTTTACAAATTATTGCAATGAACACATGAACTAGCAGACACTACGTATAAAAAATTGTAAATAAAAATTACACAGACTTGCCACGTATTTTCTGGACACCTTATCGCATCCTCCGCTCCTGCTGGATGGACAACATTGATCTGAAACGAAAATTAGAAATTACTTCCTAAAATTAATATTTATTTAAACAATACTGTTTATCATTAAATGTTGCTATAAAGAAATTAGTAGTTTAACTGTAGTATTGTAAATTCAGAAATACTTTCGGAAGTAGAGATATCAATTACATTTTCGAAAAGTATTATATTCGTTGAAGTACAGAAATTATCGCACGGCTGCTCACATGTTGCTTAGCAACAAGGCAAAACTTATTTGCTAAAATGTTTAGACATGCTGTAGATTTATTACCTGGCTTAGCTTTATTTAAAGCATATAGAAGCAAAAGTAAATTTCTTGCGCTTTTTAAAGGACATATAGAAGCAAAAATATATTTCTTGCGTTTTATTTAAAGCATATAGGTATAGAAACAAAAGTGAATTTCTTGCGTTTTATTTAAAGCGGTATAGAAACAAAAAAAAATTCTTGCATTTTATTTAAAGCACATATAGAAGGAAAAGCAAATTTCTAGCGCTTTTTAAAGCACATATAGAAGCAAAAATAAATTTCTTCCGTTTTATTTAAAGCAATATAGAAAACAAAAAAATCTTTGATTTTATTTAAAGCACATATAGAAGGAAAGCAATTTCTTGCGCTTTTTAAAGCACATATAGAAGCAAAAATAAATTTCTTGCGATTTATTAAAGCAATATAGAAACAAAAATTTCTTACATTTTATTTAAAGCACATATAGAAGCAAAAATAAATTTCTTGCGTTTTATTTAAAGCATGTAGATATGAAAGAAAAAGTGAATTTCTTGCTTTTTATTTAATGCACATACAGAAGCAAAAGTAATTTTTTGCGCTTTACTCAAAGCGCATAATTGTAGAAGCAAAAGTGAATTTCTTACGCTTTTTTACTTTAAAACATATATAGAAGAAATTCGGCCGACATTACGTGACGCTCTTGGAAACGATTTTAATTGTGCAAATGCAGTTCTGAGATTTTTATCAAATACAGGTTTGGATAAGGTGATTTAGTTTTTTATTGATCCGTTTTACTCATCCTCCGGACCCTTTACATCCGGAGGTTACATTTGTTGTTTTATATTTGATTTTACATTGTTGACATTTGGGACTTTATACATCCGAATATTTTATAAAATTTTATGGTTTTAAAATATGATTGACAAGTTATCTCTGGTGGCTTAGTTTTATTGTTTTATTTGTTCGTCTTGAATACCACCTAGTGTGGTAGAATTGCTCACTTTTATGACTCTGTAGAAATCACCTTATGTATACTGCATTTGTGTGCCTCGTTTTATCGTGACAACGCTTTTTAGTTCTTTTAGCACTCTGATTATTATATTATTTATGTATTTGTTACATTAAGAATTTTAGATAAGGGCGCAAATAGCCATAGTAGCTGACGCGCCCTTCTTAAACACTACTACTACTACTACTACTACTACTGCTACCGCTACCGCCACCACCACCACCACCACCACCACCACCACCACCACCACCACCACCACCACCACCACCACCACCACCACCATATAGAAGAAAACATATATCTGTTGCGTTTTATAGCTAAATTTAAACCATAGAAGGGTCAATTTCTTGCATTTGATAGTTTCAAGGAACAGAAAGAAGGAAATGAAGTTTGTAGCATTTTGTAGCGTAAATTTGTTGCCGTTTCATCATGTTAACCATACAGAGAAGCGGGAATTCCAAGAGAAGCCACAAATTCAACAACTGAATCCCTACAACCGCTGTATTTTGAGGCACCACACAATATCCGATTCGAACAGAAAATAACTTATTGATTGAAATATCGTTGTGTTATTGTAGATATGGCTTAGAACACGGCCAATGGGAAGCTAGCTCTGGTTTAGTTCTACTCTTTAATCCAATCAATTTGTTACCATGGTGACAGAGGTTGATCGGTAAGGGGGGGGGACACAAGGCGCAACAGGAGTCGAGTGTGATGTGACGTAAGGACCACATCAAGTTCAAACCATCTGTTGCAGGAACCTTATAGCGTAACATAAGGCACACCATGCTATTACACGCGACAGATTTTTATTCTGTCATTCCTTCTACTTCATTGGGTTACTTTGGATATTTGTATCTCACATTTACAGTATGTTAAATATATTTCACTTACTCTACTGTGTATCAAGCGGTTAGGTTTCTAGTTCTAATTCCAGCGCACCTGGGTTCGATTTCTGACAGGAAAACATAGATTTATTTATTTATTTACTTATTTATTTACTTACTTACTTCTTTATTTACTTACTTATTTATTTATTTACTTACTTACCTATTTATTTAATTATTTACTTACTTACTTACCTATTTATTTACTTACTTACATATTTATTTACTTACTTACCTATTTACTTATTTATTTACTTATTTATTTATTTACTTACTTACTTACCTATTTATTTACTTATTTATTTACTTACTTACCTATTTATTTACTTACTTACCTATTTACTTATTTATTTACTTACTTATTTAATATTTATATTATTTATTTATTTACTTACTTACTTACCTATTTATAAAGTTATTTATTTACTTACCTATTTATTTACTTACATATTTATTTACTTACTTACCTATTTACTTATTTATTTACTTATTTATTTATTTATTTATTTACTTACTTACTTACCTATTTATTTACTTATTTACTTACTTACTTACCTATTTATTTACTTACTTACATATTTATTTACTTACTTACCTATTTACTTATTTATTTACTTACTTATTTAATTACTTATTTACTTACTTACATATTTACTTAATTACTTATTTTCTTACTTATTTACTTATTTATTTACTTATTTATTTACTTACTTATTTATTTACTTATTTAATTATTTATTTACCTACTTATTTATTTACTTATTTATTTATTTACTTACTTATTTATTAATTACTTACTTATTTATTAATTACTTTCTTATTTACTCATTTATTTATTTACTTACTTATTTACTTTCTTACTTATTTATTTACTTTCTTACTTATTTATTTACTTTCTTACTTATTTATTTACTTACTTACTTATTTATTTACTTTCTTACTTATTTATTTACTTTCTTACTTATTTATTTACTTTCTTACTTATTTATTTACTTTCTTACTTACTTATTTACTTTCTTACTTACTTATTTACTTTCTTACTTACTTATTTACTTTCTTACTTACTTACTTTCTTATTTATTTATTTATTTATTTATTTATTTATTTATTTATTTATTTATTTATTTACTTATTTATTTATTCTGGTACAGTTTTAACGTCGTCAGGCCTTCTCGTCCAAATCACCAGAAATATAAATACAATAACAGAAAAGAATAAACTGTAAACAAAGTAAAACCACACAAAACTATATACAGGCTACAGTCATGCAGTTTTAGAACATTGTGATAAGTTACATTATTAAAAATTCTGCATCTTGTGTTGTTCAAATTAGTTTATTTCATAACCAAGTACAAACTCAGTAAGAAAATAAAATATTTACACAAAACAAATTACTAAGGTTGCCCTTGTTATGGACTCCATGAACTGTAAATTCATAGCAGGTGCCGGTACCAGTTGCTATTTCCAACCTGAATGAAATGCTTGGTAGTTTGCCAGTTTGAGATAACATTCGGTGAACAAGGGAAAACATAGAGCTAGATGGTAGCCAATCGATTGGAAAAACGTCGTCTGTATTCCTCTACAGCAGCCAATGCATTGGCATCACTAAATCCATAAACAAAATGGATGTCTGCATATTCACCATGCGAATGCACGAATTAAATATCGAGTGAACGTGTATTCAGTTGTGTGTGTTGCGCTGGTGTTGCGGTGCTTAGATGCTACGCGTGCAAAAAATCTGGCATAACACGTCAAGTATAGTAGTCTACGGAGTTGCAAGACATTCCAGTATTTCTCCTCTTAAAATTTCTCCCCAACCATTAGACTTCAGATAGGTATATCAGGTTAAATTGAAATAGGTTAACCCAAACTACATTATCCTGAAGTATTTTACATTCTTTCTGAGACACACACTGTATATACATACATACACAGTGCACACATGTACATATAAACAACACACACGTTTTTAAATAAATTAATACTGATAATGCTAATAACAGTAATAAGAATATAGTATATATACAGGGTGATCCGTTTGAGTATGGATAAAATAAAAACACCCTTAAAACATTTACTACCGAACTTTATTTGTTGAAAATTTGTGCATACATCACTGAAAGACGAGAGATTCCTCAGAGCTCAACATGACCCCCATTGCGCACCCTGCACAACTCATAGCGGTGATGCAATTCAGCCCATGTCCGTTGTAACATAAGAGGGGTGATTTGTTGAAAAGCTTGAGTAATTTTTACTCTCAGATCATCAATGTTCCTGGGTTTCTGTGAATAGACAATGTCTTTAACAAAACTCTACACGAAGAAGTCAGGAGGGGTTAGATCTGGGGACTTTGGGGGCCAAGCCAAGAGATAGCTGCTTCTCGCACTGGATTTCGCCTGCGACATCCTGCATGTTTTTTTTTTAACACAACCTGTTTCTACAAATGTTCGATACCACAACATTATGAAATTGTATTTAGGTACATTACTCACACTATACTCATGTCGAAATTCCCTTTGAACTCTTTTAACACTCTCAAATTCGGCATACCAAAGAACACATTGTGCCCGCTGTTGATTTGTAGTAGCCATTTTAATCACCTACGATTTTCATTTATCCCTTCAGATTATGCATTGTTGATTGTCATGGAAACTCCTTTTAATTACAATATAACCAGCAAGAAATTTTGTGCGAGATCGTGCGTATTTGCTTGGTTTCCGCACAAAACCAATCCGCGGAAAGTCTAAAATTCCACATTCAGTATTCCCAACATAACACACATAACAATTTCCCTCTTCTTACCGCTTAAGTGACATATTGATTTTACTGCTTTAGGCTTTTAACATATTATTTTTAGAGACGTTCAATATAGTAATAATTATAAATTGGAAACTTACCACTGCAATTTCACCTAAATTGCACTGTTAATTATTGTTTTTAAATATTTGCAAAAATTAAGTAAACTCTACAACTCCACTAAAGTTACTGCATTCGTGATGCAAGTAACATTAAGGAAGCCGTGAAAAAATCAACAAGATTCCAGATGCCGATGTTATTACTGCAATATGTTATATAAATAATATTGTTAAAATATTAAAATGAAAAATAAATCATTACATAACCTTACCGTTTGTTTTAAGTTCTCATTTATAAACTGGGGGGGGGGGGGAGACAGACGTATATCACGGCCTGCTGGAGTATAGTAAACACAGAAAACATTTTAAAGCAACAATGTTGAAGATAGATATTTTTGTTTTACAAATTTGCCGTCATTGAACAGAAACCAAGATAGAGATTTCATTGCAACTAATTAGAAATTCGTCTTTCAGGTATGTAATAAACGATCTTAGCACAAAATAATGTACGATACACGAGCGGTATGTTTTCTTTTAATTCTCGGAAATTAAAAAAACTCAACTACTTTTCGCTTTTTAAACTTTTCCTCGAACATGAAAACTTCAACATACCGCTCTTGTAACGCATATTACTATTTCCTACCATCATAACAGCTTTATAATAATAAATTAATATTATCCATACCCAAACAATAATCACGACTAAAATTAAAATATAATGATCATATTTATATTGAAATTGGTTATAGGGCAATACACTACGAAACATCTCTCAATGGCCCCCGTTGACGTTTGGTAAAACAAAAAAAGAATCTGGACAACGCACAGCAACATTATCCAATACAGACCAGTCACAAAAATACATGTAATTTAGTACATCTATTGGGAGTACGTTTCGATTTTATGGACGTCCGTTAATTGACACTAGTCCCTGTGCCTGAGGACAAAAAATGACAGCACAACACGAGCATTTAGACAGATATATGAACGACGTAATGTTGTGTGCAAATTTAGGATTCACTCTATGTAAAGTAATATATAGACCCAACGCGATAAAGATGGTTACGATGGACGAAATTCAACATTGTCTTTAAGGAACTTGTTACTATCAACAATTATTATACCGTCTATGTCTATAAAAAATTCAATTTGAACTCGCTGAGATTTAAAACGCTCTCTTTCATGAAATTACATGCTTTCAGATTTAACTGTGCTGTCTTGCGAAAGAACAATGTTTGCCAACTATCTAGGTTGATGTCACAAGAAAGATGAAGCTTAATAATTATAGTAGCCTAAGATACTATGACATGAATCACTACAACATTATTTGCTTTCTAGTCCTTGAACAAACATTCCTTTCAATCGTGATTGTTGAAGAGCAACAAAATCGGTGAACTGAGTTAGTTAAGCCACGAACACATAAACAAAATTAGCTAATTGGTGTTTATGCATCCGATAGACAAAGAATTTTTTTTTTTGTCTACAGTAATCTCATTAGAGGTTTTGATTTGTCTGGAGAAAATCAAACTCGAGTGGATTTTTTTTATTGTTTTATTTTACGACGCTGTATCAACATCTCAGGTTATTTAGCGTCTGAATGAAATGAAGGTGATAATGCCGGTGAAAGGAGTCCAGGGTCCAGCACCGAAAGTTACCCAGCATTTGCTCGTATTGGGTCGAGGGAAAATCCCGGAAAAAACCTCAACCAGGTAACTTGCCCCGACCGGGATTCGAACCCGGGCCACCTGGTTTCGCGGCCAGACGCGCTGACCACTACTCCACAGGTGTGGACGAGTGGAATTTAATTGACTATTATATGATTAGAAGAAAGTATATAAAGATTACAAGAAATAAAGTACTTTAATACAAAAAAATATTAATTGACTTACAAAAATACTAAACTGTCTTGAAAATATATTGTTGTACCATCTCATCATTTGAAATAATCCGCTACATGGTAGTAGTGTGTTATGAATAGTTGTTCTTCTGTTATCAGTGTGCCAACTATATAATCATTGAACTCTATGGATGATTACTAGTTAAGAAGACTTTGTTGATTCAGTTTCAATAAAACAGCTGTTGCATACCACTTCAATTATATATATATATATATGAGGTTTATGAGAGCAACAGCTGGATATACTCGCTGGGATCATAAAAAAATGAGGCCATAATTCAAGAACTTCAAATAGAACCCATTATGCAGTTCATCAGCAAATATCAACTTCAGTGGAAGGGTCATCTCGAACGAATGAATCGATGCAGAATTCCAAAAGCACTGTTTCATTACCATCCATATGGCAAAAGATCTCTAGACCGTCCAAAGAAGAGATGGACTGAAAATTCTAGTTTGAGACCGTAACAGGCCACTTGGCCTAATACTTGTTAGGAAGATGATGATGATATATATATATATATATATACATATATATATATATATATATATATATATATATATACGGCTAGTGCGTCTGCCCGCGAAACAAGGTAGCCCGGGTTCGATTCCCGGTTGGAGCAAGTTACATCGTTGAGTTTTTTCCGGGGTTTTCCCTCAACCCAATATGAGCAAATGCTGGGTAACTTGCGGTGTTGGACCCCGGACTCATTTCGCCGGCATTATCACCTCCATCTCATTCAGACGCTAAATAACCTCAGATGTTGATAAAGCGTCGTAAAATGACCTACTAAATAAATAAATATATATATATATATATATATATCTTCAGACAATTGTGTAGATATCTGTGTAATTGAAATGTGTTAAAAATAATTTTTGGTTGACATTACAATAAATAAGTCAGAGACGGAATATTGAAACCGTATTGTTCTTTCATTATCATATGACTTATTGAAAAATCTACAAAAATGAATTCAAAATTCAAATTTAAATGATAGAAAGGTGATAAAAATTATAGGGTAAACAGTCATGATAGATTGAAACACGCCGCTCCGTACCTTTTTATTGGTTAAAAGTAGCATGACGTAGTAAAAGTGTAACAGTCAAGATAAATTCCTTCTCACGAAAACATGCTATGATACTTTTTGGAGTTTTGAATTATGAACTGGTTATATTCGTAGTTTTGTAGATTAATAAAATGAAATCGATGTCGTCAGCAGTCAGAATTTTTAAGGATAAATAATTTTATGAAATAATATACGAAGCCCTATAAAGACGTTTCTCCTTGAGTAGAGGCAAATTAGGCAGAAAACAACCTTCTTTCTTTTGTCTTCCTCAGGCAGTACATCTCATTTGATCTTTGCGCTCGGGAGCGGGTTCGATTCCCGTTTGGGCTGATCACCTGCTTGGGTTTTTTCCGAGGTCTCCCCAAATGTAAGGCAAATGTCAGGTAATCTAAGGCGAATTCTCGGCCTCATCTCGCCAAAATATCATATCGCTATCACCAATTCCATCGACTCTAAATAACCTAGAAGTTGATACAGCGTCGTTAAATAACTTACTTACTAGCTTTTAAGGAACCCGGAGGTTCATTGCCGCCCTCACATAAGCTCGCCATTGGTCCCTATCCTGAGCAAGATTAATCCAGTCTCTACCATCATATCCCATCTCCCTCAAATCCATTTTAATATTATCCTCCCATCTACGTCTCGGCCTCCCTAAAGGTCTTTTTCCCTCCGGCCTCCCAACTAACACTCTATATGCATTTCTGGATTCGCCCATACGTGCTACATGCCCTCCCCATCTCAAACGTCTAGATTTAATGTTCCTAATTATGTCAGGTGAAGAATACAATGCGTGCAGTTTTGCGTTGTGTAACTTTCTCCATTCTCCTGTAACTTCATTCCCCTTAGCCCCAAATATTTTCCTAAGAACCTTATTCTCAAACACCCTAATCTGTGTTCCTCTCTCAAAGTGAGAGTCCAAGTTTCACAGCCATACAGAACAACCGGTAATATAACTGTTTTATAAATTCTGACTTTCAGATTTTTTTACAGCAGACTAGATGACAAAAGCTTCTCAACCGAATAATAACAGGCATTTCTCATATTTATTCTGCGTTTAATTTCTTTTCGAGTATCATTTATATGTGTTACTATTGCTCCAAGATATTTTAATTTTTTCATCTCTTCAAAGGATAAATTTCTAATTTTTATATTTCCATTTCGTACAATATTCTGGTCACGAGACATAATCATATACTTTGTCTTTTCGGGATTTACTTCCAAACCTCTCTCTTTAGTTGCTTCAAGTAGAATTCCCGTGTTTTCCTTAATAGTTTGTGGGTTTTCTCCTTACATATTCACGTCATCCTCATAGACAAGAAGCTGATGTAACCCGTTCAATTCCAAACCCTGTCTGTTATCCTGAAATGTTAGGTTTCGTAACAAGCTATTGTAAAAAAATAACTACTTTGTTTTTCTCAACTAATATACAGAGTGTTTAAAAAATACGGGGCATAATTTCAGGTATGTATTTCCCACATGTAGACAATCAAAATAATTCATTACAACATGCGTCCGGAAATGCTTTATTTCCGAGTTATGGCCTTCACAACATTGAAATTCAGCGGAACGTTTTTCTTTCCGCAGGTCGTTGCTGTCAAAGGAGACATTAAGAGGGCACTCTGACAATTCATTCCGAGGCGAAGGTTACATTCAGTGTTGTGTAGGCGTTAGACTGTACGACATGTATTCAAATCAAGAGCTGGCAGAGATACACTTCATGTACGGTAAGGCGGACGGCAATGCTGCGCTGGCTCGTCGTTTGTACCAGGAGAGGTACCCACAGCGACAATGTCCAGATCGGAAGACATTTGTACGTCTCCATTACCGTCTGTGCGAGTATGGAAAATTTAACTCTCCTGGTTTGGGAAGGGGACGACCAAGATCTACAACTCCAGAAGTACAGGAGGAGATTCTGGAGGCTGTGAACATGACTCCTTCTATCAGCACACGAAGGGTAGCGTTGCAAGTCAATGTTCCTCATACGACTGTCTGGAGATTGTATCCTTATCATATCTGAGGACATACGCAATACTCCTGGAGTTTGGGATCGTGTTCGCAGGTCAATGAGACATCGATGTGAGGTCTGTATTCAAGCAGGAGGTGGACATTTTGAACATCTTCTGTAATGACAACGACCTGCGGAAAGAAAAACGTTCCGGTGAATTTCAATGTTGTGAAGGCCATAACTTGGAAATGAAGCTTTTCCGAACACATGTTGTAATGAACTATTTTGATTGTCTACATATGGGAAATATATACCTGAAATTATGCCCCGTATTTTTTAAATACCCTGTATATAGCCTAGAACCTCAGTGAAGAAACATTTCAATTCTAGGAACACAATGCACCGCTATGCCCAAGGAAAGCAACGGAAGTGTTTCCTATATAAACAAACAGAAAAAGAATGGTCCACATCGACGCTAAAGAAAGAAAATTACAGGAAATGTAGAGCAATGATTTATGCGAACAATATAGTTACAGTACTTGTTGGATGCAATTTCCATAATTATATAAGTGTGTTAGAATAACTTATTATTTTCTTACGAGGTAATATTACGATCAACTCCAGTAATTCAATCCGTAAAATCCACCAACTCGACACAAAGAACTTTACGCTAAGCAATCTAGAACTTGATTAAATATTTGCGGAAGGCTGTTGATCTCAACGAATCCACCCCCTGCTCTGTCTGCACGACCGAACCAACTCGTGAATAGGGAAAGCAATTTAGAAGAGATTTCGTACAGCTGAGTTCGGATCTAGTAACGTCAAGAGTCCCGCATCATTAAGAATCTCGGCTGCATGCCTTGTGCAGTAACTTGTACAAAGAGAGTTATCTCTTGTCGTGAGGTCACTGGCTTGTTATGTATGTTGTCTTGTATGTTAGAATCGTCTTCTTTAACTAAATTTGCAAAACTTATGTATACTGTTGTTCAAGTGGTAACTGTTCAAACCACAGTTACCTGTCATCATATAATAATCTCTTCACACGCACACAAAATAACAGCATTATAGCCATACCAACAGATAAGACATAATCGTATTCATCATCATACACCAGTGACGTCAAAGCAAGCGCATTATTCTGACCTTGACATCGTGCGCGGGCATTAAGCGCTAGGTATGCTAGGAGGAATAAGCAGCCTGTTGGATTAAGAAAACAGTGGTGCACAAACTTCAAACGGAACGTGAAATTTTATGTCGTTATTTTTATATGGCTTCTTTCTGTTTGTTATTTTCTGTATTGTCTGTAAGACAAAAGTACTAACACCTATTTCTTAGCCTAATATTGTATATGTGTTTTAAACGTTAATAATATAATAAAGAGTAAAGAAGGAATATTCACACAAATTTCATAATAACTACAACTGTACTGTACTAAGTGAATTAAACATAAAGAAAGTGTTATCCCAAAGAAATACACTGAATATGACATGATAAGTTGAAATTGATATTGATGGTATCTTTAGCCTTATAAAAGTAATCAAAACAATATTATAGTACAAAGCAAAGCTGTCTAGGTATATGTTTTAACTGTAACTAATATTACATAATAAAACTCTTGTCGCATTATGCTTTTACGTGATATTGGTGGCAACTTTCTGTTATCAGAATATTAAATTATCTCGAAATCTGCTGAAGCTATAGAGCTGACGTTTTACCAACACATAGGCACATATCATTTGTTTATGATGTAACAATATTTGCTTTGTTAATTCATTTCCTTACAAACATTTTTCATGCGAATATTTTCAAACATTTTAGGCTAATATACTCTCTTCAGTAATACGTATTTACGATATATTAGATTTACGAAAACATTGTTTTAGTACCTATAACGCTACTAAACAAACATATCTGAAAATTTCACTTTTCTGTAAAAAAAAGTTGAGAAAATATTCCTTTTGAATAAAAAAGCAAACTTGTGAAAAATGAGTATTAAAATTAAAACTTACATTCTTATAATGCACTTATACTTCTCAGACAAATCTAAAAATTAACATGGATACAGTTTTAATAAGTTCTCTTCCCTTTATCCATTGAATCAGTGCTGGTCATCCCTGTATATAGCTCGACCAAGCGGCATATACTACCTCTTACGTCTGTCTCTTTCCTTTCCGCTGTAAAGCGCTCAGGCTCTCCTGGGCTCTAAAGCGCGCTTGCTCCTATGGGCATCAGATGACATCACTGTCATACACAATCTCGCTCTCTTCCCTTTATCCATTGAATCAGTGCTGGTCATCCCTGTATATAGCTCGACCAAGCGGCATATACTACCTCTTACTTCTGTCTCTTTCCTTTCTGCTGTAAAGCGCTCAGGCTCTCCTGGGCTCTAAAGCGCGCGCTTGCTCCTTTGGGCATCAGATGACATCACTGTCATACACAATCTCGCTCTCGCGCTTGTGGAATACCCTACCCAGTGACATCAGAGACTGTCGGAATTTAGCAGCGTTCAAAAGCAAACTTATTAAGCATTTTCTTACTGCGTAGAGTAGATTTAATTTTTACTTCATTAATAAAAACATTTTCTCTCTTCTTAACTTTTACAATAAAGTGTATAACCTTTATTAATCAGTTAATCTTTTAGTAATTTGATTTTTATTGTATTTGTAAATTTAATATTAACTGTAATTATCCCGGCGTTTGAGATGGGCAGGGCATGTAGCACGTATGGGCGAATCCAGAAATGCATATAGAGTGTTAGTTTGGAGGCCGGAGGGAAAAAGACCTTTGGGGAGGCCGAGACGTAGATGAGAAGATAATATTAAAAGGGATTTCAGGGAGGTGGGTTATGATTAAGGCTAGGATTTTGATGAAATTGCATCTTTTTTCTAGCAAGCCAGAAACATTGCTGCTTTAGTATTTATATGTTGTGTGATAAACTGAGTGTTTTAAGACATAGGCATTTTTTTTGCATTTTTTGTCCGTTTCAACTCATAAGAGCATCTTTTTTTCGAACATTTTTGAGGCATTTTCATTTAATTTTGGCCGTGAATCCCCATTATTAAATAAAATAATGTTTATTTCCTTCGACATTTTGTCTACATATTTTGTCCATTAATATCAATTATTTTTTACTTGGTTATTTAACGACGCTGTATCAACTACCGACAAAGCTATGCCGGTGGCTAATACCCATTATTTTGTATAATATTTTAATCGTTTTTCGACACAAATATTGTCATTTTAACGTAGTACACTCCAACCAACCCTTCAATATAGACCCCTTTATACCAGCTAATTCCTGATAAGAGTGGCCTTGTGGTGGACTACATCGAAACTGCATCAGGTTAAATAATTTATTAAAGTGTACCACTTAGAAAAAATTATGTAAAATTAAATAAACTTAAATGTTGGCACTAGAATTAATTTAATTACTAGTCTAAATATTAAGTAGTACTAAACCTCTTTTCCTACTAAGGCAATTATGTAAGATCAATTTTCAGGGCATTTTTGAAAGATTTTTAGGTCATAAATTCATTGTTTTTAGGACATTTTTTCATGATTTATAGGTCATCAAAATCCTTGCCCTAGTTATGATGATAGAGACTGAATTAATCTTGCACAGGATAGGGACCTATGGCGGGCTTATGTGAGGGCGGCAATGAACCTTCGGGTTCCTTAAAAGTAAGTAAGTCAGGAAGTAAGTAAGAAAGTAAGTAAGAAAGTATGTAAGTAAGTAACTATAATTATAATTGTAATTGTATTCTTAATATTGTAGTTGTAATCCCCTGGTAGAGGGGAAGAGAAGACCTGATGGCCTTATCTCTACCAGGTTAAATAAATAAATAAAAAAAATAAATATCCAGTGGATCCGGATTGAATTGTCGGCAGTGCAGATGAGTTCTGTCTCTCTTCCATACAGACTGCATGTTTGTGCCCCGTTTTGTGATGTTTCTGAATTGTCTCTTTTTCACTTTGTTATTTAACGACGCTCTAACAAGTACTAGGTTATTTAGGGTCGATGAGATTGGTGGTAGCGAGATGAGTCCGAGGATTCGCCATAGATTACCTGACATTATTTTATTTATTTTATTTTATTTATTTAACTAGCTGGCTAGTGAGTACAAATTAAATTTACAAAACAAAAATGTTTCTAGCCACTACCGTAAGAGCCAGGCTCGTGTGCAGTGTGGTCTTAGCCAATAATATAACATAAAATTTACAAGGACGGTTTACTAAATACAGTAAGTAACTTAATTGCAATCATACGATACAACTTGCCTTATTTCATATCCATGAGAACACTGCAGATTCTTTCTAAGGTTTCTAAATGTAATATGGGTTAAAATGTAATACACGAACATAAAATAGTTTAAGACTTGAACATTATTTTCATCCTAATACACGTTAAATATACCCGTACATTACATTATATAAGAAATATAATCCAGACCAATAAATAACACACAAGAGCAAAAAAAAGAGAGAGAGAGAGAGAGAGAGAGAGAGAGAGAGAGAAGAAAGAGAAAAAAAGATAAAATTACACACACACACATACATATATATATATATATAACCTGACCTGGTAATGGAAATTACGGGAAAACGGCTGGACGGATTTTAATAAATGACCCCTCATTTTGAAGCTTGGAACTCAAAGTTTTTCGGAAAAATAGTAGTTTTCAATGAAATGTCAATTTTTAAACATAATTTTCCTATTTTCCAAAATCCATCTGTCGTCAGTTTTGAGCACTAGCTAATAGTTTTCACGGACGACTTGATATTCCCTTCGCTTTTTTGTAAAGGAGAAGCGAAGCGAGTATCAAGTCGGCCGTGTTGCATTTCAGAATGAAACAAAACACACACTACAGTAAACAATATTACACGCATGATCTGCAAAAATGCTGACATATTTATGCCATGATGTGACTATTTTTCATTAATTATACATATTAATGCTATATTGGTGTTATGAAAGTGAAACGTTTTGGGGTTATATAAGTAGATGTAGAGAATAACTTAAATTAGATTTTGATTTCCATATTTTACTGAGTGGCGGCTATATAGTATATATAGTATATGTTACTGAAAGCTATAAAACTTACGTAAGATAATAATATTACTAAAATCAAATATTTTTTATAATTATTAATCAAATGGAGTTGGGTCTTATTCATATATATAATGGCGGTGTGGTGTAGATATTTATATGCGTGGTTCTCTTCAGTATTGGCTCGAGAGAGAGAGTATCTTTCATTATTATGGAAGCAAATAACTTTCCGAATGTCTGGTATTCTTCATTGAAAATAAATCTGAAAAATGTTTATTTGAACGTCTAATGAACTTAGTTTGCAGCATTTGCTGCACAAGCCACTAGTTTAATATAAACTGACAATCAGTCAGAAGCCAGTAATATTCAATAAAAACATGAATATAGTCGACAGAAATAAAAGGTAAAAAAATACATTTGTTAATATTATATATCATGAATAATTTCATAAATTTCTTTTTTAAAAGCTTCAATTTTAAAATATTTCAAATTTGGAAAATGGTTTGTAATTTTATTATAAAGTCTTGGGCCGAAACTAGCACCATGTTTAAGAGCTGCACTTGTATGACATTTACTCTCAATTAATGCGAAAGTAGACTTTTGTCTTCGATTACGATATTCATGTCGATTAGATTTATGTTTTATTTGATTTCTTTGGTAGTAAGTTAGTAAACTATATTTATAAATTTCTTCAATAATTAATACATTGAAATCTGTATAAATTAAATTTTTGGGTAATTCATATTTTTGGTCAGACAATTTTTTATTAATCTTCTGTGTAATAAAATTAATGATTAAGTACAGATGATGCTCCTCCACTCCAATTTACTTTGTACCATATTGTATTAATGATTGCACCAAAGCTAAGAATATTATTCTCAATGCATTCAACGTACGGGTGGGGAAAACCTCGGAAAAAATCCAACCAGGTAATCAGCCCAAGCGGGCATCGAATCCACGCCCGAACGCAACTCCGAATCGGCAGGCAAGCGCCTTAGCAGACTGAGCTACGCCGGTGGCTCTCGAATTGTCTTAATAGAGGGTTTCCGCTATGCTGACCATATTGTAAGTGTGTTTGTATCAATATATTTTCAACTACTGGTTCTGAACTAGCCATATTTTTTTATTTCGAATAAATTTTATTCAGCTTCCTCCAAGTGAAGGCTGCCTAGAAGACAAAGCTTACCATAAAATTGTTGTTATAATGGAAAAAAAGAGAAAACAATGAAGAAGAAAAAGAATAAGAAATAGCACAATTAGAAATAATTGGAAAAGACTAAACAAAACATCATTAATTCCAGAAGAAACATAAAATTTCCTAGTATTAGCTATTAGGTGATCACAGTCGTCTATTTAGCACTAGTTGCAAGACCCAACTTAAGTGAGCAGATCGCCATAGCAAAGAGATCAATCTATATAACTGTAGAGATGGTTTCTTAGGATTCTTATAGATCCCTTCACTGCAGACAATTCCAATTCTGTATAAAATCATTCACAGAAAGAGCCCGCCTCTTTTGGTTAACCAAGGTTGCAGCAGGAAAAGATCCATAATCACGATAGTACTACAAATATATCACCAACTGTTATATCACCAGCGTATAGGTAACTAAGTATGGACACTTCGCGTCGGTACCTTTGGTGTAGCAGGACTGACTTCAATGACCTTCAAGCCAGTTAGAGCGTGAGATTCTGCTTTCACCCTAGAGTTGGCGCTGACATTACACCAGCTAGCAGTCGACACAGCGGAAATATAACACATACAATTAATACATCTAGGTCAGCCGCGGCGAAAATGCGACTCACGAGCAACATTGTGGCTCGCAGTGCTTTTCTCTCGCTTCCTACCTACAACCCCCACCCTCTTACTCACTGGAGTCAAACTCCGTTCTATTTGTATTTGTCTCGGACCTGCCAGTGGCGTATCGTCGCAATATCTCTCTCGAAACCATGTACCTCTATAAAAAACGAAAGTTTCAAGTAGGATGGGAGGCTGCATTCTTTTGCTTACAATATGATGAAAATATTAAATGTATGATTTCTTCACAAGTATTACTAGGAAAACGGTTGTATAACATAAAACGGCATTATACGTTACTACATGTTACTGATGAAACATTAAAAGGTTAAGTGGTGTTATTATTATTATTATTATTATTATTATTACTATTATCATTATCATCTCTGCACGTCGATTCTTTTACAGCAGATGTACGAATAATGCGGTTAGATTTTCAATTTAAACTCACAGATTTACAATGTGACGTTAAATGAAAGCTAGATGTAAGGACTTGACAGATATTGAACTTTTCAAATCTTTGGAAAAAAATAAATATTTGAAGCTTCGTTCTTTTGCTTGCTCTGTTGAAGCCATGTTCGCTACAACTTACGTTTGTGAAAAATTATTTTCAACAATGAAAATAGTAAAAATCAAATTTAGATCACGACTGACAGACAAATACCTTCGTGATCAACTACGATTGGCAGTAAGTGACATAATTCCTGATTTTGAAACTTTGTCGCAGAGACATTCTGAAGACAGTTAATTTTAGGTTGTGATAATGTGTCCTATGTTTTCTTGTTCATTTCTTTCTTCGTTACACGTCCTAAACATTAACTTCCCCTTCGGTTGTCCGCCTCCCTCCATAGGTGCTATGCACGTTGCAGCTTACACAGTGGCTCGGCGCACCATGGCCTTTTCGCCCCGGCTGATCTAGGTACATTACGTACTCAAATAAAAATAAATTGGATCCATAAAATAATAAATCCGTCATTAACTATAATGTCTAGGCTCTTATGAGAAGTCAAACCATATACCTGTATTATATTATATACAAATATTAAACGAATTCGATACTTAATTTTATAATGTATTATATTATTTTATAATATAATGTATTATATCTGAAATATAAAAAATTATTATTACAACTAGTTCGTCCCTGAGAAATAAGGAAAAGCTCTTAACTTGAATTTATTTGAAGCAAAGGGTTACTGGATTATGCAATAAGGTAGGCGATGTTTGGATCCTGTGTCTCAACTCTATACTTAATTATTATCTTAGCGTATGCTCGATTACACTGACCTCTAGTGCTTGAAAGTAAAACTAAACGCGCGCGCACAGAGAAACAAAAGACAGGAAAATTCGCTCAGAATCCATTCTTTATAATCCCTATTCGCTGATATCACAGTCTAATACATACAGTAGCGCAACTCCTACACTTTTTTTGCCAACACTCGACAGCTGATACGACAGTAGCGCTCCAGTGGCAGGTAAGTCAAATGTGTGTAGTACCTATTATGATAACACAGCAGAGAAATGATACTTGTAGTTTATTTGATATTTTTATGCCATACAGTAACTATATACGGTTCTTATTAATTTTATTTTAGAAACCTACAAGACTTTAACACCCAGTTAATGTGGAAAAAGTTATAAGTTCCAGAAATTGAGAATAAACTTAAATCATTCTATTTCTTACTTTCAAGTGAACCATAGTTTCAGATATAATTTTTCGAACCAGAATGGCAAATTCAATTTATTTCTAAAAATATTTATGCATCATTTATACTCTGCACTTATTTCCAGTGAGAAAAATCAATATTAGTATCTTCAAAAATAAGGACATCATTTCAGTATTAAGGCTCATTCACAATGAAAATTAAACATAACGTAAGCGTTAACTTAACGTTACAGTAAAATCAAGAAGTCATACCATCATTCACGATGGGAACATAAACATAACAGGAAACATACTTGGTAACCATGGAAACATAACAACGACGCCATTTCCTCATATTCTGTCGTATACCACAGTCTACTATATACAGTCACGAAGCTTGAGTTTTGAGGGTGCTAGAAACAATAGACTGTGACGGTTCTATTTTGCATTGCCTGTAATGAGGCGATATTAACGATCTTAGTGGTGAGCAACTATCTAATGTTTGCATATTTACTACGTATTGACCTTCGCGACTGTATATACTGGACTGTGCGTATACTTCAGCGCTAAACGATTGTGTTATCTTTGCAAATCACGTAAGCATAAGCATGAAAGTTTGGAGTTTGCAAACTTTCATGTTAACGTCTTACTGTAATGTTTATGTCAATGCTTATGTGAATCATTGTGAACGATCCCATTTGGTAGCCTGGGAGCAAACTTCTGTGTTTATGTTACGGTTATGTTTAATTATCATTGTGAATGGGCCTTTAGCCTGGGTGGAGAGAACATAGTTTTTATGGCAGCTCTTACCGAGTGGCGTACTGCACAACGTTATTTCCTCATAAATCAACTATTTTCCATACCATAAATTGGGGTAAACTCGACAGCTGATGTAAAATTGATAATAAAAAGGAGATTTAACTCATACGAGATGCATAAAATATATTTTGAAGTTCACTTTTTTTTTGTCAAGTACCGGCACTTTTATTATTTTAAGCTACAACAGGTGTATTATGTTTTTTATGATAACTTTACTGCAATTTGCAATACATGTCCAGTTTCCATACGTAGGCCTACTTTTAGAAGCCAACATGTGTTACCTACGAAGTAAATATGTGAGTTATGTTGAAATAATTTAAATTTATTGCTAAAATATATTATGCCTTTTAAAAATTTATACTGTCTTTTTGAAATATTATTGTGCCTTTTTTGCCTTTTTGCCTGCCTATTTTAACTGTTGCAAATGCCTAAACATCCGGGTTCTATTTATTATCTATTTATAATAACTAGAGACCTGATTTTTTATGTAATTACATATTATATCCCTTTCAACCTAACCGTATATAAATAAGACATTTTTGCGAATCTTGTAATTACCATTAATATATTGTGACAGCGACGTGAGAATCGAACTCACGACCAGCGTCCCGCAAGAAAGCAGATCGCACAGGCTCCACGGAACATTGGGTGACGTCGCGCGGTGGAGAGAAGGGAGAGAGGGTGTATTACGTCACGCGACGAGTCTGCGCGCGCAGCTGCTACGCAGTGGATGTGGAACGACCTTCCCGATTATTCCAGACGTCTGTCGATGTAGAGATATTGAGATAATTCTCTACACACCTGTAGAAGGTTCTCGCAACTATGATTTTGCTATAAAAGAGCAGGCGCCAGCGAACTAGACAGAGTCTTCAGAGTTTTCAGTTATTCAGTCAGTGAGAAAGCCAGAGCAAGCAAGCCAGCCGGAGTTCGACTCGAGTGTGCGTCCGCATCTGCGTCAGCATCCGAAGGCCTGAGTTCGAGTGCAGTGGACCGCAGTTGGAGGGACCTGAGTTCGAGTGCAGTGGACCGCAGTTGGAGGGACCCGAGTTCGAGTACAGTGAACTGTCTCTGAAGGTCTGTGGTTCGAGATACCGTGAACTCGAGTGACTGAGATAGAAGAACTGTGAACTGAGAACTGGTAGTTCTGATTTGTAAATAGTGCTTTGTAAATATTAGTTAAGATTAACAGTTCATTGTTGTGCGTAATAGTCCAAGTCAATTGTCATTGTCGTCGGTGGAGTGCTATAACGAATACTGTGTGAGTGAAGATCCAATTGTTGACGAGAGCGTTTAACGTGAATTGTAGAAAGGAATTATTGTTGTGACGAATAAATTACATTGTTGTAACTAATAAAATTCACAATATTAAAAGTTGATATTACATATTTTTACATATTTACCCCACATTACATATTATGGCTTGGTATTACATAAATCTACATATTTAGGGGTTTTATTCATGTTTACTTCCCTAAAAGGTAAAAAAAAAAAAAAAAAAAAAAAAAAACTTATGTTGGGAAAGTTTACAATTTGAAATAGAAAGATTTAAAAAGCCTTTTACCTACCCAAGAAAGGATATACTGTATTTCGGGACGAAACATAACGTCCTTAGGCACTTACTCCATACCGCCCACTGTAAATATGAGTCAACAAAAGGCAACCTTTCTCATACAACTACTTTTTATTGTAAATATCACTCAGAAAGTAGCGTTGCCTTCATGCAATGGCGTGAGATGAGGACGATATGATTTGTCTCGAATTATAATTGTTCTGCACAGTCTTAACAAGCCGTTCCCATGCAATTTGCAAAATTATCCACCCTATTTCTAATCCTTCCAGGGAAAAGCTGTGTCAAGTCTCACATGAGCCGCTATAAAGTAGCCGACTTTTGAAAAGGAGCTGGAGTAAAGGAACAAACTGGAGAGATGTTGAAAGATTAAAATAAATAGCTTTTCAGGTTATTGCTTGACCTCTTTACTTTAAATTTAGTAGACCTATACGGAAATGGGATTTTCCGAGCAATTAGAAAGTATGGTTCTCGGCTGGAATAATCCTACCCTTCTGAATGAGACAGGAATGTCACTTTTCAAACAACGGTTTGTAAATGCCTATAGTTTGAGGTTTTAGTAGGTACTTTGTTCCTTACAGGGAGCAGCTAAAATGCATGTATCCCAATCTCCTCTTATTTCTCCTAATACAGTAAAGCGAAACAATTCTTGCAAGTGAGTTTATCTACTGCTTTTAACTAACTAAAATGGCCCCTGTATCTTCAACTCTAAGGACAAAAATAAAATCATGGATTGCGATGGACGAAGCTTTCACTACAGATGGAAAAATAGTAATGTGTCAAGTGTGCGGTAAAAAAGTCGGGTGCTCTATGAAATCACAACTGGAGAGTCTTACCTATCCTATACCTGCCAGATATTGATACTAAATATTTTAATGATTTTACATATTTTGGTACATTTTCAGCTTATTTTTCTTACATAAATAAGTACATATTTCACACCTTGATATTACATAAAAATTCGGTCCCTATGTATGAGTTATGTTGAAATAACTTAAATTTATTGCTAAAATATATTATGGAGAAATTATTGCAATAAGTGAAAGTCTCAGGAATCTTCTATGCCACATCAATAAATTTAAGAATGCAGTCATATTGTCAGACTCCAAAGCAGCTATTCTAGCAATAGCCTCTAAACACACACCTTCATCTCTTCAGCAGAATTAACTACAATGCTCTCTCAATTAATATCACTCAATAAAAGAATTGTATTCCAATGGATACCATCCCATTGTGGAATCCTGGGAAACGAGAAGGCGGATGCTTTAGCAAAGAAGGGCAGCACTGCTACTTACAGACCTGTTACTAAATCTACGTATTACTCTGTGAAAAGATTTATTAAATCTACATACTTAGACTTCAACAAAAAAAAATTTGAGAACACAATAACAAGCGAAAAAATGGAACTCTCTGGATCATAATCCACAGTTAATTCCCGATTTACCACGAAAATCGTCTGTAGCTGCATTTAGATTGGCAACAGGCCATGATTGTTCGGCCAAACACCTGCATAGAATTAGAATATATCAGTTCCCTAACTGCCCATTATGCAACTCAAACCAAGAAATGGATTCGGAACACCTCAAAATCTGTGCTTCAGTGGCTGGTCATGATAATATCTTTGAAAAATATTGGAGTGCAAGAGGTGAAATGACTTTATTGTCAAACGCCTGGCATTAGAAAACAACAACAATATATTATGCCTTTTTAAAATTTATAATGTCTTTTTCAAAGATTATTGTGCTTTTTTTTTTTTAGATTTTATTGCCTTTTTGCCTGCCTATTTTAACTGTATAAATGCCTCAAAATCCGTGCTCTAATTATCTATTTATAATAACAATAAATTTCTTAAAACTCTGTCTACAGAACACAGATTAACTTTAAAAAAGGCATTAAATGATATAAACCTCTCATACAGTAATACAGTACCAGCATGATGCCCCCCTTTCAGGCAATTACCTTGGTGGGTTTATGTAAGCAAACGGTCATTATCTGGGATCAGTTAATGACACGAGATGCGAACGAGGAGCCTCGTTAAATAAACCACCATGGAATAAGTTGATGGAAGATAACGTTATTCTATTATCCGTAAACCTCCCTGGGGCGACTCCCTCTCATCTGGCGAAGCAGCTCCTCGAGGCGGCTCACTACCCTACTTTTGTCCGAACTAGAAGGGAAAGGAAAGAGCCCAGTAATCAATAAGCAAGAAAAGGAAGCGAGCTCACAGCCGGCGAGGTGAAGATGCAGAACCAGTGGCCTTGTGGTAAAACTCCACAAGTCAAAGTCTCTCGCAACAACTGAAAGACGATTTTGTATCATTTCCTTTCCCTTCCTATCTATACTAATAATAAATCTGTAGCCGAAATTTTTCTGGTAATTTTCGATTTTCCAAAAATAATTGGTCCTAACATATATAATTAACCACCCTGAAACCGAAAATCGCTTTTTTGAAATTTTTGTTTGTTTTTCCAATTCACTGCGGGCTAAAGCAGGGAGATGCACTATCACCTTTACTTTTTAACTTCGCTTTAGAATATGCCATTAGGAAAGTTCAGGATAACAGGCATGGTTTGGAATTGAACGGGTTACATCTGCTTCTTGTCTATGCGGATGACGTGAATATGTTAGGAGAAAATCCACAAACGATTAGGGAAAACACGGAAATTTTACTTGAAGCAAGTAAAGCGATCGGTTTGGAAGTAAATCCCTAAAAGACAAAGTATATGATTATGTCTCGTGACCAGAATATTGTACGATATGGAAATATAAAAATTGGAAATTTATCTTTTAAAGAGGTGGAGAAGTTCAAATATCTTGGAGCAACAGTAATAAATATAAATGATATTCGGGAGGAAATTAAACACAGAATAAATATGGGAAATGCTTGTTATTATTCGGTTGAAAAGCTTTTATCATCCAGTCTGCTGTCAAAAAATCTGAAAGTTAGAATTTATAAAACAGTTATATTGCCGGTTCTTCTGTATGGTTGTGAAACTTGGACTCTCAATTTGAGAGAGGAACACAGGTTAAGAGTGTTTGAGAATAAGATTCTTAGGAAAATATTTGGGGCTAAGAGGGATGAAGTTACAGGAGAATGGAGGAAGTTACACAACACAGAGCTACACGCATTGTATTCTTCACCTGACATAATTAGGAACATTAAATCCAGACGTTTGAGATGGGCAGGGCATTTAGCACGTATGGGCGAATCCAGAAATGCATATAGAGTGTTAGTTGGGAGACCGGAGGGAAAAATACCTTTAGGGAGGCCGAGACGTAGATGGGAGGATAATATTAAAATGGATTTGAGGGAGGTGGGATATGATGATAGAGATTGGATTAATCTTGCACAGGATAGGGACCAATGGCGGGCTTATGTGAGGGCGGCAATGAACCTTCGGGTTCCTTAAAAGCCATTTGTAAGTAAGTTAGTAAGTATGTCTGTCTGTCTGTCTGTATGTTTGTTACCTTTTCACGCGATAATGGCTGAACCGATTTCGATGAAAATTGGAATATAAATTAGGTTCGTTGTAGCTTAGATTTTAGGCTATATGGTATTCAAAATACATTATTTAAAAGGGGGTTATAAGGGGGTCTGAATTAAATAAATCGAAATATCTCGCGTACTATTGATTTTTGTGAAAAATGTTACATAACAAAAAGTTCTTTAAAAATCATTTCCGATAAGTTGTATTCTTTGAAAAATTTTGATAGGACTGATATTTAATGAGATAAATGAGTTTCAAAATTAAAATAACTGCCATCTAAGGCGGTGTAATGAAATAAACAAATGAATTCGTCTATATGGGGCCTTGGTTAACAACAATCGAACAAAGAAAGAAAAATCGAAAGCTATGAATCATAGCCTACAGAGAATGTTTCTGTGTTTGTATGAAGTAATATCGGAAGCTAAATTACCCGATTTCTGTTATTAATTATTATTTCACCATTGGATAGTGTAGTTTCTCTAGATGGACATAATGCTATAATGTTATTACAGTAACTTCTGAGTGAATCGAGGACAGGTAAGATTAAAATAGCTTCTTATGCACAGAAAACTTGATAGGCTATTCTGTGTATTCGTTTCCTGTATTTCTTAAAATAATGTTTATCTCAGAGATTTAACGAACAACGAGAGTGTATTGATTTAGTATGCAGTAATAATATGTTAGCTTAGCATTCCATTATTTTATAATCCAAATTTTAACTATGCTCAATTGAATCGTGTTAAAATACATAAAATACATATGCATTAAATGCAATGCAAAAAAATTGGGCAATGAACCAAGCAGATTATGTTGCGCTGTTGTAAAATAAAATTTGTTCCTCCTGAGATTCAAGAGCCCCCATAACAAATTAAAAACTTACTTATCGGTGTACATCCGTTATCAACACATTTTTTATATAATATAATATAATATAATATAATATAATATAATATAATATAATATAATATAATATAATATAATATAATATAATATAATATAATATAAGTTATTTAAGTTATTTGAAGGGTTCAGAACCATAGTGGCCCAAGCGCCATTTACTGAATACGTAGAAAACAAGGGTTAAAATTAAGTTAATATCATAATTCAATGGAAACATATAGCAAGTAAAATAAAGTATACACATTAAATCTAAATGATATGTCAATGTTCATTAAAGTATGGATGCATGTAATAAAAATTAAGAAACATGTTAAAGGAATTGTCATTGCACCAAATGAGTGGTCTCTGGACCAAAATGATCGCATTTTAATAATACAATTTAAATTAAGTAACATATTAAACGATTTATCCTTCTATCAAACACGAATCTTCCCTGGATCAATTATGTAATTAATTTATATTTATTTCTAACGGGTGCAGCGGAGCGCACGGGTACGGCTAGTTCAAAATAAGTGGTTGTTTGTATGTTTATATCACAGTCTAGTATATACAGTCGCGAAGTTCAATAAGTAGTAAATATTCAAACATTAGATAGTTGCTCACCACTAGGATCGCTAATATCGCCTCATTACAGGCAATGCAAAATAGTACCGGCACAGTCTATTGTTTCTAGCACCTTCAAAACTCAAGCTTCGTGACTGTATATAGTAGACTGTGTTTATATCTAAGAAATAGCCATGAAGAAAAATATTGTTGTTTCCATGGATACATCTTAGGGAAATATTGTTAGTAACATATCTTGGAATGTTTGAGGAAACTTAATTTCTATAACAGTTTTTCTATATTAGTTTTCCTGAAATTCCAGTCTCTGGCATTTGTATTAACTATGAAAAGGCATACAGTAGAGCAGCCGTGGCGAAAATGTGATCGTGCGCCGAGCCACTGTGTAACCTGCAACGTGCATAGCACCTATGGAGGGAGGCGGACACCCGAAGGGGAAGTGAAGCAACTGTCTGACTTATTAACGGATTTTAATTTTCCTTACGTCAAGCACTTTAATATAATTTTATACAGTACAAGGCTACAGACTAATGTTTAGTACGTGTAACGAAGAAAGAAATGAACAATAAAACATAGGACACATTATCACAACCTAAAATTAACTGTCTTCACAATGACTCTGCGACAGAGTTTCAAAATCAGGAATTATGTCACTTACTGCCAGTCGTAGTTGATCACGAAGGTATTTGTCTGTCAGTCGTGATCTAAATTAGGTTTTTACTATTTTCATTGTTGAAAATAATTTTTCAAAAAACCAAAGTTGTAGGGAACATGGCTTCAAAAGAGAAAGCGAAAGAACGAAGCTTCGGATATTTATTTTTGGCAAAGATTTGAAAAGTTCAACATTTATCAAGTCCTTACATCTAGCTTTCATTTAACATCACATTGTAAATCTGTGAGTTTAAATTGAAGATCTAACCGCATTATTCGTACATCTGCTGAAAAAGGATCGATGTACAGAGATAATAGTAGTAGTAGTAATAGTAGTAGTAGTAGTAGTAGTAGTAGTAGTAGTAATAATAATAATAATAATAATCATAATAATATATTTATTTATTCTGGTGTAGTTAAGGCCATCATGCCTTCTTTTCCACAACACCAGGAATACAAATACAATAATAGAAATAAACAGAAAAAAATACACTATATATAAAGTAAAGCTACACAAGAAATAAAGAGAGAGAGAAAAAAACACTATAAACAAAGTAAAGCCACACAAAAATATACACAGGTTGCAGTCACACAAACTTTAAATGAGTGATTAAGTATCATAATTAATTCTATCCTAAATGTAATAATAATAATAATAATAATAATAATAATAATAATAATAATAATAATAACAACACAACCTTTCAATGTTTCATCAGTAACATGTAGTATAATGCCGTTTTATGTTATACCACTGTTTTCTCGTAATATTTGTGAACAAATCATAACTTACATTTAATATTCCCATTCATATTGGCAGCAAAAAAAAAAATGCATCCTCCCATCCTACTTGAAACTTTCGTTCTTGTAGATGTACGTGTATTCGAGAGAGACATTGCGACGATACGCCACTCGCAGGTCAGAGACAAATACAAATGGAACGGAGTTTGACTCCAGTGAGTTAGAGGGTGGGAGTTGTGGGAGGTAGAAAGCACAGCTATCATTGCGAGTCACAATGTGCTCGTGAGTCGCATTTTCGCCACCGCTGCAGTAGCGTATACAAGTGAATACACTCACATTTTCTCGACAAGATATTTCTTTACGCCTCAGCAATACCAACGTCTAAAGCACTTTTTTATTCTTTAAACACCGATACACTGAAAGGGAAGAAGTAAGTTAACAATCCCCTTAATCTAACATAATGATTTGGACACATAGTGACTGAAATATATACAATGTGCGATTGTACAGTAGTATAAATAATGCTAAAGAATTACAATTGACTCAGTGTTGTCTTACTATAATCTTTTTCTCAGCTAAAATGTGATCTTTCCGCATACCATACATCGCTGTCTACCTTTAAAATATAGTTTCCGATCTCCTTTAATATTCACTTCAAATGACAATATATGTCATTTCTCAGATGAAATTAATTATTAATTATTAGCATGCTCATTTTTCATGTTATGTATTTGATAATCTTTTATAACAATAGCTAATATTTATATTCCAAATCATTTTAAGGAAAATGTCAATATTTGTGATGACTTATACAAAGAATAATGTAATTTATCAACAGTAATCTCACTACAGGTTTTGTTTTTTCTAGACTATTACACTTTTACTACGTCACACTACTTTCGACCAATTAAAACGGTACGAAAGGACGTCTTTCAACCAATCATGGCTGTTTATCGCACAATTTTATTGCGTCCCTAGCATTTGTTTCTTTATTTGCCAACATTTCAAACTGCACTGGCCTGGACGTCAAAAAACAGAAAATTACAGACCACTCCAGTCGATGCACAGCGCTTTCAAATATGACTCGCATTGGTATTCAAGAACAAGAATTAATAAAGATCAGTGGTCATATATGAAGAGCACCATTCGGAAATCCTGAATAAGTTGAGGGATACACCATGTACATCAACGAGTTCACTTCTTTTACGCACACGTCCAATATAACGTCAACTGAACCACCAACCACTAAAACATTCAATTTGAAAATTGTACTTTCAATAATTGTATCTTTTAAAATTATTCATGTTTATTTTTTATTTCATCATCGTTAATTAAAACGTTTCTTGTTTATTTCATCAACCCTAATTAAAACTTCTCTAACACTTATTTATATTACTTAGGTTATGTTTGTTATAGCTTCTGCTATATGATATTATGGATAGTCACGTATCAGAGATTCTTTAATACTAAGATTTATTGAAAATCATCTGTCAAGTGACGTTGATTACTGGGATCCGGATGATTGAAGTGAAATGCAAATGTTTTAATAAAAATGAAACTGAATCAACAAAGCCTTCTTGACTAGTAACAGTCCACAGAGTTCAATGATGATTCCATAGTTGGCACAACTGATACCGGTAACAAGAAAACATAATCATAAAACACTACTGCCTATCTAGCGTAATGTTGAGATGGTACAATAATACATTATAAGGCAGTTGTATTTTCGTAAGCCAATTAATATTTTATTGCATTGGAGTACTTTGTTACTTCTAATTTTTATATACTTTCTTCTAATCGTGTAATAGTCAATTAAATCCCACTCGAGTTTTGATTTTCTCTAGATAAATCAAAACCTCTTGTGAGATTACTGTTGAGAAAATCAAATCTCGAGTGGGATTAAATTGACTATTACATGATTAGAAGAAAGTGTATAAAGATTAGAAGAAATAAAGTACTCTAATTACAATAAAATATCAATTGGCTTAATAAATTATATTTCACTAATGTTAGCTTCATCAAAAGGTTTGAACGGAGCCGCCATTTTCCGTCGACTATCTATGTGGGAAATAAATGACTATCGCAAAGCATGTTTTATAGTACTGTAAAGAATTTGCAGTATGAAATGTTGACAAACAAAGAAACGAATGATAGGAAGATGATAAAAACCGAAGAAAGTATATAAAAATTAGAAGAAATGAAGTACTCTAATACAATGAAATAGATATTGACTTATTAAAATTCTGTTTTACTAGTGCTAGCTTCACCAAAAAGTTTCAACGGTGAGGAAAATAAATGACGATCGCTAAGCATGTTTCATAGTACCGTAAAGAATTTTCAGTTTGAAATGTTGGCAAACAAAGAAAAAAATGCTTGGAAAGTGATAAATGTAAAGTGATAAAAATAAACAAATGCTAGGGAAGTGATAAAATTGTAGCGATAAGCAGCCATGATTGGTTGAAACATGTCCTTTCGTATCGTTTTATAGGTCAAAATTAGTATGACGTAGTAAAAGTGTAATAGTGTTCATTTTAAAAGAACATGTCAAATAAATGTGGCTGTATGATGTAGGACAGCTACCTGTCACAGAGGCGGTTCGAGATTCGTATTCCGGTCAGGCCTTTAAATTTTTCAATCCAAAAATCTATAGTGGCACTTGTGGTGAACAAGTTCACAGTTGGGGTTTCCTGATATTTCTTCACTTTCCCATTTGTAACCATTAACATTATTTTTGCTGGAGGGGTTTGGTTTGAGTACATGTGGGTATGCCTGCCTGAAACCTGAGTACGCAACAAACATAAATACAGTCGACTGGTATGGGTAACAGTAAAAACAATACTAATAACAGTAATAATAATAATAATAATAATAATAATAATAATAATAATCGAACCGAGATAATATTCTGAATAAACTAAGAATTACTGAAATTCATGAAGCGGCGTGGCTCAGTGGTGTCGTACTAGACTCGCATTCGGGAAGTCCCTGGTTCAAACCCTGTGGTAGACCAATCTGATTGAGTTTGTTTACGATTTCTCTTAGCTACAAAAGCAAATGCAGGATTGGAAATTTACATACCATGATTCATCACAGCTATAATCACCATTATAGTAATAATGATCAGGAAGAAAAACAAAGGAATTCGTTGGGTCATTGGCTGAGCTGCCTACTGAAGAATGCACTGGAAGGAATGGGGAACGGGAGAAGAGTTCGGGACAGAAGAAATCAGGTGACAGACGACATTAAGATATGCGGAGGCTAAGAGGAAGGCAGAAAATAGGAAAGATTGGAGAGTGCTGGGTTTGCAGTGAAAGATATGCTATTTGCCAAAACATTATGTATGTACAGGGACATCATTTTATTTTTACTTCAATTTTTATTGTACCCGAGTTTTTGAATGTACTTCACTCCCATCCCTTCTACTAAGGAAGTTCCAACTCCACACAAAACCAAGACCGCAGATAGTAAGCAGTACTGACTTACTGAATATAGTACGTTCCAGAAATATGTTCGCGTTTTCCAGTGACGAAAGAGCTTTCAATATTGAATCATATTTTCGCACAGGTACTGTCCGTTTGCCTACGTCGCATCCCGATTTCCCCCACCTGCTTCTGCTCGCCCCTCTGTAAAAGCTGGGCTGTCTTAGCTCTTTTCTAAAAACATTAATTTCTCTTAGGAATTGGACGTTTACGTAATATTATACAGCTGTTTAATTTAACTTAATTAAAAGGGCCTCGTTAAGTAATTAACTGTCATGTGATTTCCTCCCTTTCTACAATCCTGCGGCATAAGCACTTGGACGGATAGTAGATAGCATGTCTGAGTAATTTTATATTTTCGGGTCTGGCAGCAGTGAAGATTGAATTCACAGTAGACCTACGTAGAGTAGGTACAGAATTATTTCAACATGAGTTACTAGTACGAAGGACGAAACTGGCAATTGGAATTAGATGCAATAGTGTATAGTGCGATAATATGCACAAAAGAACTGAAGCCTGTATCGAAATGAACGGCCACCATTTTCAAAATTGTGTTTAAATATTCATATTATGATTATTTTTAAATTTAACTTCTTTCTCTATATTCTACGCTAATGTGCTGTAGACAGTATAATATACACCGCATAATGAATACGTTCGCATGGGTAACTCACTTCGTGAGTAAAAACGCTTATTCTTAATACAGTACTGTACTTTGATTAAAAAAAACCCTATTAAAAATGAAAATTATCAAACTCAAAGTCGCGATATTTCCTAGTTTACGTAAATGGATGAACTACTTTTCTTCCTTCCTATACCTAGTAGAGTGATTTGTGTTTTACGCCAGTATCATCGAACTCCAGTCTTGGAGGGGGGAGCAAGCGGTGTTTCCGGCTCTCTAAAGTTATAGACAGGTTAATATTAAAAATGTTAGTAAAAATAAAATGATGTCCCTGTATATCTGTCCGATTCCACAGTCTTTCTCGCTATCACAACTTAAATACTCGGTCACAATATGATAACATGCTAGAAATACCACTCCACACATCATCTCTTTATTTTTCATCTTTTTCTGTTGCTACTTCTCGTCACTAGAATTCTCTGCCGCCTGAAGTCAAGGGCTGCCGAACTTTAATTTATTTTAAATGTAAATTAGAAAAATATCTTATGATGAGTTGCCAGACCTAACGCGTTGCAAATATTTAATGGAATGTGTTCCACTGTATTTATTTTTATTTATTTTTTTTATTTTTATCTTTCTTTTGTTTCTTATTTTTATTGTGTAATCATGTAAATCGTGTTTATTAATCACTTAACGCCAATATGTATCCCACTGTGTTGTTTTTTTATTATTAATCTATTTTTGTGTACATTTTATTCAATTGTCGGTTTCTGGTTTAATTATGTGAATCCTACGTAATCTATATATATAATTTGAAATGGTAATGGAAATTACGGGAAAACGGCTGAACGGATTTTAATAAATGGCCCCTCATTTTGAAGCTTGGAACCCAAAGTTTTTCGGAAAAGTAGTAGTTTTCAGTGAAATGTCAATTTTCCTACATAATTTTCCTATTTTCCAAAATCCATCTGTTGTCAGTTTTGAGAACTAATTTTATCGAATCACGGCCGACTTGATTGAATTTCAGAACAAAACACAAACTACAATAAACAATAGGCTATTACACGAAGGCCATGACCTGCAGGATTGCCGACATATTTAGAGCTCAATTCAATTTGTTATTAAAAACTGATTCTGCAGTGTATAACAAATTTTCTGAGTACAGCTGTGTATTGGATATTCAAATCTACGAAACTTGAGGTGGTTTGATGACATTATTGTCATTAGAAATTAAATATTATTATAGTTAATATCATGATGCATCTATGTTTCATTAATTGTACATAATATTGATGCTATATTGATGACATGAAAGTGAAACGTTTTGAGGTTATGTAAGTATATGTAGAGAATATCTTAATTTAGATCTTCATTTCTATAATTTACTGAGTGGCTGCTATATATAACTACAAAACTTAAGTAAGATAATAATATTGTTATTAAAAATGAAATATTTTTATACTTATTAGCCCAGTGGGGTTGGGTCTTTTTCATATACTTAATGGCGGTGTAGTGTAGATATTTATATGTGTCATTGTCTTCAATATTGGCTCCACAGAGCGCAAAAATTACAGTTCCTAAGGAAAGATCAAAAGGTATTACGTACTGATAAAATAAGAGGCCTAGAAAATTTTGTAGTCTCCAGATCATTTCAGCAAGATCTCTTAGTAGGATAAAATGATTTTACGCTCTACATTTCAAGTTCTACATGCAGCAGCTATACGAAAATGCTATTGTTCGAAAGCTTAGCAAACCTGACATTTTTTTAACTTTCGCCTACAATCCACAATGACCTGAAATAGCTACTGCTATCGTCCTGACATTGATACTGGCGTTTTCACGTTGAAACTCAAAAATTGAAGTTCAATAGGTTTAAGTTGGCCTAAAAAAAATTCATTCAGAGGGAGTATGTTTCATTATTATGGAAGCAAATAACTATCAAAAAGACAAGTATTCTTCATTGAAAATAAATCTGAAAAATTTTTATTTCAACGTCTAACGAACTTAGTTTGCAGCAGCATTTGCTGCACAAGCCACTAGTTGTAATCTAATACTAATATGTATACTAATGTGTTTATTTTTATTTTTACTGTGTACATTTTTTATTTAATTATCGGCTTCTGTTTCTATGTGATTCGTATTTGATTCTAACAACATTAATATGTATTCCACTATGTTTATTTTTATTTTATGTGGTAAATTTTTATGTAACTACCTCTTTTGATCTCATTATGTACCTAAATTGTATCAGTAAGTAATTACTTAATTCCGATCCAGTTGTATGTTCAACCATGTAAGCAAGTTTTAATCCTGGGTGAGTGTACGATAAGGCCTTACGGCTTTAACTCTGCCAGGTTAAATAAAGCCTTTATTATTATTATTATTATTATTATTATTATTATTATTATTATTATATATCACAATCGTTAAAATTTTATTCAGTTAAAATGAATGTACATCATATACAGAGTGTAACAAAAAGGTACCGGTATGTCTAAACTTTAGGGACACTTGTAGAGGATGAAAATGTTATGTTATACGAACATGGGTTGGAAAACGCTTTATTTCTTTGTTAGAATTCCTTTTATACAACTGCTTGTATGTTGCTCAAAGTAGTGTAGAATGCCATCATAGTTATCATGTAACAACAAGCCCACACTAGCACAGTCTGATTAGATGAAGACTCCCTTATTTACCTCTGGCTAGAATGTAATTATTACAAATGAGATGAGGGCCAGCTGGAAGTGATGTTAATTGATAAATGAGTTCTATTCCGTCAATACTTAACATAAAACACAATAAAACATGTTATAACAACATTTAAACAGTTGTTAAAACATGTTTTATTGTGTTTTATGTTAAGTATTGACTGAATAGAACTCATTTATCAATTAACATTGAACTTACCGGAACCAATATGCCTTTAAAATGGAAGTGATGCGCTGTACACTTACTTTCTGTGTGTTTTCCAAAGTGTAATTTACACCATAGCTCCATAGCTATGATTTTTTTATTTTATTATTTATTTATTTACTTAATACTTTACACTTGAGCTACATTAGGCATTGCAGCCCGAAAGATCAGAAGCTCGTGCTCGGGCGCAGTTCAGATCAGTTATACAAAATATATCACAAAATTAAGAGAGTTCATTGAGCACAATAACATTAATAAATGGTAAAATAGATACAGCATGTAATAATTAGTATTAGTATTTAGTTTTTATTTATTTAACCTGGTAGAGTTAAGGCCGTCAGGCCTTCTCTGCCCCTCTACCAGGGGATTACAACTATACTATGAACAATAAAATTACAATTAACATTAAATTTACAATTACAATTACAATAAAAATTAAAGTACGACAACATTACCTGATTAATGAAAGCTAGACATTTTATCATAGAAGTTAAGAACAAAGAATATTTTTGTATTTACTGAATTACAAATTAAACCTACAATAACAAAAATCTATTGTAATGAAATTACCGGATATTGAAATATTTTGTGATAGATTAAGATAACTATTTACAAGAAACCATGTCTGAACGAGTCTCAATTACTGGCCAAGTGGCTAGTAAGTTTGTGTTTGAATTCAATTTTATTTCGACAGTCCCTGATGCTAGCAGGTAACGAATTCCAGAGTCTTGGCAGGGCTATTGTGAAAGAGGATGAGTATGAGGAGGTGCGATGGGATGGTATTGTTAGTATTGTTTCATGGCGAGAGCGTGTGTTCAGATTGTGGTGGGAAGAAAGGTAAGTGAAGCGAGACGACAGGTACGAAGGAATAGAAGAGTTCAAGATTTCGAAGAGAAGGAGAAGTGAATGTAAATTTCTTTTCTTATATAGTTTAAGCCAACCTATTGTTTCCAGGGATGGGGTAATATGATCATATTTACGAACATTGCTTACAAAACGTACACACTAATAATAGGGTCTATATACAAATAGAAAATACAAAACTACATAAATATTAGAGTATTAATTTTTAACTCAATTAGCTTAAATAAAATCTGATTTGTTTCCTAAATCTATGTGTGTTAAGTGTACTTAGCACAGGGTAAGCTCTAATTAATGCATTATATATTTTGGGTCCAAAATTCATGCTGTGTTTTAATCCAGCAGTTGTGTGGCATTTGGGAGTATTTAGAAAGAAACTAGTTTTGTCTCGTATGGTATTCATGAGGATAAAATTTAAATTTATTGTGATTTTTGTGGAAGTAAATCAGCAATGTTTGTTTATAAATTTGTTCTAGATCTGATACACCAAATTCCTGAAACATTAATTTTGTTGGGTAATCAAAAGGTTTATACTCGTATAGACAAATTTTGACAATTCTTTTTTGGAACAAATTTAATAATAATAAAGGATGGAGAGTCGATTTTGCCATTCCTCCCCAACCTAATATATTCCACATAAAAACAAAGTAGCTTGCGCATCATATAATGTAAGCATAGTTTAGAAAAGAGCTCTAACAATGAAATAAAGCTTTTTTGGACCTATGCCCATATAACACTTTTTCATCCCTTACATGTGAGGAATATTTCCCTAACGTTTTGACATACATTTTTGTTAAATCCTGTATATAATTTATAACAAGAATAGAGCCACAATAATGTCCACGGCTAGTGCCGGATTTGGGCCTAGGCAATCTAGGCTGTGCCTAGGACGACAATTTCCTTTTTTCTCTTTTCTTCATTTTCGTATTACAGTGAAATTTGTTTTTAAAACTCTTCTTGTTGGTAAATATTTTCTGAAGTTTGTTCTTGAATACCTTGTGGAAGTCGGATATTGTTTTATTATCACATTATCGTGGTCGTGGTGAGAGTAAAAGGAAAGTGTGCAGCTGCGTAGTTATATTGTAATGCCGGTATTACGCTATTATACCATAATAATAATAATAATAATAATAATAATAATAATAATAATAATAATAATAATAATAATAATATAGTTATTGCAGCCAAATGGCCATTTAGTTCATAAGAACAGAGATTTACAACTTGTGCTTATTATACTATGAAACTACTTAAATTTAACTGCTTGTATAAACAAGAATGCATTGTTGAAAATGAAATTGGATGTGTGTTTATTATATTACCGTTATGAATACTAACTACAGCTCCCAGTTACATTTCCAATATAACATATCGTCAACAATACTATTTAATCACTTTTCAGCATGTGCACTATATAATTCAATATGAAAACTTTATTCCACAAAGAGTTGGAGTTTATTTTTCAATTTATTTTACTTCCTATCGAAGTAAGAAATAAGGGGTATCCCCGTAACATGCCATGAAGGCACTTGGGGGGCATGGAGGTAGAGCCGCGTGCTTTCCATGACCTCGGCACTAGAATGAGGTGTCGTAATAATTATACCACCAACAAAACCATTGCTTAAAAATAAACCACAGCCTGCCTTTCACAAATCAATTTTGTTTCAACAATGAATATATTTTCTTTGCATCGAGTCTGATGTGTTTCGTCAGATCGACTTTGAGGACATCATCAATGCTTTCTCTCAGCGTATTCCGAATCTCAGCGCTGAGCAATCAGATGGCATCACGGTGTTCCGAATTTCAACGATGACGTCACTGATGCTCCACCGGTGTCGCACCGGTTCCATCAGCTTGCAGAGGTGGTGGCAGTCTCCATCAGTGAATCTGATTGGTTCTTGTATAGGGCGGGAATTAGCAGACGAATAACATCGTGCACTGTTGTGTCATGGCGGTGTGTTCTGCTGTATTGTTTTTAATGAGTACAACGTAAAAACAATATGTTAATGGCTTATGAGCGAACATGTCAACGGACCAGTTATTACTACCGGTTCAAGAAATAAATTGTTTATGATCTCTTTTCTTTGAACGAGATGACAGTAGGGAAATTTCGCAAAATCTTACTAGCATAGCACAGACAACAACTTGGACAGCCGCCATGACAGTCATCGAACCTCCCAGCAGTTGTGTTCCTATTTCGCTGCAGCGTGACGTCATTGTTGTCCACCGGTCCGGTAAGATTCGGAATACGCTGTCTGTGAAGAAAGTGAGTAGAAAATCTTTATAATTCACAAGTAAGAGGCATGTATTTTAATTCCAGTAATATACTGTTTTCTGAATTGTAATATTTCATTTAAAACTAATTTAAACTAAATATGATCTGTATAATACCTCCTCATAAACTGTTTGTGGGAGTTGGGGGGCGGCAAATTTTAGCACTGCCTATACTTAAATCTGGTCCTGTCCATGGCCTACTGATATACCCAAAAATTCTATAAACGCGATATGATAACAGATGTTAAAACGTGTATAATAGTACATTATGCAACGAGCCTATAATGAAGGTAATTAAGAAGCGAGTATGGATATTTATGAAACGAGCGCAAGCGAGTTTCATAATTTTCATAATAGCTTCTTAATTACCATTATAGGCGAGTTTCATACGACTTTTTATGCTCGACCATATTTCTAACTTGATATTATTAATTTTCTTTGTATCTGACCTTGACCAATGTCCCGTATGTTGTGAGATGTGCGCAGACGCGATTTTTTTCGAGGAACAGATGTTCACATTGACCTTGCTAGGCCATAAGAACCTACAGAGATAACATTGGAATTAAATTAGACATTGAAAAACGAGATGACAAGTTGAATTTATTTGAATATTATTTACAAATTATCGCTAATTATTATAGTAACAGAACATAACCTTCTGCGACAGTATTGGATTTCCAGCCTGCGTGACTTTTCGCTAATTCTCTTTCGATTGCATATCCGAGAATAATCGATACTTGTGGTTTTATAACGGTAGAAAGCTGACCTGTCATTGGCTGAACAGTTGTAACCTGAGTCGTCATTGGCTGAAAGACCTGACCTTTAATGAGTAGGTTTACTTTAATGACATACATTAAAGGTCTGCTACCAGGTGTATAATTACTACATTTCGGCATGGTCGAGCATAAATAAACTTAAAAAAAGTGAAATACATCTTCTACGATAGATTAGATTAGATTACACAGACAGACAGACAGACAGACAGACAGAGTAGGTAGATATGCAGAGACAACACACAAACCACCTTTTTAATGCAGTCGAAACGTGCGTTTGCACTGAGATCAAAAAGTTCAGTATTTATCAGCATTCTACGTTCTCCACATGGCATTACGGCGAAAGTAAAAACTGCTTTCAGAGTCACCAATGTTTTGCTCCTGTAACTAAACCCTAGCACAGCTCGACTTGCAGGTCCCTGCAACCTTTTGCTTCTATATTCCGTTTATTCGTACTTTTTATCGCGTAACAAGCACTCAACTTTCCACATGGCGTCGACTATGTATAAGCATTCTAGAGAATTCAATCCTCAGCTTGCAAGAGGGGAAAGATGAGACGCTGTATTGCATAACAATGGGTGCCATATCACACCGAACAACGTCATCGGGCTCCGAGTCCGTGAACACAATGGTTTACATTGCAACTTGAGATGCTGATCGGGATGGCTCAAGAGATAAAGCGCTCGTCGCGCCCCCGCAGTCTGCACCCCTTTCAACAATGGAATCTGCGAAGAATCTGCTTTTGGCTTGAGGGCAGGGATTCCTGCGTATGTGGGGGACCGAGTGTAAAATCGAAGTTTCGTTATCGTCCCAAGTGTGTCACACGTGGGGAAGATGCGATCTACAAAGACGTTGTAATGAAGCCCATGTGAAATTACACAGCTTGAGTAGTAGATTCGAAGACAGATTTTGGTGTGAACTCAGTCATGAATTTAAGAAGTGACCTGAAGCGTAAACAATAACGGCTCTCTCTTAAAGATATTGTCTCCGCGCTCTCATGATTAACATTCGGCAGGTCTTTGAAATTTAATTGTATTATTGTTTTCAATTTATGTCGCCGCTCCAATCACTCGCCAGAATTTCAATATTGCAATCAATAAGCTGCTTCCATTATTAAATGACGCCTACTTGTCTAATCCACGTGGACTAAAGCCGAGGTTGCAATGTCTTGTGCTGAGGACGAACATTAAGGTATGTGAATAATTTCGAGGGAAAAATTGTTCCGGAGCCGGGTATCGAACCCGGGACCTTTGGTTTAACGTACCAACGCTCTACCACTGAGCTACTCGGGAACTCTAACCGACACCGATCCAATTTTTCCCTCTATTGGATCGGTGTCGGTTAGAGTTCCCGAGTAGCTCAGTGGTAGAGCGTTGGTACGTTAAACCAAAGGTCCCGGGTTCGATACCCGGCTCCGGAACAATTTTTCCCTCGAAATTATTCAAATCAACTTTACAGGGAGTTATACCTGAAATCTTGATTTGCATAATACACGTCACTGTTCGTTAACAGAAAACCACAATTTAAGTCACACGGAGTTAGTGTGCACTCGAAGTTGGTTGCTTGACGGTTGTCAGCCCACTTTGAGGTCTGTGGATATAGAGGGAAAAATTGGATCGGTGTCGGTTAGAGTTCCCGTGTAGCTCAGTGGAAGAGCGTTGGTACGTTAAACCAAAGGTCCCGGGTTCGATACCCGGCTCCGGAACAATTTTTCCCTCGAAATTATTCAAATCAACTTTACAGGGAGTTATCTTGATTTGCATTAAGGTATGTGATTAAAAATTATTATTAAAGAGTTATTATTGTAAATTTTATTTACTAAACAACAATGTAATTTTATTATCACAACAATAATTATCACTCTCTACAATTTAATTTCACTCCCGTCAACAATGGGATTTGCTCTCCGCACAGCAACACAGCGTTTATTATTGCACTCCACAAACGACAATGACAATTTACTTGGACTATTACGAACAACAATGAACTGTTTATCTTAACTAACATTCACAAAGCACTATTTACAACACAGAACTGTCAGTTCTCAGTTCCCAGCTCGTTTGTCTTGGCTAGTTCTTCTAGCTCAGTCACACGCGTTCACAGAATCTCGAACCTCAGACCTTCAGAGACGATCCGCTGCACTTCGAACTCAGGTCCCCCAACTGCGGTCCACTGCACTCGAACTCCGGGCTTCAGGCTCCACAGTTACGGACACAACTCAAGTCGCGCACTGGTCTCGAAGCTGGCTTCACTGCTACACAAGACTGGCTTACTGACTGACTGACTCCTCTCGAAAGCTGGTTTCCTTTTATTTGCTAGGCAACACTTCGCGAACCTTCGATCTCTGGTCGTTTCCGTCACTCGATGATTCGGCTTCCAGAATAATCTGTCACGCTGCTGCTCCCCTCTCTACTCTCCCGTGGTCGCCCTTTCCCCTTTCTCCCCTCTACTCCCTAAGCCACAGCACATGCCACAGGAAGCAGATGCGCGCGCAACCTCCGCGCCGGCCGACCTTGCACTTCCTTCTGCTGGTCGTGAGTTCGAATCTCACGTCGCTGTCACATTATTAAGAGTTAGGACTGTCAATATACTCGTATATGAAATAATAATAATAATAATAATAATAATAATAATAATAATAATAATAATAATAATAATAATAATAATAAAAACAATTTGACAATATAACAAACTAGTGCTTATTCTTATCCAGGAAGTAGACGTGACGACGTGCCGCTTAGAGTGAAACCTACAGAGCAACAATCGGTCGGCAAAATTATGTTTTAAAAGTACACCGCGTATGATGCCGACATGTTAACCATGAGAGCGTGGCGATAATAAGAATACCTGTAATTTAAAAATTGCTTATTAATAAACTATACAGTACATGCTAACTCTATGCTACTTTCTAAACTTCAAAATAGTTTACCCTTAGTAAACATATAATATTGTGACAGCTGCACCGGGGTTCGAACACGTGTCCGACAGGGCGCACGGCAGACGAAACCCTGGTACGGGGAGCATCTGCATGCTGAGAGGGCAGAGGGGGTGTATTACGGCAACGCGGCGAGGGGAGGTTGCGCGCGCATCTGCTACCTGCCGAGTGAGGATGGAAGCAAACTGCTACGTGCGGAGTGAAGGGGGGACGGACCCTCGCCCACAAAGTGGAGATATCCAGATAATTAGAGAGACCTGTCTCTGGACACCCGTAGAAATTTCTTGTAACTATGGTTTAGTTATAAAAGAAGAAACGCGAGTGAACTTGAGCAGTTTATTCAGTCAGTCAGTAAGCCAGCGTTGTTACACTCAGTGAACAGAGCAAGCCAGCCAGTCTTGTGTACCGGAGTTCGACTTGAGTGTGCGTCCGCAACTGTGTCAGCATCCGAAGGCCTGAGTTCGAGTGCAGCGGATCGTCTCTGAAGGTCTGGGGTTCGAGATTCTGTGAACGCGAGTGACTGAGCTAGAAGAACTAGCCAAGACAAACGAGCTGTGAACTGAGAACTGACAGTTCTGTATTGTAAATAGTGCTTTGTGAATATTAGTTAAGATTAACAGTTCATTGTTGTTCGTAATAGTCCAAGTAAATTATCATTGTCGTCTGTGGAGTGCACTAACGAAAATACTGTGTTACTATGTGGAGAGCAAATCCTATTGTTGAGATAATAAAATTACATTGTTGAGTTGGAATAAATTTGCAATATAAAATACGTAAGATAATACAACATGACATTACGACACACAACACATCACGATACAACTCGACTTCACAACACACAACACAACATGACATCACGACACACATGGCATACAATACAAATATAACATAACACAGCACACCACAACAGTACATATATCTGTCGTCCAATAAGTCAATACATCACAACATACATAACATAACATAACATAACATAACATAACATAGCATACATAACATAACATAACATAACATACATACATAACATAACATAACATACATAACATAACATACATAACATAACATAACATAACATAACATAACATACATAACATAACATACATAACATAACATAACATAACATAACATAACATAACATACATAAAATAACATAACATAACATAACATAACATACATAACATAACATAACATACATATCATAACATACATAACATAACATACATAACATAACATAACATAACATAACATAACATAACATAACATAACATAACATACATAACATAACATACATAATATAACATAACATAACATAACATAACATAACATACATAACATAACATAACATACATAACATAACATACATAACATACATAACATAACATAACATAACATAACATACATGCAATATTGAAAGTTCTTTCGTCATTGGAAAACGCGAACATATTTTTGGAACGTACTGTGACGGTAAGGCTACTATGACTGTATATGCGGTCTTGAATCTGTGTAGAGTACGGTTGAACTTCGTTAGTAGAAGGGGTGGGAGTGAAGTACATTAAAAAACTCAGGTACAATAAAAATTGAAGTAAAAATAAAATGATGTCCCTGTATAAGCAGTAACATGAACTGCTGTCAGGAAGTCAAAAGGAGGATAGCAATGGCCAAGAAAGCTTTTAATAGAAAAAGAAACTAGTGAAGTGCTTTGTGTGGGGCAGAAACATGGACATTACGACGAAGTGAAGAGAAGCGAATAGAAGCGTTTGAAATGTGGATATGGAGAAGAATGGAACTTGTGAAATGGACAGAGAGAATAAGAAATGAAGCTGTGTTGGAAAGAGTGGGTGAAGAAAGAATGATGCTGAAACTGGTCAGGAAGAGAAAAGGGAATTTTCTGGGTCATTGGTTGGGAAGAAACTGCCTAATAAAGGATGCACTGGAAGTAATGGTGAACGGGAGAAGAGTTCGGGGCAGAAGAAGATATCAGATGATAGACAACACTAAGATATATGGATCATATGCGGAGACAAAGAGGAAGGCAGAAAATAGGAAAGATTGGAGAAAGCTGAGTTTGCAGTAAAAGATCTGCCCTTGGACAGAACATTGAATGAATGAACAATATCTACACAGTATGCACAACTCAACCAATATGTAAAATGTTACAGTTTGCTGTGATCTTGCGTAAATACGTTTTATTACACATTTCCTCACAAATAGCGTGTTTATTTAGACCAGCCGTGGCGAAAATGTGATCGTGCGCCGAGCCACTGTCTAACCTGCAACGTGCATAGCAGCTATGGAGAGAGGCGGACACCCGAAGGGGAAGTGAAGCAACTGTCTGACTTATTAACGGATTTTCATTTTCCTTACGTCAAGCAATTAAATATAATTTTATACAGTATAAGGTTACAAACTAATGTTTAGTATGTGTAACGAAGAAAGGAATGAATAAGAAAACATAGGACACATTGTCACAACCTAAAATTAACTCTCTTCAGAATGTCTCTGCGACAGAGTTTCAAAATCAGGAATTATGTCACTTACTGCCAGTCGTAGTTGATCACGAAGGTATTTGTCTGTCAGTGGTGATCTAAATTTGGTTTTTACTATTTCCATTGTTGAAAATAATTTTTCACAAGCGTAAGTTGTAGCGAACATGGCTTCAACAGAGCAAGCGAAAGAACGAAGCTTCGGATATTTATTTTTTGGCAAAGATTTGAAAGTTCAACATTTGTCAAGTCCTTACATCTAGCTTTCATTTGACATTACATTGTAAATCAGTGATTTCAAATTGAAGAGATAACCGCATTATTCGTACATCTGCTGAAAAGGGGTCGACGTACAGAGATGATGATGATGATGATGATGACAACAACAATAACACTTAACCTTTTAATGTTTCATCAGTAACATGTAGTATTATGCCGTTTTATGTTATACAACCGTTTTCCTCGTAATACTTGTGAACAAATAATACATTTAATATTCTCATCATATTGACAGCAAAAAAAAAAAATGCGTCCTCCTATCCTACTTGGAACTTTCGTACATGGTTTCGAGAGAGACATATGCCACCCGCAGGTCAGATACAAATACAAATGGAACGGAGTTCGACTCCAGTGAGTGAGAGGGTGGGGGTTGGCGAAGGTTAGAAGCAAGCGAAATGCACAGCTATCACTGCGAGCCACAATGTCTCGCGAGTCACGTTCTCGCCACGGCTGCACTAGAGTTATACATCAGTGGACTCTAATTCCTTGAGGCGGACGTGAAACTATTCGAATTCCGTGCGGGGTCATTTAGGGAGGCTCTCGAGTTCCTTGCGGAATGGCAACTGAATTCCTTGCCATGATTTCAAGTAACATTTTTCTTGCCACTTTACAAAGTTATAATAATAATAATAATAATAATAATAATAATAATAATAATAATAATAATAATAACAACACTTAACCTTTTAATATTTCATGAGTGACATGTAGTATAATGCCGTTTTATGTTATACAACCGTTTTTCTCCTAATAGATTACTTGTGAACAAATCATACATTTAATATTCTCATCATATTGACAGCAAAAAAATGCGTTCTCCCATCCTACTTGAAACTTTCGTTTTTGTAGAGGTACATCCTTTCGAGAGAGACATTGCGACGATACGCCACTCGCAGGTCAGAGACAAATACAAATGGAACGGAGTTTGACTCTAGTGAGTGAGAGGATGGGTTGGGGGAAGTAGGAATGAAAATAAATGCACAGCTAGCATTGCGAGCCACAATGTGCTCGCGAGTCACATTTTCGCCACGGCTGCTTTAGACTAATAATACGTGCTGTGGTGATGGTTACATAGCGCTCCATACCCGATGCTATGGTACACAAGAACTCCTGAACAAAGACCAAGAAAACTTCAGGCGTTATTTATGCACGTCTTGTTTGCTCTAAAGCTTTCGTGCTCTGACCGTACGCCCCTTTTATCTTGATTGTTACATTTGTTTCTTTCTTATTTTGCCAGCGCCCAAACTTCGCTTGCTAGTTCGGAAGCATAATACAAATTGTCTAAGAGTATTCTCTTCCAAACCACGTCCTCTCGTTTTATAATGTATAGGATAGTCACAGGCCTATATTTGGGAATAGAATAACTTCTTCATTTTACCCTAAGAGAAGAATATGAACAAAATTTTATCAAAATATGATTACTCTTAGTTGTATACAGTACTGGTTTCTTTATTTATCTATTGACTTTATTACCATTCATTCAAACTTCACACATAACTTTCAATACCATATGACATGTGGAACTTGGAGAATATCATCTAAGGAAAACCACATAATCGTAGCTAAGCAATATCTTTTTTCTACGATAGTCCATAAGTTCCATTTTACCCACTGTTATCACTGCGTGAAATGAGTCTTTAAAACACTAGTGCGTAAAAACATTCATGATATTTTGAATTGAAAATATTATTTAACAGAGGTACACTTATGTAAGTTAAATACGACTTAAACCGGGCTAGCACCTTTTATTTTACACTTAACGTTTCATTTAACATCTCACTCACCGCCTTCTTTTTTCGCCATTCATTAAATAGTGACGTCCACACCTGTGGAGTAATGGTCAGCGCGTCTGGCCGCGAAACCAGGTGGCCCGGGTTCGAATCCGGTCGGGGCAAGTTACCTGGTTGAGGTTTTTTTCCGGGGTTTTCCCTCAACCCAATACGAGCAAATGCTGGGTAAATTTCGGTGCTGGACCCGGGACTCATTTCACCGGCATTATCGCCTTCATTTAATTCAGACGCTAAATAACCTAGATGTTGATACAGCGTCGTAAAATAACCCAATAAAATAAAAAAAATAAACAGTGACAGCTCCTTATAATATCGATCTCGCGATTTTCCTGGTATAGATTTTTGGCTTGCTTGTTCTGCATCTACCAATATTTCGTTAGGAATTTCAATGCAATCCATTTCTACAAATTAATCTCAGACAAAACTACCATAGTAACCGATTATGACGTTTTCCATATCATAGTAAGTGATTAAGACGTTTCTCAATTGTGGGATATGATGATAGAGCTTATGTGTATTAATATTAGTATTAGTATTTATTTATTTAACCTAGTAGAGATAAGGCCGTCAGGCCTTCTCTGCCCCTCTACCAGGAGATTCCAACTACAATATGAACAATAAAATTACAATTAGTATTAAATTTATAATTACACTTACAAATAACATTACAATTAGTATTAAATTTACAATTACAATTACAATAAAATCAAAGTACGAAAAGATTGCCTGAATAATTAAAGCTAGATAATTTATCATAGAGAAACAAAGAATATATTATATTTACTGAATTACAAATTAAATCTAGAATAACAAAATTGTATAGTGATGAAATTACTGAATATTGAAATATTTTCTGATAGATTAAAGCAACTATTTACAAGAAATCAATTACTGACCAAGTGCCTAGTAAGTTTGCGTTTGAATTCAATTTTATTTCGACAGTCCCTGATGCTAGCAGGTAGCGAATTCCAGAGTCTTGGCAGGGCTAGTGGAAGAAGATGAGTATGAGGAGGTGCGATGGGATGGTATTGTTAGTATTGTTTCATGACGAGAGCGTGTGTTCAGATTATGGTGGGAAGAAAGGTAAGTGAAGCGAGACGACAGGTACGAAGGAATAGAAGAGTTCAAGATTTCGAAGAGAAAGAGAAGTGAATGTAAATTTCTTTTCTTATCTAGTTTAAGCCAACCTATTGCTTCCAGGGATGGGGTAATATGATCATATTTATGAACATTGCTTACAAAACGTACACACAAATTATGAGCACGTTGAAGTTTCATTTTGTTGCTGGAGAGGTCAGTCAGTAAATTGTCCGCATAGTCGAAATAGGGAAATACAAGTGTCTGCATAAGGGACTTTTTTAAGCAGCAATGAACCTCCGGGTTCCTTAAAAGCCATTCGTAAGTAAGTAAGTAAGTAAGTAAACATATTTTACTTTGAATTCGGACCTTTCCAGAAAATGCCATAATTTTTGTTTCATCAATTTCAATTATTTTCAATTTTCCTAAATTGTTAAAAAGGACAATGTTATTGAAGTTTACATTCTATACCGATGGAAACTAAATTCGGACGTAGTTTTAATTTGTTTCAATTCGTTATTTGGAGAAATTCATTTTAACAAATAAAGCAGATAAATTATATAAATTTCTTATTGCGATTTTAGACTAAATACAACAGAATACTCCATCAAAAGCTTTCAGCTTCAGTATTATAGTCGCGTCGCTGTTATTCCCGGCGTGACTCCTCCTCTTTGCTTACGTCGTAGGAAGTGAAGGCTCTATAAAGTCTAGGTAGGTAGTATCGTTCGCCATTTTTGTTCTTTCGTTGCCGAGCTACCGTACGAGGAATCTATTTGCCACACCTTTAAACATTATCATGTCGTAGCTCCTATGATAATAAATCAAACGCACTGTAATTCAGTAAATAATTGAGCGGCAAATAACGTCTTCGTGTGCTTTCTGCGAACGCCAACGAAAGAGCCAAAATGGCGGGCGATTATATTAAGTATTTATCGAGCCTTAAGAAATGAATGACGTCTTCATCAGCGAATCACAAGACGCACACGTTTAAATGTAGCCGACCTGCAACGCGATTGGCTGCCGGAAATTAGAGCGACGGGACTATTAAGTCGGATTTTAAATTCGTATTCTAATATGAAGAAATATAACATAACTCAATGAAATTGTGGATTTTTTCTTATCATACAACCATGAAGCATATACTGTTTAATTCATACTGTTGGATATAACGTACGATACACATAGAAGGAACAAATGATTTTACAGATAGGTAGATATGATTTCACCGAGTGTCTTTTATTTTTAATTTCTTTTCGTGCATCTTGTGAGCATTGAATAAATGACTTCATAACTTCTTTAATTAAAGTCGGTGTCTGAGAGCGAGATCTTCCCGTGTTTACCTCTATCCCAATTACGTGCAGATTGTGACACCTGTAAATTAAATTCCTTCTTGTCGAAACGACGTGATCTCGTTAAAGAAATTTCGAAGTTCCGCATATAATAAAATGAAGACAACTCCGCCAAACGATTACAGAACTGAAGTGAGAATCTAAAAGTATTTTCTCTTTTTGTAGTTTTTAGAGCCACTAAAAACCTTCAGCCATCACGCTGCAACAGTAAGCCCCTTCTCTTCTCCCTTTTTTAGCGGGAAACTTTATGTATGTATGTATTTATTAACACTACAATTGGTTATACACCCGGTGCAGTGATATATAATATACAATAATACCGTTATAATTCTACAATAATTACAGCAATAAAAGAAAAATAAAATAAAATAAAATAAAATAAACCTAAATTTATTTCTAACTATAAATAAATAGATGCAATAAACCTAGGACTATAAATAAAAACTATTCCACAATAACGCCTACAATAAGCAAAAGTAAACCTAACTTGTAAGTACTTCTATTTCACCCAACTATTACCAATTTAAGTAATTACATATCACCTTAAATAATTACGAATCAACTTCATTAAATATCATCTTAATTAATTACATATCACCTTAATTTATTTACATATCAACTAAATTACATATCATCTTAATTAATTACATATCAACTTAATTAATTACATGACACAACTTCGATATTTACACTGCACCTACAATTACATTTTCAATCTAATCTTCTCAGCCTTTCCTTAAATGTATTGATTTTGAGAGGGCCACCCTGAAAGATTGCCGCAGGTAAGCTGTTCCAGTCTATTATTGTGCGGTTAACAAAGGAAATTTTGCCACGTTCGTTCTTTGTTTTCTACATTTAAACTTCCTAATATGATCTGCCCTGCATAAGTATGAAGGTGTTGCTAATCTAGCATTGATGTCGGTCCATTCTTCGTGTCCCATTTGTGCCTTAAACAATGCGGTGAGTCTGGTTTTTCGTCGCCTTGATTTGAGAGATTCCCACCCTAAGTCTTTTACTATCTCTTCACCATGTCCCTTTCCCATTTTGACATATTTTGCTGCCTTGCGTTGGACCTTTTCTATTCAATCGATGTGGTTTTGTCTGTACGGATCCCAAACTACTGCTCCATATTCCATAATTGGGCGAACAAGGGTTTTGTACGCTAATTCTTTTGATTTCTTCAGGATACGCATAGAGAAATGTAGCGCTTTCCAGGCTTTCCTTGTGATATTGGTGACTTGTTCTTCCCAACCCAGTTTGTTACTTAAATATATACCTAGGTATTTACAAGTGTTCACTTGTGGCACCGATGTACCATTCAGCTGATATCCGAGACAAATTTCTTTGTGCGTTCTACAGAAGGATATTGACTTACTTTTACTGACATTGATTTTCATCTTATTTTCTGTCGTCCAGGTTTCAATAAGGTTAAGATCGTTTTGTAAGGCGGCGATATCGGATTCGTCATTAATTTGTCTATATATTATACAGTCGTCCGCGAATAACCTTACCTGAGACGTGGTATTTATATTTATATCGTTTATATATATAAGAAACAATAATAATAATAATAATAATAATAATAATAATAATAATAATAGTTTTATTTTCCCTGGCAGAGTTAAGGCCATCAGGCCTTTTCTTCCACTCAACCAGGATCAAATCACATACAGAAAAAATACATACCGGTATACAAATTTGAACTTAAAATAATAATAATAAACATAATTAAGTAGAAAAGAGAGATTGAATACATATACACAATCAGTATTAACTTTGAAATAGCAATAATAAAAAAAATATATATGTAATAAAAAAAAGAGACTGAATACATAATCACAAACAGAAAAATACATTCTAGTATACAAGTATTAAGTTAAAAGAAAAAAAAAAGAATTAATACATATGAATATAATCTCACAACTAAAGGAATAGTACAATTAGTATGATCAGCACAGCACGTGTTACATTGAGACAATGACAATTACCTAGATATGTGTTAATGTAAAAATAAAGTAATGACTGTGTAAAATAATAATAATAATAATAATAATAATAATAATAATAATAATAATAATAATAATATTATACCTAAAAACTATTTCTGTGCATTTAAAATATTTCTAAACAACCTAATTTTAAACAACTGGGGACTAAGACTACCCCTGATTTCCAGCGGCAGCGAATTCCATGAGCGGGCCATGGCTATTGAGAAAGAACTTGAGTACAGAGATGTCTGATGACGTGGTATTGATAGCAATAGATTGTGCTGTGAACGTGTATTTCGATTATGATGTGAAGCTAGGAGAGTAAACCGAGAGGCAAGGTAGTTGGGTGTGGAATCATGTATAATTCGATATAGCAGGCAAAGAGAATGTACTAATCGTCGATCTTGCAAGCGGAGCCAGGAGAGTCGTAGAAAATATTCCGATATATGATCATGTCGGCGGATATTGAAAATAAATCGGACGCAGACATTATGTACACGTTGAAGTTTTTGAGAAAGTTCAGCACTTAGGTCACTATATAAAACATTACAATAGTCAAAGTGAGGCATTACAAGGGTCTGTACTAGAATTTGTTTTAGTTTAGTAGGAAGGAAATTTTTCAGGCGTTTCAAAGAATGCATGATAGAGAAAGCTTTTCTACAGATATATCTGATTTGCGTATTCCAGTTCATATTAGAGTCGAAATAGATGCCGAGGTTTTTTACAGTAGCACTGAAAGGAATTATTTTGTTGTTGAGAGAGACAGGCTGAAGGGTGTTCATAGTAATAGAGGATAAAAGCCTTTGCTGTAGGTGCAAGAAACAATAGAGGTGCAAGAAACAATAAAGGTGCAGAGTTGAAAATTCAATTGTTAGCCAGTAAAAATTCGGAAGTACATTCATTCCACTCGTACCTCGACATCAATGTGGACAGTATTTTGTATTCCATATGAGTTCAGGGAAATTCGCGCTAGAATAATTGTACACTTCGTATTCAGAGACAGTGTCGCTCCAGCAATACTGCAGAAACGTGTCAGTCGGCGGAACATTTGAACTCTCGTCTGTCAAATGTATGTAATATGCATGTACGTCGAGGTGAATACGTCAACTTAGATAAAAGCGGTGTGTCTGCCAGCGTGTCGCTGTGCAATTCTACAGCAATGTTTAGACTGCCAGTCCTAGACTAACGCAAAATCGGAAGACTTCACCTAATCAGTTTAAATTCGTGATGGAAGACAAATGAGATTTGTGTCCTTAGCGCAGGTCTGCTAGTGACTGTTACATGGAGAATTACGTAACTGTATTGTGTCACTCTCCTGTAGGAGAGAGAAAGAGATACGAAGAAGAATATGTTTGGCTTGGAAAAAATTTTGGAGCTTGAAATTCATCCTGCAAAACCAAAAACATCAGCACCAAACTTAAATTTGAAGTTCTGGAAACCTGCGTAATCCCAGTAATGTTGTACGGATGCCAAGTTTGGTCTCTGACAGAGCAACAGAAAAACCTGCTTCGTGTGTGCCAGAGGAAAATGGAAAGAAAAGTCCTACAGCTGAGACTGCAAACAGGATAAGGAACACCGACATCCGAATAAGAAGCGGTATGCAGGATGCAGTGAGGCTGGCGCTACGTCTCAAATGGAAATGGGGCGGACACGAGAGTAGGATGGACTGCAGCAGGTGGACGTATGCCTCGACCATGTGGGACCCACGCATTGGGAAAAGAAGTAGAAGACGTCCAAGGAGAAGGTGGTCGGACGTGCTCCGGAGAGAGACTGGAGGGCAGTGGACGAGAACAGCGAGGGACAGGCAGGCATGGAAAAGACTGGAAGAAATTATGAACACTACGTAAACTGTGTACAGTTGTGTATTGTTTATATAGTTATTTTTGTGTGTGTCAGTTTGGTTAGTTTGATTCCGTGTATAGTTGGTATAGTTAATGTATTTAGTTAGTATAATTTTTGTGTTCAGTTGTATGGTTTTGTGTGTTTTAGTTTGGTTAGTTTGACTCCGTGTGTAGTTGGTATAGTTCATGTATTTAGTTAGTATAATTTTTGTGTTCAGTTGTATGGTTTTGTGTGTTTTAGTTTGGATAGTTTGACTCCGTGTGTACTTGGTATAGTTCATGTATTTAGTTAGTATAACTTTTGTGTTCAGTTGTATGGTTTTGTGTGTTTTAGCTTGGATAGTTTGACTCCGTGTGTAGTTGGTATAGTTCATGTATTTAGTTAGTATAATTTTTGTGTTAAATTGTATGGTTTTGTGTGTTTTAGTTTGGATAGTTTGACTCCGTGTGTAGTTGGTATAGTTCATGTATTTAGTTAGTATAATTTTTGTGTTAAATTGTATGGTTTTGTGTGTTTTAGTTTGGATAGTTTGACTCCGTGTGTAGTTGGTATAGTTCATGTATTTAGTTAGTATAATTTTTTGTTCAATTGTATGGTTTTGTGTGTTTTAGTTTGGATAGTTTGACTCCGTGTGTAGTTGGTATAGTTCATGTATTTAGTTAGTATAATTTTTGTGTTCAGTTGTATGGTTTTGTGTGTTTTAGTTTGGATAGTTTGACTCCGTGTGTAGTTGGTATAGTTCATGTATTTAGTTAGTATAATTTTTGTGTTCAGTTGTATGGTTTTGTGTGTTTTAGTTTGGATAGTTTGACTCCGTGTTTAGTTGGTATAATCTGTTCATGTGTTTAGTCTGTAAGTATATAGTGTAAGCTCTCTTGGACTGGCTCCCCAAGTGTAGCAGACCTTCAGCTCACCCTACACTCTCCTGTAGGAGGCCGTTGCCCGTATGGGATTTCAGGCTTTTCGTATTTCGTATTTAACTATTTAGCGACATGCTGACCGTATTAAGTATAAAAATTAGGCCTAACTTATTTTTGAGTTTCGTTTATTATATACATTTTAATTGACATGTTCCTTAATTTATTCTACCTACTATGTAAAAAAAATCAAAAGAATGAGTTATAGATATCTAAAATTATTGTTCAAGAAATATAAATAAATAACAAATGATCAAACCTTAAAAATGGCTTTAAGGAACCCGGAGGTTCATTGCCGCCCTCACATAAGCCCGCCATCGGTCCCCATCCTGAGCAACATTAATCCAGTCTCTACCATCATATCCCACTTCCCTCAAATCCAATTTAATATTATCCTCCCTTCTACGTCTCGACCTCCCCAAAGGTTTTTTTCCCTGCGGCCACTCAACTAACACTCTATATGCATTTCTGGATTCGCCCATACGTGCTACATGCCCTGCCCATCTCAAACGTCTGGATTTAATGTTCCTAATTATGTCAGGTGAAGAATACAATGCGTGCAGCTCTGTGTTGTGTAAGTTTCTCCATTCTCCTGTAACTTCATCCCTCTTAGCCCCAAATATTTTCCAAAGTACCTTATTCTCAAACACCCTTAAACTATGTTCCTCTCTCAAAGTGAGAGTCCAAGTTTCACAACCATACAGAACAACCGGTAATAGAACCGTTTCATTAATTGTAACTTTCAGATTTTTTGACGGCAGACTGGATGATAAAAGCTTATCAACCGAATAATAACAGGCATTTCCCATATTTATTCTGTAATAATTTCCTCCCGAGTATCATTTATGTTTGTTACTGTTGCTCTCAGATATTTGAATTTTTCCACCTCTTCAAAGGATAAATTTCTAGCTCTCGTTACCTAAACAAATAATATGTTACAGACGAAACGAACACACGTGCTTCTTCCTCAGTCCTTCAACTGCAACCGACGTGATATTCATTGGTGTTGCATCATCTACCTCACAGTTCTACTAACCTGTGCGTTATTTATGAAATGATCCTCGTATAAAACTAAAATTATGAAGTAAAAAGCAGTATAGAGAACTGAAATCGTTATGCTAAATGAAGAAACTTAATTGAGGTGGAGTTTTCATTATTAATTTCAAGCTTTATATTCTTTACGTCATCTAAGTTGAGAAATTCATTTACACCAAAATAATTTTTTCTTCCTTCATTTTTTTTACAGCAAATGCAGACGTTTTTAAATCCATCGAGCGATAAGATTTTATGGACTGTTGGAAGAATTTCGCTTCTTCGTTACGATGAAAGTCTGCAGAGGAAGAGCGTCGTAATTGATTGGTGCTGAACTTAGTTCGACTGAATAATCTGCGTGTATCAGTAATTTGTGGCTGGTGAGGGCTCCGCGATCGAGAGAGCTATTGTTCTGTCAGGCGGCAAAAAGTGGCAAGCTATTCATGCTCCCGAGACCCCGGAAGTGAATCACGGAGAACAGACTTTTTGCGAGCGCTCTTGAAAACAGAAGAATGTCCGTGACAGCGAATATTCAGCAAGTTCAGAAACAAAGGAAGATAGATACCTGAGGGAGAGTGAAGCACCGTACGAATGATGATCATCTTAAAACAAGAGACAAGGAAAGTGTGAGAGGAAGGACAGAGATTTATTAATTGAAGAAGACAGGCTTCATTTAGGAGGCGAACAGGAGAAGAACTAGAAAGGAGGAAAACAAGGAAACGAGGAAGGAGACGATGGAAGAGGGAAAAACGGAGATGAACATAGAGGTGAAGACGCAGGATAAGGATGACAGAGAACAAGAAAGGGTGAAAAGACGGGGAGGGGGGATAAGACGAATGGGCAAAAGGAGTAAGAGGATGGAGAAGAAGAAGAGTAGAAAAAGACGAAGAAGAAAGATGAGTAAAATGGAGGGAAGGAATAAAAAGTGGGAGAAGAAAGAGGAATAAAAATGAGGAAGAGGAATAAAAAGGAGAAAGAGGAATAAAAAGGAGGAAGAGGAATAAAAAGAAGGAAGAGGAATAAAAAGAAGGAAGAGGAATAAAAAGAAGGAAAAGGAATAAAAAGAAGGAAGAGGCATAAAAAGGAGGAAGAGGAATAAAAAGAAGGAAGAGGAATAAAAAGGAGGAAGAGGAATAAAAAGGAGGAAGAGGAATAAAAAGAAGGAAGGGGAATAAAAAGAAGGGGAATAAAAAGCAGGAAGAGGAATAAAAAGGAGGAAGAGGAATAAAAAGGAGGAAGAGGAATAAAAAGGAGGAAGAGGAATAAAAAGGAGGAAGAGGAATAAAAAGGAGGAAGAGGAATAAAAAGAAGGAAGGGGAATAAAAAGAAGGAAGGGGAATAAAAAGCAGGAAGAGGAATAAAAAGGAGGAAGAGGAATAAAAAGAAGGAAGAGGAATAAAAAGGAGGAAGGGGAATAAAAAGGAGGAAGAGGAATAAAAAGGTGGAAGAGGAATAAAAAGAAGGAAGAGGAATAAAAAGGAGGAAGAGGAATAAAAAGAAGGAAGAGGAATAAAAAGAAGGAAGAGGAATATAAAGAAGGAAGAGGAATAAAAAGGAGGAAGAGGAATAAAAAGAAGGAAGAGGAATAAAAAGGAGGAAGAGGAATAAAAAGGAGGAAGAGGAATAAAAAGGAGGAAGAGGAATAAAAAGAAGGAAGAGGAATAAAAAGAAGGAAGGGGAATAAAAAGGAGGAAGAGGAATAAAAAGAAGGAAGAGGAATAAAAAGAAGGAAGGGGAATAAAAAGAAGGGGAATAAAAAGCAGGAAGAGGAATAAAAAGGAGGAAGAGGAATAAAAAGAAGGAAGAGGAATAAAAAGGAGGAAGAGGAATAAAAAGAAGGGAGAGGAATAAAAAGAAGGAAGAGGAATAAAATGGAGGAAGAGGAATAAAAAGAAGGAAGAGGAATAAAAAGAAGGAAGAGGAATAAAAAGGAGGATGAGGAATAAAAAGAAGTAAGAGGAATAAAAAGAAGGAAGAGGAATAAAAAGAAGGAAGAGGAATAAAAAGGAGGAAGAGGAATAAAAAGGAGGAAGAGGAATAAAAAGAAGGAAGAGGAATAAAAAGCAGGAAGAGGAATAAAAAGAAGGAAGAGGAATAAAAAGAAGGAAGAGGATTAAAAAGGAGGAAGAGGAATAAAAAGAAGGAAGAGGAATAAAAAGCAGGAAGAGGAATAAAAAGGAGGAAGAGGAATAAAAAGAAGGAAGAGGAATAAAAAGCAGGAAGAGGAATAAAAAGGAGGAAGAGGAATAAAAAGAAGAAAGAGAAATAAAAAGAAGGAAGAGGAATATAAAGAAGGAAGAGGAATAAAAAGGAGGAAGAGAAATAAAAAGAAGGAAGAGGAATAAAAAGAAGGAAGAGGAATAAAAAGAAGGAAGAGGAATAAAAAGAAGGAAGATGAATAAAAAGGAGGAAGAGGATTAAAATAGAGGAAAATTGGCTAATGGCAGAACTCACGGACGAAGAGGATCAGATGTTCATTTTCCAACAAGAAGGAGCCCCTCCACATTGGCATACGAAGTTCCGGATGTACCTAAGTCAACACCTATCAGGTCGATGGATTGGTCGTGCAACGGACGCAGACAGCACTTTCTGCACATGACCATCTCGTTCAATGGATTTCACAGTGTGTGATTTCTTTCTATGGGGTTTCGTCAAGGACAGTGTTTACATACCTGCACTTTCAGCGACGTTGGCCGAATTCAGAAGACGCATTAACACAACAATCAGAACGTCACACAAGACATGCATAAATTTGATCGGACAGTATTTTGAAACAAAAAAGTGTACAAGAACATACTAAGTAATAAAAGTTTTTATTTAAGATGAATACAAGACGAAAATTAATCAGTAATATATACTCCTACATTATCTACAACCCTCTGTCAACGCTGGGGTAGTTTTTCGATTCCATGTCTGAAGAAATCTGCTGTTTGGAGTTAAACAAGTCACAACTCTAATATTTTTTGGTCAAAAATAAGCTATACAACTTTTAGGCCCAATTGTATAAAACTCCCTGACTAAAGTTCAACTTTGATCAAAGATCGGAAAGTGAACCGAGTTCAGACACTTCTTCTATTGTATAAAACTTTTCTGCGATCAAATTACTTTAGTTCAAATGCAATCTAAGTTCATGTGAAAAGGATTTGGCAACATCGCATAAACAGATGAAGTATGTAATGCGCGGACCATGTTGTACAGGTTTGTTCAGTGTTGCCAATGTAGCGACTTTAACTCTTTTTCAAGGACAACTTCTTTTAACTTTTACATGGCTTAAATAGGGATTTAGCGACCTTTTTAGCACCCCATAGTGACAAAATTTAATCTTCCTTTGTTGATAATGAGAAATCTAGCGACTTTCCAATTACTTTTTGGCGACTTTCCGTACACTCTGTTGGAGACACTGGTTTGTTTTGTGTAATCTAAATAATGGCGAACAATAAGAAGAAGGTTGACCGTTCTCCAAATTATTATCATGTTATGGTGTTCGATACTGCTATACATAATAAAGCTTAATATAAAAGGACAATTTTCGTTTAGTAATACAGTTAATTGAAAATTAATGTACCCATCATATCCATTGATAATAATTAATGATAGTTATAAACATAATATAATTGAATCAGTCGGAGCTAAAAGGAACTAAGTCACTTTTCACAACTCTTCAGGAGAAGCAAAAAACATTCCTGTCATAACACAAATATTATATTTTTATGTTATAGAAGAAAAAAGAATATTTGAAAGTCTTAGTTCCTTCTTCCACCGTTCGATGCACATGACATCTGTTGTTCAAATTGTTGCATAACCCAAAACTGCATATTTTGACTTAGTTCCTTTTAGCTCCGACCGATTCAATTATAGGTTATGTTATTTGATACTGCTGAACACGATAAAGCCTTATAAAATATAAGAAAGTTTGGATATTAAGGCAAGAAATTGAAATTATATATATATATATATATATATATATATATATATATATATATCTACCATATACATTAATAATAATGGTTATTCTTTTTGCACAATCTGCCACTCGTATACTTCAAACAGAAAACAAATAACTGAACTTGGATCATCTAACTTAATCGGAGAAATTTATTCAGTCAAAGTTGACATTAGTTTAAGACAAATTAATCTGAGATTAGACTTTATACAACACAAAATTCCAAGTTAAGCTAGAACGAGGATCAATTTAACCTCTGATCTAAGATTAAATGCTTTATACAATCGGCCCTTAAAGTACTGTACCGGTAGACCTACTTACAGTAGAAAGAAATAGTCCATAGAACTTACATAAAAATATTAGTCAATTTCCTTAATTGAAATATAAATAAATAAGCGAGCAAATATACAAGAAATAAACAATCTGACCGATTTACCCAATATTATTGGTTATTTCCACATTTCTAGGGGCTGTTCAAAATTACAATTATTTTGCGCGCGGAAACTTTCTTCCAATGTGTACAGAGAGTGTCAAAAAATGTATACACTTTTTAATAGCTCATAACTAACTCACTTTTTTATATTTTTTCAAGTGTGACCGCTTAAAATAATGGCTGAAGTCAGACTAAACTTTGAGGAAAGAAAATTCATTCTAAAGAGCTACTGGAAGACTGAGAACATAAGTGAAGTTCAAAGACGGTTTAGAATGGAGTTTCAACGAGATGCACCAACGCGTCTCACAATTGCTCGTTTGCGAGATAAGTTTGAAGATGGAGGAACTGTTCAGAATGTCCATAAGAACAATTCCGGAAGACCACGAACATTCACCAGCCCCACAAGAGAAAGAGAAGTCATCGAAAGGTTTCAGCAATCTCCTAGAAAATCTTTTCGGCAAGCGGCTCGTGAGACAGGACTTTCAAAATCGGGCGTCCATCGGGTTTTGAAGCGTGCTCAATGGAAAAGTTTTATTCCTACATTAGTGCACGCTTTCAATGAAGATAATTATGACCGGAGATAGCAATATGCGTTACAAGAGCGGTATGTTGAAGTTTTCATGTTCGAGGAAAAGTTTGAAAAAGCGAAACGTAGTTGAGCTTTTTTAATTTCCGAGAATTGAAAGAAAACATACCGCTCGTGTATCGTACATTATTTTGTGCGAAGATCGTTTATTACATACCTGAAAGAGGAATTTCTAATTAGTTGCAATGAAATCTCCATCTTGGTTTCTGTTCAATGACGGCAAATTTGCAAAACAAAAACATCTATCTTCAACATTGTTGCTTTAAAATGTTTTCTGTGTTTACTATATTCCAGCAGGCCGTAATATATGTCTGTTTTTTTTTCCCCCCCAGTCTATAAATGCGAACTTAAAACAAACGGTAAGGTTATGTAATGATTTTTGCAAATATTTAAAAACAAGAATTAACAGTGCAATTTAGGTGAAATTGCAGTTTTAAGTTTCCAATTTATAATTATTATTATATTGAACGTCTCTAAAATAATATGTTAAAAGCCAAAAGCAGTAAAATCAATATGTCACTTAAGCGGTAAGAAGAGGGAAATTGTTATGTGTGTTAGGTTGGGACTACTGAATGTGGAATTTTACACTTTCCGCGGATTGGTTTTGTGCGGAAACCAAGCAAATACGCACGATCTCGCACAAATTGAATTTTGTCAGTTGTAACAAGCAAAATGTGAGTAGGACAATCAATTTCCATACAAGATTGTTTGGAGTGATGAAGCCACGTTTAAGTTAAATGACTCAATTAATGGTCACAATTGCACCTACTGAGCATCTAACAATCCTCATGTGACAGTGGAACACCATGTGAACTTACCAGGAGTTACAGTGTGGTGTGGTTTGTCAGCATTTGGTTTCTTTTTTGATGGTACCGTGACTGGTGCAATTTATCTCAACTTTCTAAAGGAATCCACCATGCCATGCATCGAAGAGATGTTTAGGAATGAAGAATGGTACTTCCAGCAGGATGGAGCACCTCCCCACTACCACGCGACGTGAGGGCCCATATTAACGGCCACCTGCAGAGTAGATGGATAGGACGAAGAGGTAGTACCGAGTACTCCCCTCGCTTAAAGGACTTGACTCCGATGGATTTTTTTCTGTGGGGACATGAAAGAGAATGTGCCCAAATACCAATCGAAATGATTATGAACGTTTTGGATTCCATCGGTCAGCGTTATCAGTTGTGCCTGGACCATAATGGGCAAAAATTTGAACACTTTCAATAAATGGCTGATTTCTACTTTGGTTCACGTTATTTTTAATTTTGAAACTTTTCTGTATCGTAATAATTCTTAACGTTATAGTCATTGAATGTGTGTATACATTTTTTTGGCACCCTCCGTATTTTCTGAATTCTGAAAGAAAAAAATAAGTATGTGTACTCATGATTTTGTTTCTATGAACGCTGCTACGATGATCATGAAGATCATTCTAAATAATGGGAACTACATTAGCCAGGAAATTCATATCAGTCGTAATATGTGACGCCTGATGCTGCACTGTCAATATTAATTGTAATTTCCAACTACGTAACATAAATAGCAGTAACTAAGTACATGTTTAACTAATTAGCTCTTCCAAATTTCTGTTATACGCATGATGTAATAAAATACGATTATATGCAAACATATAGCACAAATACACGTAATGTTTTGACGAGTAATTAGATATAGACAAAGTAAACATTACAGAACTTAAATGCAGAGTAATGGATACACCATCTCCGCCAGAATCTGAATGCTTCTTTCATTGCTTTCAAATGACAGTCAAGTCTTCTGAAACTCGTTAGATACGAAAATACGACATTAATTTTACGTATAGGAATTTCTTTGCCGATATCATTGTATAGAGCACATCTAGGTCAGACAGCATGGGTAGACATAACGGCTCGGTTAGAAAAGCCAACGTACTATGGTAGGAACGATCATGATTTTAAAATCAAATGTAGGAAACAGAAAACGGATGTAGGTAAATTCTCATTTTTAAATAGAACTATAAATGATTGGAATGACCTACCTGCAGCGGTCTTTGAGGGCTGTCCTTCCTTAAGGAGATTCAAGAATAACTTAAAAAGTTGTGTATAAAGTGCAAATTAAAATTAAGGTGACATTTAACATTTCATTTTTTAAGGTGACATGTATTTATTTAGCCTGACGAGTTACTCCCTTCGTTTGAATTGTAAATTATTTAAAAATAGCGTGTAAGAGGGTCTTAGACTAGAAATGTGTAGCTTAAATATAGTTCTGTTTATAAGTATGCATAAGGGTGTAATTATTTGACTTATTTGAACTGTTGTATTAGTGAAGCGAGGTGAGTCAGTGAAGTTATGGTTTTACAGTGCAGTGAATAGTTCCGATCAGTGATAATTTATAGCGTCAATGAAATGTGTTCTATAGTGTCAGTGAAATGTGTTCTAAAATGTCAGTGAAATGTGTGCTAAAGTGACAGTGAAATGCGTCATAGTGCCATTGCAGTGAGTGAGATGAGAGTAAAGTGAAAGACTATTGAAACTTATGTAGGGCCTATACATATGTAAGTTGTATTATAAAATTAGGTTATTTTATGTTGTATTATTAATTGTAATTATTGTGTTAAATTGTATTGTGTATATAATTGTATTGTATATTGTAATTTTATTGTGTATTGTTTATATTGTGTATACTACTGCCACTGGGTGCTTGCCCACTTGCAGTGTAAATAAATACATACATACATACACAATAAAATGTATTACAGACACGAATGCAATGTTTTCACCTAATCTTATTCTTTCCTATGTGTTCTGAATTTAGGTGCAACTATAGTACAGGATATGTACTCAATTATTAAAAAAAATTGGTGTTGAAGCAAAGGTTCATTGCGTTCTTTCGCTGTGACAAAAGTTTTTATTTGAGATGAATACAAGACAAAAATTAATCAGTAATACAGGGTGTTAAAAAGTATTCAATATTTTAAGAGGTGATAGTATGCATCAAAACAAGAAAAAAATGTCTAATATACATGGGTCCTACAACACATAGGCTACTTTCTGAAATCTGAATATTTGTTCATAGGAGGTGCTCAATGTGACGTACTGCAGTTTAAAGAGAACTGGAACATTGCAAAATCTAAACCCGTGAAGGAACACTACTTCCAAAGGAAATGGGAATATGATTATTTTGTTGTTGAAGACGAAAGAATTGCTTGTTTACTGTGTCCCAACCAATTTATTTCTACTCGTCATTTCAATATTAAGGGGAGTTGGTCGTTATCGCATGCAAAATAATGTTAAAAAGTAGCCTATACTCAAGCAGTCATAAATTTAATACTATTTATCAGAGAACTTTCATTTTTTTACTGATATACACATTAAGCTTTAAAATAAAAAAAGAATGGTTACTCTAGAGTAAGTCTTTATCCTTAAATTGATTTTTTAATTTAAAAATGATTTTTTTTATAAATTCACTACATGCCTCTGATTAGGTACACTTTATTCACTCATCATAGCGCACATTGAATTGAAATTTTAGCCACTTACAGCTAATAGATACTGAAACTTACCCTACTAGAATTATTAATATATCTGCAATATTATGGGCATAGGGCTTATGCCAATCATCACTGTCAATAAATAAAAAAAAGAAATTGACGATGAAGATTGGTATAAGCTCTATGCTCATAATATTGCTGATATATTAATAATTTTGGTCGGGTGTGTTTTAATATCTATTATCAGTAAGTGGCTAAAATTTCAATTCAATGTATGCTATAATAAGTGAATAGAGTACACCTGATCTCAGGCATGTAATGATTTTATAAAAATAAATATGTTTAAAATAAAAAATTATTTTAAGGGTAAAGATTTACTCTACAGTAACCATTCTTTTTTTAATTTAAAGCTTAATGTGTATACATATGTCACTAAAAAAATGAAAGAGCTCTGATAAATGGCATTAAATTTATGACTGCTTGAAAATAGGCTATTTTTACCATTACTTTTCATGTGATAACGACCAACTCCCCTTAAACCACATTTCAACAAAGCCCATATTAAGAATTATGGAATGCACAAACTTTCGGGTAAGTTTATTATTACGAACTGTATATTGATTATTTATTTATATAGTGTTAAATTAAGGACGTCATTCGTTTTATTCATTTTGAATTGAAATTAATAGTGACGTTCAAGGTTCATTACTTAAATGCTATAAATTTATGTTTCCGTAGGTGATGATAGGAGGAAAGTTTTCGAAAATCTAAAGCAGATTAGGGTGCAAAGAAATCTCAAAGAAACTACCGACAGGAAATCTAGCACAATTGTAAACCTTGAAACGAGATAACGCATTATAAATAAAATGAATTTATTACAATCCTTCTCGAAAATTACAGTGCCGCCGCAGGCAGAGAATGTAAATAACTCTACGTGGAAGTCATCATCCCCAATAGAAGTGGAGTGAGGCTTACGTCATATTTCCCCTACTTACAGGTTCTGCAGGCCTGGCTTAGAAGAAGAAATAAAAGGTAAAAAACAACGCTGTACAATGAAGCGAAATACAAAGTTTATAAATGTCCTAGCCTGGATGATGCCCGTATATTACTGTAGAATATCGCACAATAAAATAATATCATAGAAAGAGTCGAGGGCAATGATACGAAGAGACTGACAGTGCTAGAAGAAGACGAATTATAGAAACAGCAGAGCTGAAGACATAAAAAACAAAGAAACGAAAAATTGGTGACATAAGAAGCCAGGATATACGACAGCGTAACAACATCCGAAGGGGTCAGGACACGATGTGATCTGTAGCGCCATCCAAGAAGAAGATTACGAAATCCAATCAATTGAGAGACGGAAGATAAAGCAAACAGTGATACAATCATATCTGAGGGATAAATTCTAACAGAACATGAGAACTACCGATTGGAAAGGGGAATCCAAGCAGACTCTTTAAAGAATAGAACGACTCATTGAGTAAACAGGCAAATAACTTAGGCAAAATAATGTGTATTAAAAATAAATATTCTGCGGAAACACCAAAGAAAATAATTTATGAAATATTTCAATTCTGGCAAGAAACTAAAGTAATTCCAACACTACGTCATAGTTGACATTACTTCAGCTTTTATTTATTTCTAACAGAGTAGACGAAGCGTTTTATACAGAGTGCTCCAATAAAAACCGTTAGGACGTAGGCACAGGACGCCCACAGACGAGGTGGAGCGACCAGATTTCAGCCTCGGAACAGGTCTGCTAGGACTGAATCTTGATAGGCAGAAAAATAATATTCTTTAGATCTGCTTCAGCATGTTACAAGACTGACATACAGGGACATCATTTTATTTTTACTAATATTTTTAATATTAACCTGGATTAACGGTTGAAAATAGAAAACATCGTTTGCTACCCCTTCCACGAACGGAGTTCGATGATACTGACGTAAAATACAAACAAATCACTTTACTAGGTATAGGAGGGGAGAAAAATAGTTTGTCAATTTACGTAAACTAGGAAATGTCGCAAGTTTGAGTTTGATAATTTCCATTAGGTTTTTGTTTAATCAAAATACAGTACAGTATTAACAATAAATGTTTTTACTCACGAACTAAGCTATCCATGTGGACGTATTCATTATGCAGTGTATATTATACTGTCTAAAGCACATTAGCGTACAATATAGAGAATGAAGTTAAATTGAAAAATAATCATAATATGGATATTTAAACAGATTTTTGAAAATGGAGGCCGTTCATTTTGATACAGGCTTCAGTTTTGTTGTGCATATTATCGCACTATAGACTATTGTACCTAATTCCAATTACCAGTTTCGTCCTTCGTACTAGTAACTCATGCTGAACTACTTTTGTACCTAGTCTATTAAAGAGTACCTTACGTACTGTAAATTCAATCTTCACTTCTGCCCGATCCGAAAAGATAAAATTACTCAGACATGCTATCTACTGTCCGTCCAAGTAGTTATGTCGCAGGATCGTAGAGAGAGGGGAAATCACGTGACAGTTAATTACTTAACGAGGCCCTTTTATTTAAGTTATTTTAAACAGTTGTATAATATTACAACAGAAATTAATGTTTTCGGAAAAGAGCCAAGAGAGCCCAGCCACTAGCTTTACAGAGGGGCGAGTAAAAGTAGGTGGGGGAAAATCGGGATGCGACGTAGGAAAATGGATGACAGTATCTGTGCGAAAATATAATTCAATATTGAAAGCTCTTTCGTCACTGGAAAATGCGAACATATTTCTGAAACGTACTATACTCACTAACTCAGTACTATATGCGACCTTGGTTCTGTGTGGAGGACAGTTGGAACTTCATTAGTAGAAGGGGTGGGAGTGAAGTACATACAAAAACTCAGGTACAATAAAAATTGAAGTAAAAATAAAATGATGTCCCTGTACAACCCAAAATTCTCCGCTTTACAGCCATGTTAATATACAGGAGATATCCTCAGTATAGTTGGCTATATGTATTTACTCACGGATCACAGACAGGCAAAACTGAAGTACAGGAATGGTGTCCTATTACGACACTGCAGGACTAACATAAAACATATTCGCTTTAGGCCTTCACTTCTCTCCCGAAAATCGATCCAGGTGGTGTTGGATTTGTAGCCAGAAAGGCTACCACTTGAACCAAAGTAAGAATTAGAACATTGCTAAATGAAAATAATAAAATCAGATCCAGCGCAGAGTTGTCAAATGTAAGATAGGGGAGAGTCGGGTAGTATCGGACATCGGGTAATATCGGACAATGCGTTTCTTTCATCTACCACCATATGGTAGTAACTGAATGACATGGTTACGTTTCTCTATGCGACATAACAGAAACGTAACCATGTCAATCAGGTATTATCATCGTGTGGTAGATGAAAGAAACTCACTGTCCGATATTACCCGATGTCCGATACTACCCGACTCTCCCCTACGTCCTGAAACTCATTTTCTATAATTATGTTTTATATGTTATTTATTGTAAATCACACATTTTGTCAGTCACTTCACCGGACATGTACCTCATTTTATTACATTTCTCATAACGAGAAACAAGTTTTTGTGCCTCGTCAATAAAATACTTCATCGCATTATCGTTACAGAGTCTCTGACCTACATTTCTCTTTCATCCGAATAAAGATCGAAATAACTGAATGGCAGCTTCGGGTAATGATATAGTTTATCTTCTTGACCAACATTCATCTCATCATTTCTTTAGCCTATATCTGAAGACAAAGCATAATCTAGTAACGATGAAATAAAAATTATTTACAATAAATGAGATATTACTTTCTATAGTAATGTCACAAGAGGTCAATCTTAGACCTCGAGTGGCATTTATTTGGATTATTTCTTAATAAAATGAAAATGTAAACAATATATCCCTAAATTCGCTCATAAAATGTTAATAATAAGTAAGGTTCGAAATTAATGAAGATCAACCAAAGCAGGTACATGAAGAGAAACGCGCTATTTACCTTCCATGCTGTGATGATCTCAGTCATAAATATAATATTCAAGATTGGAATGTCATTGGACTTATGTTTGGTGCGCGAGGAACAATTCCCAAATTTACATTGGAGATCCTCAGAAAATTAAAGGTTCCTGATAAGACTCTTCAGACAATTGCATCAACCATTTTAAAATCTTCATTGAACATCACCACCTCTATTCATCTTTATAATATCAAAATGTATATTATTTATTTTCAATAAATTTTTATCGTTTTGATAGCCACCACATCTTGTCGCAGAATATTCTTTTTTAGAATTTCATTATGTATTTTTTTAACATTAATTTACATTTTATTTTTTGTTCATTTGAATTGATTAGGATGCCAATATTTTAAATCCAAGATTTGGACGGCTATCATTTCGATGATATTCTCTCTATTCAGACATTGTTAAGTTGAAACAGATGAATGTCTACTACTGCAATAAAGAAATTGAATGTTATTCAGTAATGCCAATTAAGAAAAGCGAAATACAGGTTTAACAATGTTAATTACATGTACTGTGCTTTTCTCCTGTTATTATAACATAAATACATTTTTATTATCTGCTGAAACCATAATTTATTTTGAACATAAAAACAACCCGATTAACACATTAATTAAATGAATAATAGTTGAAAACGCAGTTATCAGATCTGAATGAAAGAGTGTCGTTTTCTTTAGATACATTGAACATGGAATTAGAAGATTAGGATGTAAATGTGGAATTAGGATTTCGCACTTTATATAGTACTTCATCACTACATTAATGGATTCATGCTCATCGATTTACGGGGAAACAGTTGGCGACACTGACTAAACAAAAGAACGACCATGCGATAAATTTATTGTCACCATTACACTTTTACTACGTCACACTACTTTTTACCAATAAAACGGTACGAAAGGACGTCTTTCAACCAATCATGGCTGCTTATCGCACAATTTTATCGCGTCCCTAGCATTTGTTTCATTTTATCGCGTTCCTAGCATTTGTTTATTTTTATCAATACCCTAGCATTTGTTTCTTTGTTTGCCAACATTTCAAACTGCACTGGTCTGGACGTCAAAAAACAGAAAATTACAAACCACTTCAGTCGATGCACAGCACTTTCAAATATGACTCGCATAGGCATTCAAGAACAAGAATTAATAAAGATGACTGGTCATATATGAAGAGCACCATTCGAAAATCCTAAATAAGTTGAGGGATACACCATGTACATCAACGAGTTAACTTCTTTTACGCACACGTCCAATATAACATCAATTGAACCACCAACCACTAAAACATTCAAATTTGAAAATTGTACTTTCAATAATTGTTTCTTTTACAATTATTTTTTATTTCATCATCGTTAATTAAATCGTTTCTTGTTTATTTCATCATCCCTAATTAAAACTTCTCTAACACTTGTTTATATTATTTAGGTTATGTTTGTTATAGCTTCTGCTATAATATGATATTATGGACAGTCACGTATCAGAGATTATTTAATACTAAGATTTATTGAAAATCATCTATCAAGTGACGTTGATTACTGGGATCCGGATGATTGAAGTGGAATGCAAATGTTTTAATAAAAATGAAACTGAATCAACAAAGCCTTCTCGACTAGTATCCGTCCACAGAGTTCAATCAAGATTCCATAGTTGGCACAACTGATAACAAGAAAACATAATCATAAAACACTACTGCCATCTAGCGTAATGTTGAGATGGTACAATAATACATTTGAAGACAGTTGTATTTTCGTAAGCCAATTAATATTTTGTGCGAGATCGTGCATATTTGCATTTGCTTGGTTTCCGCACAAAACCAATCCGCGGAAAGTCTAAAATTCCACATTCAGTGTTCCCAATCTAACACACATAACAATTTCCCTCTTCTTACCGCTTAAGTGACATATTGATTTTACTGCTTTAGGCTTTTAACATATTATTTTTAGAGACGTTCAATATAGTAATAATTATAAATTGGAAACTTAACACTGTAATTTCACCTAAATTGCACTGTCAATTATTGTTTTTAAATATTTGCAAAAATTAAGTAAACTCTACAACTCCACTAAAGTTACTGCATTCGTGACGCAAGTAATATTAAGGAAGCCGTGAAAAAATCAACAAGATTCCAGACTCATTATAGACGGGGGGGGGAAGACAGACGTATATCACGGCCTGCTGGAGTATAGTAAACACAGAAAACATTTTAAAGCAACAATGTTGAAGATAGATATTTTTGTTTTGCAAATTTACCTCATTGAACAGATATCAAGATGGAGATTTCATTGCAACTAATTAGAAATTCCTCTTTCAGGTATGTAATAAACGATCTTCGCACAAAATAATGTACGATACACGAGCGGTATGTTTTCTTTCAATTCTCGGAAATTAAAAAAGCTCAACTACGTTTCGCTTTTTCAAACTTTTCCTCTAACATGAAAACTTCAACATTCCGCTCTTGTAACGCATATTACTATTATTATATTGGAGTACTTTGTTACTTCTAATCTTTATATACTTTCTTCTAATCGTGTAATAGTCAATTAAACCCCACTCCAGTTTTCATTTTCTGTAGATAAATCAAAACCTCTAGTGAGATTACTGTTGAAAAATCGAGTTGCAAAAATTATCGCGATGTTTGACTGTGATTGGTTGAGATTCAAATTTTCATTACACTCCATTGGTCGTATATGGAATGACGTCTTATAAACGAAATAGACTGGTTTAATTTCTGAAGTCTATCCAGGATTTTAGGCTTTGACACAATTCACACGAGAAACGGATTTACTCTATTTTCAATGTTTCCAGAAACTGTTCAACTATTGTCCTAGTCTGAGAGTACTGATCGAAGGTATGCATAGAAGTTTATTCCTCAGCTCCGGTCCTGTTCACAGACATGTCAGTTAACACCGTCGTCATTACCGAAATGTTTATGGGGAGAGAGAAATTCCGTCGCCACCTCATAAACAATGCTTTGTACCCGTGGGCAGGCAAAGGCCGGGCAAGTCGATAATACTATAAACTGGAGAGAGCTGCTTCATAATGAAGGACTCTCTGGACTCGGTCACAGTAGACCAGTGGCGGCTGCTCCCTACGTGCTAACGTGCTGTAGCACGTCATAAAATTATCGTCGAACTAATATTGTTAAAAAAAACGAACATAAAGGGTGTAAATGATATGTTGTTATTGAAGTGTTGTATCAGTGAAGAATTATGTTGTGTGAGTGAAGTGTGTTGTATCAGTGAAGAAGTATGTCGTGTCAGTGAAGTGTGCAGTGTAAGTGAAACGTGTTCCTGTCGGTGAAGCTTTATAGTTTATAGTGGCAGTGCATAGTATTTGAACAGTGAAATGGTTTTGAAGTGTTAGTGAAATCAGGATAGAATCAGTGAAATGTGTCGTAGTTCTAGTGCAGTGAGTGAGTCGACAGCGAAATGAGTGTAATTTGAAAGGTACTTGTGCAGATATGGACATATACTCGTGGGTTTTAGTTCGATCTTAGTTTTAAGATACAAATTAGATTTATTTCAAATGTTATTTTAAGTGATCGTTTCATTTAATTTAGTATATTCCCTGTTGTTATTATTATTATTATTATTATTATTATTATTATAAATTATTGTTAGTATTAATTATTAGTATTATTATTGATTGTATTTTGAATTAATAAGTTTATTATTGTCATTATTGAGTGTAATTAGTTGCCACTGCCACCGGGTATATACCCACTGCAGTGTGAATAAATACACACGTAATACAAATTCTACTTATAATAGCTATTTTCGATAATTTGGTGCTACAGACTCAATGGAATCCATCCTTACTCTACGAGCTAATTCCCAATTCAGCCCGGCCTTTTGTGTTTTTCATAAATATAATCATATTGAAATACATTTTTGAACGTTTGTGTAAACAGGTTTACTTTTATATAATCTCGGCAGATAGTTTGAGTTTTTTTATCTACGTGTTACGGGGTCTATGTTGGCATGCCTTTTCGCGGGAGTCCGTTAAAAAGGGATTATTTTCCACTTTCAGAACAGTGTGTGCAGGTTTATGGGATTCATTATCTTTTGTACTGTGGTTATTTTAAATGTACTGAGTGATTTATATAGAACTGACACATTTCTTTCATTAATTGATTCAAAAGGAATTGTGCTAGCGACAACTTATTATACCTAAAATGTAGAGGAATTTTGGGAGATTATTACCTCTATAGCAAATGTTGAAAATGTCCTCCATCCTGCATAAGGCACAACTCAACACGTCGTTCCATGTTACTGGCCACTCGTTGGAGGACTCTGTTGTCAATAGCTTGAATCTCCTGTGTGATGTTGTGCTTCAGATCGTCCAATGTCTGGGGACGTGTGGTGTAAACCCTGTCTTTTAAGTAACCCCATAGAAAGAAGTCCGGCGTTGTCAAATCCGGAGATCTCGGTGGCCACAGGTTCCTGGAAATTATTCGGTCGTCAAAGAAACTTGCAATTAGTCCCATGGATTCATTTGATGTATGGCATGTAGCGCCATCTTGCTGAAAATATCCTTGACTCAGCTCTACATCGTCTACATCAGTCGGTACTCTGCAGTGTTCACAGTCTGGTTAAAAAAATTGGCCCTTTTCACTCACCAGAGATCCAGTTGTTTCCAATTTGTTTACCAGTCCCAGTATTGTGTTTCTTTTGGGACGATTGCGAACACCAAATTGTCTCTGGTATGCCCTTTGAGTAGCTGTAATTGAATTCGTAATCCAGTATTGATTCACAAGGAATAGTCGTTGATTTAATGTGTACTGCATTTTCACGTTGACACAAAATGTCGAAAACAGCTGCCAACAATAGGAATAAAATATAAATATCTGCGCATCTAGTGCTGCCAACAATAGGAATAAAACATAAACATCTGCGCATCTAGTGACAAGGAATCGAAACTCCAGAACATTCTGCTTAATTTGGTGCTACATTGGGTCAGTGCTGCCAACAATAGGAATACAACATAAACATCTGCGCATCTAGTGACAAGGAATCGAAACTCCAGAACATTCTGCTTAATTTGGTGCTAAAATTGGGTCATTGAATGAATTTCCAACGGAATAATTAAAGAAAGAAATGTGTCAGTTATATATAAATCACTCTTGTATAGTCTGCTGTGCGTCTGTCTATATTTTGTGCCTAGTGTAATTCAAATATATAATATAAGTTTAATATGTATGTTAATCCAGAGACAGGTTTTAATATTGGGGTTATAAAAAGTTTCAAAAATATACTGTAGTTATATCATGATGAACTCCATCGATTCATTACTCAAAACTGCTTTCTCCAAGCAGCCATAGAAGATTAAATTAGAATTAAAATTCTAGGACGGTCAACACCAATATTGTGCAGAAAGTAAAGGATGGTAAAACCATAACGAACAGACATGGTAAAACTATGTGCACACTAGGAAATCAGAACACCTTATGACAACAGTGACTGGATATGTGGATGCGAAATACGAAATGCTCTGTTCTGCTTCCCTTGCCTCCTATTTAGTAGCGGTGATTCATGTCTACGACAGGTGTCAGAGGTCTTGGTCTCTGAATGAATATAATATAAATATACTTCGTGGAATTGCCACGAGAATCGCAAGGTTTACTACGCACGCGGGATAGATAGATAGATAGATAGGTAGGTAGGTAGGTAGGTAGGTAGGTAGGTAGATAGGTAGATAGATAGATAGATAGATAGATAGATAGATAGATAGATAGATAGATAGATAGATAGATAGATAGATAGATAGATAGATAGATAGATAGATAGATAGATAGATAGATAGATAGATAGATAGATAGATTTATTTGTTCCATAATATTCTTACATTTGCTTTACAGCATAGAATAAAGAACATGTCCAATTCTTACGTTTAACAATAAAATGCAATACACTTAAAATGCAAATATGAAATATGTACAGAATTAATACCTTAATAACAATAATATTTGATACAATGTAATATGTTTACCATTTAATATTATTATAATATTTACACAGTACTGTGAAATGTCAAGAATTCATCCACAGACTGTATGAGAAGGGGACGTGCAATGGATGGAGTATGCCTCTGATGTAAACACTGAGCAGTATACTGCGGTTACAATAAAACCTGTATCCTGCATTCAAGAAATATAATGAATGATCTCTGAAGTAGGAAATGTCTAAACATGTAAATACGCAATTATTTTGTAGTGAGATTATATTAACTCTTAAAATTTAATGTAAGATACTCACATCATCCTTGAATATGTGCATTGCAGTGAAGAGTTAGGTACATTTTGAGCGACTGCAAAGTGAACCTCCTCCGAAACAGTTTTTATATTGGGAAAATGTACGTTCAACATCACACGATGTAGTAGGTGCATATTTGAAGAACGGAAAGTCACTACTTTTTAGTACACCAACTTCAGACGTCTTGTCGTGACCTGATAGCACATCATTTATAATACGAAGTTGTGAATAGGCAGAATTTTTAACAAAAACGTTTCTCAACTTACATTTCACTTTTTCTGAAATTAGTGAATTGTTATTTTGGATAACGGTTTGTGATACTTTATCCACTACATTAAGGGCTTCTGAGAGTTGTAGTTTAGATAATTCTAACAGGGCGATGCTTTTGGACACGATTTTAAAATTAGAATCAATGACCAGAATATCTTCCAATAGCTGTTCAGAAGGCAATGATTTTACAGCTGCAACAGCGGAACTGTCTGTGCTATCCAATGCATCAATTACCTCCATTATTTTGCCGTAATATTCTGAATAATATTTAACAGCATCCAACATCGTTTCCCAACGGGTCAAATTGGCTGCGGGGGTAAGGGTATTCCAGGGGCAATTGTTTGGAACAGCAACACTCTCATTGTAGTATGTTTGATTGAATTCTTGTCTGCACTGAACAAATGTTAAGCATTGACTATTCCAATCACAGTAATACAAAAACAAGAGTGCTTACACAGGTATACATTAGCTGTAGCTGCTCTGTCTATTTGGACCGGTCACATCTCGTAACATGAACTGCTTATACTACGAGAACTGGAGGTCGCGCACCTTTCTATACTATCGTACATCGGCAACCTGATTGCATGTTGCGTGTGGCAATTCAACGAAGTCTAAATATAAAGAAACATCAACATAGCAAGAAACATAAACTCGTTTAATCTTTGTACGCTTGGCACCGCAAATATTGCAACGCAGCTAATAGAGCTTATCAAGAATCAGCACAGAAACATAATGAGAAAGTCGAAAAAATTGATATATTTTATCGAAAATAATTGATTGCATTAAATTTTGTGGGAAATTTGAAGTAGCGCTACGTGGCCACGATGAGACGGAAACTTCAGACAATCCCTGTGAGTTCATAGGTCTTACTAATCTGATAAGCAGCGTGGACAGTGTAGTGGGAGAATACATTGAAAATAACAAAGTGTTTAAAGGCAATTCTAAGTCGATTCAAAATGTCGACGAATGGATTTCATCTTCAAAAATTAGGCGAGTCTAATAGTAATATGGAGCCACCGGCGTGGCTCAGTCGGTTAAGGCGCCTGCCTGCCGGTCTGAAGTTGCGTTCGGGCGCGGGTTCGATCCCCGCTTGGGCTGATTACCTGGTTGGGTCTTTTCCGAGGTTTTCCCCAACCGTAATGTGAATGCAAGGTAATCTATGGCGAATCCTCGGCCTCATCTCGCCAAATATCATCTCGCTATCACCAATCTCATCGACGCTAAATAACCTAGTAGTTGATACAGCGTCGTTAAATAACCAACTAAAAAAATAGTAATATGCGTTACAAGAGCGGTATGTTGAAGTTTTCATGTTCGAGGAAAAGTTTGAAAAAGCGAAACGTAGTTCAGCTTTTTTAATTTCCGAGAATTGAAAAAAAACATACCGCTCGTGTATCGTACATTATTTTGTGCGAAGATCGTTTATTACATACCTGAAAGACTAATTTCTAATTAGTTGCAATGAAATCTCCATCTTGATTTCTGTTCAATGACGGCAAATTTGCAAAACAAAAATATCTATCTTCAACATTGTTGCTTTAAAATGTTTTCTGTGTTTACTATACTCCAGCAGGCCGTGATATACGTCTGTCTTTTTTCCCCCCCAGTCTATGATGAGTCTGAAATCTTGTTGATTTTTTCACGGCTTCCTTAATGTTACTTGCATCACGAATGCAGGAACTTTAGTGGAGTTGTAGAGTTTACTTAATTTTTGCAAATATTTAAAAACAATAATTAACAGTGCAATTTAGGTGAAATTGCAGTGGTAAGTTTCCAATTTATAATTATTACTATATTGAACGTCTCTAAAAATAATATGTTAAAAGCCTAAAGCAGTAAAATCAATATGTCACTTAAGCGGTAAGAAGAGGGAAATTGTTATGTATGTTAGGTTGGGAATATTGAATGTGGAATTTTAGACTTTCCGCGGATTGGTTTTGTGCGGAAACCAAGCAAATACGCACGATTTCGCACAAAAATATTTTTAGCACGCTATTATTTTCAGGTACGAGCCGCCACTGCAGTAGACTAACTTCCCTCAAGTCTCCAAACACAAGAGCCATGTGTCGTTTTTCTATAGAATGTAACGGAGAAAAATGCAAGCATTGAACCTGACATTAGCAATGTTTTCAGACGCTGAATTCAAGTCTTTAAATGGAACACTTGCCCTTTTGTACCTCGTGTGTAGGTATAGCGTAAGCCCTTTTCTTTTTAGGAGGAATTTCTCTGACATTTCCACCTCAAACAATGTTCTCTCACGTGAGCGGCTTATGCCTTCCATTTGGAAGCAGAATGGCAACGTTATTATCAAACAATGATCTATTTATATCCCCTTTAAAATCGATACCTTTTTGATGTCATCCCCTACCTTTGAACTTTTCTCGGTTTCTCAACTCGCTTTCAGCTCTGGTGAGTGTGACCAATTTTAAGAGGAGGCAGGGCACTACAGCACTCCTTCAGGCCTCGGTATGACTAATTTTACATTTTGATGTGAAATTACGTCTTTGAACATCTGGTTTTTACTGATTTTGAATTCAAAGTGTCTTTGCTGAACACATGTATATTTTTGTTTATTCTCCTGTAACTTAATCCGTCTTAGCTCCAAATATTTTTCTAAGCACCTTATTCTCAAACACCCTTAACCTATGTTCCTCTCTCAAAGTGAGAGTCCAAGTTTCACAACCATAAAGAACAACCGGTAATATAACTGTTTTATAAAGTCTAACTTTCAGATTTTTTGACAGCAGACTAGATGACAAAAGCTTCTCAACCGAATAACAGGCATTTCCCATATTTATTCTACGTTTAATTTCCTCCCGAGTATCATTTATATTTGTTACTGTTGCTGCAAGATATTTGAATTTTTTTACCTCTTCGAATGATAAATCTCCAATTTTTATATTTCCATTTCGTACAATATCATTTCGTACAATATTCTCGTCACGAGTCATAATCATAGACTTTGTCTTTTCGGGATTTACTTCCAAACCTATCGCTTTACTTGCTTCAAGTAAAATTTCCGTGTTTTCCCTAATCGGTAACTTAATTATATACAAATAGAAATAATACACAATACAATTAAAATACACAATACAAATAATATACAATAATTACATTATTAATAATACATAAAATAACCTAATTAATATGAAGGGTACACGGGAAAAACGATCAAGGTCCATCAAAAATCGAAATTGAGTTAATAATGCTATCTTATAGTGGAAAGGAAGTACTATCATGTGGTCTAGCTAGTAATAAGAAATCATCGTTCTTGACATTCCACTACGTCAATTTCTATTAAATACACACGTAACAAAGTATTAAGTGTTTAAACTTTAAAATTCGTTTTTCTCGAAACTTTCTAAAATGGACCTTGATCGTTATTCCCGTGTACCCTCCATATGTGAACCTATTTTTCTATTACAACCCATAGGTCCTACATAATTTTCAAATTGAGACTGATAACCTTTCACTTCACTATCATCTCACTCACTGCACTGGCACTATGACACATTTCACTGACACTTTAAAACACATTTCACTGACACTATAGAATGTAATGATAGTTTTTCTGTACAGTCTGTACAATCCGTTAAAAATTACCGCACTAAATCTTTCAAGTCGCTCAAAAGAATCATGTGCAAATTTGTCATCGCTCAAAAGACATTCCCCGTGTTTTTTTTTTTTTAAGATTTATTTTAGGTCGCATAACTGCTGGGTATTTTTGGGACCACAATATTCATATACAGAACAATACAAGACAAGCAATGAAGATTACAAACAAAGTACACAATATATTACAATGTATCTAGAGGTAAAAAGATAAATAAATAACCAAAAAAATAATAAACAAAGTAGGCCTATATGAACAGTATAAATTTTACAATCAAATCATATTAGACAAGGAAATGTCTTTAAAGAATTGAATTACTTGTAGAAGAACATCTGTATTGTTGAGTGCTGTAGATATATCTTTTGGTATGTTGTACTTTTTCCTGGAGGTGTGGTATTTTCGGCATTCTATGGTGACGTGTTTGGTGGTCAGGAAGCAATGACAGGTTTCACAGGTTTGGGGGTTCATTTCTTGAGATGAGGTAGGAATGGGTTAATTTTGTATGTCCAATTCTTAATCTTAATAATAAAACCTGGTCTTTTCTATTAAGCTTGGGATCGGTATACTAATAGAGCATATTGACTTGACTTCGAAAAGTTTTGTGACGGATTGAGAGTCCATAGTTTAATCCATGATTCTTTACATTTATTGTCTATGAGGGAAATGAAATCTCGATCGTTGCCTGGAATGCCACAATGAGAGGGTATCCAGATGAAATTAACTTCTTTTCCTTTTGCTATAAGTTTATGGTATAAGATCTGAAGGTCTTGTATAAATTTATCAGTTGTCCATACATTACTCAGCGCCTTTAATGAGCTTAAAGAATCGGAAAATATGATGGAATTGTTATGGTCTTCATTTAGAATATACTGTAGTGATTCTCTAATTGCATATAATTCACATGAAAAAATTGAAAAGGATTCCGGTAACTTGACAGATATTATTTCATTTTCAGATATCACTGCACATCCACTTCCATTTAGAAGTATTTGATTTAGAACCATCAGTATAAATTGCGATGTGATTAGTGTATGAATTTCTAATCTTATTATACTGGGACATCATTTTATTTTTACTAACATTCTTAATATTAACCTGTCTATACCTTTAGAGAACCGGAAACACCGCTTGCTACCCCCTCCAAGACTGGAGTTCGATGATACTGGCGTAAAACACAAATCACTCTAGTAGGTATAGGATGGAAGAAAAGTAGTTCATCCATTTACGTAAACTAGGAAATATCGCGATTTTGAGTTTGATAATTTTCATTAGGTTTTTCTTTAATCAAAGTACAGTACTGTATTAAGAATAAGCGTTTTTACTCACGAAGTGAGTTATCCATGCGAACGTATTCTACAGCACATTAGCGTACAATATAGAGAAAGAAGTTAAATTGAAAAATAATCATAATATGAATATTTAAACGCAATTTTGAAAATGGTGGCCGTTCATTTCGATACAGGCTTCAGTTCTTTTGTGCATATTATCGCACTATAGACTACTGCATCTAATTCCAATTGCCAGTTTCGTCCTTCGTACTAGTAACTCATGTTGAAATAATTCTGTACCTACTCTACGTACTGTAAATTCAATCTTCACTTCTGCCCGACCCGAAAATATAAAATTACTCAGACATGCTATCTGCTGTCCGTCCAAGTGGTTATGCCGCAGGATTGTAGAAAGGGAGGAAATCACGCGACAGTTAATTACTTAACGAGGCCCTTTTATTTAAGTTAAATTAAACAGCTGTATAATATTACGTAAACGTCCAATTCCTAAGAGAAATTAATGTTTTCAGAAAAGAGCTAAGACAGCCCAGCTATTACAGAGGGCCGAGCAGAAGCAGATGGGGGAAACCGGGATGCGACGTAGGCAAACGGACAGTACCTGTGCGAAAATATGATTCAATATTGAAAGCTCTTTCGTCACTGGAAAACGCGAACATATTTCTGGAACGTACTATACTCAGTAACTCAGTACTGCTTACTATCTGCGGTCTTGGTTCTGTGTGGAGTTGGAACTTCATTAGTAGAAGGGGTGGGAGTGAAGTACGTTCAAAAACTCAGGTACAATAAAAATTGAAGTAAAAATAAAATAATGTCCCTGTACAAACATCTGTATTCAATTTGGCTGATCTCACTTTTAGTACGTTGGGTTAAATCTAAATTTATATGGGGTTTCGATAATGTCCATGGTGGAATACTGTGGAATCCAATAGTTTTTCTTGTAGGAAAAACAATTCCCTGTGTTTTTTTTTACGTTCACTGTCAAAGAAATAATGACCATATTTCGGAGTTAATGTTCAGCAGACCATAACAAAGTACCCACAGACAATAAGGATCTACTGTACAGTAGATTGAGGAAATTTTTATTGGTCTTGAACTATGGACCTGCTAAGTTGCAATACTGACTTTTAAGTCATCAGAATCCGCTCGTAGTTATAATATTTTCAGAGGTGTACTACAGTAGCTTGCAAATTAATCCGAACAACGTAATTACCAGGGAAAGGATTTATATGTAAATACATATTTACTTATAAAGCTAATATAATTTATATTTTGCATTATCTTTATGTTTCACAATGTGTAGGGTTGAAAAATCCTACTTTTATTTTCCATATTTTTCCATATTTTAGTGTTTAGTACATATTTTCGTTAATTTCCATATATTTTCCATATTTCATATAAAACAGTCCATATTATATTAGGTTTAACAATAAAACAAAACAAAATTCCATTAACTTTTAAAAATACATTTCAACAATAGAGATTTAAACACATGTTCAGTAATCCCTTTAACATCAGAGTTATTTGAAAATTAGCAGTCCTATCAACAATGGGAAAGTAAGTTACAAAACTGTATTAATTTAATTTAAAATTTTTAACAGACTTCAGTTGTGCAGCTCAACAGTTAAATGCCAGTCAGAGTACACATAGGTTCAGTTTTGTAAATCATACTATAAAGACGGTAAATATGCCAAAAGTACGTCATTCAGTCAATTTAAAATCAAAACTAACAAGTTACATTTCAGAATTTAAAGAAGATGGTTTATCAACTGACAATAAAATATTATTTTGTAATTTGTGTCAGTGTGCAGTATCATCTACACAAAAGTTCCTGGAGCAACAACACATTACAACTAGTAAACATCAGGCCAACAAACAACTAAATTCCAAGCAGAGACAATTGTTTTTAACACAACCAACAACATCGAATGTAAGATCTGAGTTTAACATCGACCTGTGCCGTTCTCTCATCTCTGCTGATATTCCTCTCTACAAACTAAAGAATAAGGTCTTCAGGGAATTCCTTGAAAAATATACTCAACATACAATCCCGGATGAGTCAACACTTAGGAAGACGTATGCTCCATCCATCTACGATGAGACAATACAGAAGATAAGAGATGAAATTAAAGATAGTTCAATTTGGGTTTCCATTGATGAGACTCCCGACAAAGAAGGTAGACTTGTTGGTAATGTAGTTATCGGTTTGTTAAGTGAACAATATTCTGAACGAATTCGTTTACATTGTGATGTTCTAGAAAAGTGCAATAACAAAACTATAGTTAAACTGTTCAACGAAGCTATGGGTATCCTGTGGCCAAAGGGTATTATGTACGATAATGTGTTATTCTTTATTAGCGATGCTGCCCCTTATATGGTCAAAGCATTATCTGTTGTATATCCTAAATTGACTCATTTTACTTGTGTGGCGCATGCATTTCATCGTGTGGCAGAAGTGGTCAGAGACAATTTCCCTAAAGTAGATTTGTTGATTTCATCAGTGAAAAAAGTATTTCTCAAAGCTCCCAGTAGAGTTAACGTGTTGAAAGAAATGTACCCTGAAATTCCATTGCCACCAAAGCCAATTTTAACTAGATGGGGTACATGGCTAGAAGCAGTTGAATATTATGCCGAACATATAGACTCTATTAACAATGTTCTCCTTGCATTGGACTCTGAAGATGCAGTCTCAATTGATACTGCGAAAACAGTTACCTGTGACATAAGTGTGAAGAATGACTTAGCTCACATTCAGCATACATTTTCATGCATCATAAAAACGCTCAAAAGTCTCCAAAATAGGCACCTTTCACTATCTGAAAGTTTTGAAATTATAAATAGTACTGTGGAACAACTGAATCGTGGTAGAGGTAAAGTTGCAGATGCAGTAAGAGCTAAGGTGGACACTGTACTTTCAAAAAACCCTGGATATGAAGAACTACAAAAGATTGTTGCTGTGATGAGTGGTGAATCAACAGTGAAGATTAACTTGGACTTATCCCCAGCAGACATTGTGAAATTGAATTATGTACCAGTTACTTCTTGTGACGTCGAACGCTCTTTTAGTCAGTATAAATCTATCCTCAGAGACAATAGAAGAAGATTCACTTTTCAGCACTTGAAAGAAATGTTTGTAACCTATTGTTATGGTAACAGACAATAAAAATTGTGTTTTGTTGAAACTACATTGGAAGATAAGGTACGTCTATTATATTTTTTGTTTAGTTTGATTAAAATGTACCAATATTTAACGTACATAGTCATTTTTTTATAATTTTAAGTCCATATTTAATTCCACATTTTGGTAAAAATCCATATTTAATTCCATATTTTGGTAAAAATAACTACATATATATTTACATATTTCATATATTTTTAGTCCATATAAATCCGTTCCCTGGTAATTACTTATGCAAAAACACTCAAATGGGATTTAAAAAAAAGGATCTAAGACATACCTCAGTAATCTATGTGTTCCTCCCTTTTTCCTAATAACAGCTCTGAGACGATTTGGCATGGATTCCACTAATTTCCCACAAATATTCTTCATTTCTTCATCGCGAAACCATACACCAATGAGGGCAGAAATCATCTTCTCCTTTGTAGAACAATCCATTTTTTGCATTCTTCTTTTGCAAATTTACCACAAGTTCTCAATGGGGTTGATGTCGGGTGAGTTGCCTGGCCAGGGGAGTACCTGAATATTCTTCTTGTTGAAGAATTCTGTAGTTTTTCGAGACGTATGGCATGGTGCCAGGTCTTGTTGGAACACATCTCTGCCATCCGAAAATTATTTTTGTAGCTGGGGTACGATTCTGGTTTCCAATAAGTGAATATATTTGTCAGAATTCATCATTCCCTTGATAGGTATTAATGCTCCAGGCCCTTCATGTGTAAAAAACCCCAAAACATTACTTTAGGGGGTATTTGGGTGCTTGTTGGAGATGAGCTGCTGTTACTTTTTCGGATCCTTTCCGTACGTAAGAAACACGGTGGCCGTGGACCTCGAAATGAGACTCATCGGAAAAAAGTACATTCTTCCAGTCATTCACTGTCCAGTGTTGATGTAATTTTGCCCACGTTAAGCGTTTTTTGCACATAACAGGGGTTAGCAGTTGCTTCTTAATAGGCTTACGAGCCCTTCGTCCAGCTTCCAAAAGCCAACGCCGCACTGTTGTGACGTGAATATTCGCCCAGTGGTAGCCATTAACTCGCGGGTTAAGTCGACAGCAGTTAGTCTAGGATTTAATTTACTTTTCCTGAAAATTAAACTATCATCTGCAGGTGAAGTCTTCCTTTTCCGGCCACAGTTTCCTTTTTTCTGGGGTGTGATGGATCCAGTCTCCCTGTATCGTTTTATGATCGAATTAACAGTAGCCAAACCGATGTGACATTCTGCAGCAATTTGCCTCTGTGTCATAGAAGAATGCTCTGCTAATGTTATAATTTTAGACCGTTTTCGTGGAGTTGTATCCATTTGTGAAGACTACAGAATGTACACAGGATTGCAATATTAAGTCTTCAACATAACTGAAATGCTTGTAAGTACAAAACGACAGGCAAAATGTCACATATTATAAAAAAAATAATAACGACAGACCTTTAACAATGGAATTACACGTATTACAGATGTCAATTAAAGCGGTATGAGCAGCTGTTAGGCCAACAATGACAGAAAATGTAAAAATATGTCGTGTTCGGATTAATTTGCACGCTACTGTATTCTACAGCATGGTAGGGGCGTGTTAACATATCTTTTTATCGAGATCATTGGGACACGAAGACTCCATATTGCAGAATATGTAACAAGTTCAGTTACATACAGTATTGAGCGTACTCAGTCATGGGAAAGACAGCAGATATTGTGATTTCTAATAATAGAACAGTTAATGTAGGCAACCTGCTCTATTTGTGCAGTTGGAAGTATGCATAGTACTGAAATCTGTATTTCTGGTCGGTTGAATATTTTGAATATGATACGTGGACAGTGCAATAGCGGTATCGTTACTCCTGTGTTTCAATTGGAACCGAACTTGCTGAATGAATGCTTTACCTCGGAAATTGTATTAAAATCAAGTTATTATGCAATACTGCACCAGTGAATTCAAAAGCTGAAGGACACGAATGACAGTTTGAGGACGAAAAGTGCCGCGTTGTCGAAAAATCCTCTTCATTACAAAAAATCTGAATCACCAATAGTGAATCAGAATGTGGTTATTTATGAGAATTCTCTTATTTACAAGTTAAATAACTCACTTATATCTTGTATAAAACGACTATGTCTGGTTACTAATGTTAAAAATGTGTTTTACGTGCAAACTGAATAGGAAAGGCTTTCTCAGTTCAGGATTCCGAAATATACTACATGATATTTTAGCCGAGATATTAAGACTTCATGATTATATAGTATGGGAGTAGTGGGTACGGTGAGACACGAAATATTAAGACATAGGGTATGCAAGTGATAATTCAAGTATTTTTAAAATCAAGTGCAATAAAATAGTACATTATGCAACGAGCCTATAATGAAGGTAATTAAGAAGCGAGTATGGATATTTATGAAACGAGCGCAAGCGAGTTTCATAATTTTCATACGAGCTTCTTAATTACCATTATAGGCGAGTTTCATACGACTTTTTATGCTCGACCATATTTCTAACTTGATATTATTAATTTTATTGTATCTGACCTTGACCAATGTCCCGTATATTGTGAGATGTGCGCAGACGCGAAAGTATTGATTTTTTCCGAGGAACAGATGTTCACATTGACCTTGCTAGGCCATAAGAACCTACAGAGATAACATTGCAATTAAATTAGACATTGAAAAACTAGATGACAAATTGAATTTATTTGAATATTATTTACAATTAACGCTAATTATTATAGTAACAGAACATAACCTTCTGCGACAGTATTGGATTTCCAGCCTCCGTGACTTTTCGCTAATTCTCTTTCGATTGCATATCCGAGAATAATCGATACTTGCGGTTTTATAACGGTAGAAAGCTGACCTGTCATTGGCTGAACAGTTGTAACCTGAGTCGTCATTGGCTTGGCTGAAAGACCTGACCTTTAATGAGTAGGTGTAGTTTAATGACATGCATTAAAGGTCTGCTACAAGGTGTATAATTACTACATTTCGGCATGATCGAGCATAAATAGACATTAAAACATGGAGTACAATAATACATAAACAAAAATGTTAATAGATAAAGGACATAATATACAATACATGTTTGTCAAAAAAATGCAAATGTCTCACTGTTTCCATTCAGGAGGGTACAGTGAGACACCACAGTGTCTATTAACGGACATTGATATGATTTACATTTATTTAAAAAAAAGGAAAACTTGCTGTCTCTTTATCTCGACATGTTCTGTAGGCTTATTTAGAATCATTTTGATATCTGATTTCCAAACCATTGAAACATCTGGAACGTTTGGAAAAGTGAATTATCCATGACATTTAAAATTAAAAAAAAAAAAAATGAAATTAATTTTTGGTGACAACAAAGCTTATAATTATAAGAATTTAAATTAAGTCTTTATTACTTTTTTTTAAATGTTTTATTAAATTTTGTGAATAATTTTTTATTCATGAAACCATTAAAATGTAATGTATCCATTATTTGAAGCTACAGTTCCTAAATTAGCTACTAGTATGTTCACTTTTAATGTTAGTTACCGGTAAATGTAATATAATTACAGTTTGTTTTTGCAAATCATTGGTACATGGGAACAGTGAGACGTCTCAGTGTACCCTTCAATGGCATGTCTCACTGTTCCCTTTACGCATAGTTCGTTTAAAAATGACGCCATCACTTCAAAATTAAAAGAAGAAAGACGAAACTTTGCCAAACATAATCTCAAATGCCATAGTATTAAGTAACAAAACATTCATATTTTTATCTCATTTGTATATCCAATTTAACCTTCATTAAACACAAGCCAAAATTTTACTTCTAGAGGGAAAAATTACGAATTATTTTTTCATCGCTCACCTTTATAACTAGAATCAAATCGAGTATGAAAATATTGTTACTTTACTCATGCAACATACAACTCCACTGTTACCAACATCTCAACATCAAAATTTACCATCTAATAAAAAATTTCTCACTGTTCTCCCTGTCTTACTGTACCCACTTCTCCCCTAATGCAATCTGATCCCTTTGGGTATGGATAATATTAATTTATTATTATAAAGCTATTATGATAGCAGAAAAAATTTCTTGCTGGTTATATTATGATTAAGAGATAGGAGTTTCCATATATGACAATAAATAATGCATAATGTGAAAGAACAAATGAAAATCGTAGATAATTAAAATGGCTACTACAAATCAACAGCGGGCACAATGTGTTCTTTGGTATGCTAAATTTGAGAGTGATAAAAGACTTCAAAGGGAATTTCGACGTAAGTATGGTGTGCGTAATGTATCTAAATACGATTCCATAATGTTGTGGTCTCGATCATTTGTAGAAACAGGTTCTGTGTTAAAAAAAAAAAAACAAGCAGGAGGTCGCAGGCGAAACCCAGTACGAGAAGCACCTCTCTCTTGGCTTGGTCCCCAAACTCCCCAGACATAATCCCTCCTGACTTCTTCGTGTAGGGTTTTGTTAAAGACATTGTCTATTCACAGAAACCCAGGAACATTGATGATCTGAGAGGAAAAATTACTCAAGCTCTTCAACAAACCATCCCTCTTATGTTACAACGGACATGGGTTGAATTGCATCACTATTATGAGTTGTGCAGGGTGCGTAATGGGGGTCATGTTGAGCTCTGAGGAATCTCCCATCTTTCAGTGTTGTATGCACAAAGTTGCCTTGAATATTTAGTATAAGTGTACATTTTTTTAATGAAGTAAGATATCTTATATTTTACAATATTATAAAGCATACTGTTTATGCGGAACTCACGAAACGAAAGCTTATGTTGTTTTTTGAGTACACAGTGAGAGTTCAAGAACACTATGAAAGAGAACTAAATTCACAACATGGTAAAATAACTTTGTTACGAAACGCATAGAAAATAGGCTATAGTGAGAAAGTATGTGTCACTAACACTGTCTTTTTTTTTACTCCGTCCATTATTAAATGTAATCATTGAGTTACATTTGAATGTAAGCGTGTCTCCATGGAAACTGTTCAAATAATAAAGACGTGAAGGTTCGTCTTTTGTTTCTCTACTGCATAGGGGAGAATCAAAGCCTGTTAAGTTCTTTAACACATGACTACGTCCATCATAACCAACATTGCAGGCTGATGCTAGAACACAGCTGAGTTTGCTTAGTTCCAAGACGTGTATCACAGTGCAGATATTCACTGAATCTACTATTGTGGACAATCTGGGTCAAAGCAGTGCAAATAGTGGATTGTGCAAATCGATGTCGTCCAATTCTCCTAACTGAAGTCAGATGTCTGGGAATATAAGCTGTCTCGAGACGAAAGCCGGTTTTATGTTGACATCACAAAGTGAGAACCAATATTTTGAAAGCTGTCCAATGTAATGGCTTTAGGTTCATTCGGAAAGGCACAAAAACTGAGGAAGGGACAGAGACGTTGAAGAATGAGGGAAATAAAAATACAGCTCATCGATCGATTGGAGATATATAACGGAGGAGATTGAGAAAGACAGAATGGAAGGCACGAACACACAAAAGAATCGGGGACTTTGAGAACCGTCCCTTCTGTCTGCAACAGATAATCTCATCATTCCTGCCTCAAACCCGCGCGGATATCCTTCCCATATCAACAAGAGAGACGAGAATACCTTTCGTATCTGAATTAATTCAGAAGAGTCGTATGTTGCAGTTTTAAAATCTGCGGATAATTTTCTGACGGAATATCGAATTCAAGACGTTTGCGTATTTTCGACGCGTATCATTCTGGACACGGATAAGAGAGCGGGCAATTACACTTAAAAACAAATTTTTACTTTTTGTCTTGCTCAGAAATAAAAATAGGTGAATATTACTAATATCTGAATTTAAAATCCAAATTGCCCCATCACGTACTATTTTCCAGGGAAAATGAATTTAATTTTTATGACTATTACACTTTCACTACGTCATACTGCTTTTGACCAATAAAACGGTACGAAAGGACGTCTTTAAATTGAATTAATCTACTTGATATTAATTGCACAAATTTGTATAGCTTAATGAAAGTATGCTACTTTGTATTGTATATATTTGTATAGATTTGGCCGATGAATTGTATATGCTTTAAATTGAATAGTAATCTATATAGCTCTACTGATAAATTGTTTGTGTTTGTAATTTGAAGTAGTTTGCATGATATGTATTATCAATTTCTGTATATCACAACTGGTTGAATTATTTATGTCTTAAATTTAATTAAATTGTTTTGTATTATAATATAGCTCAACTGATGAATGATCGCTTTCGTTTGTAAATTTAATAATCCGATTGGCTATGTATTGTATACTTTTAGTAGAGCCATCGATGTAGCTCAGTCGGCAGACTCGCTGGGCTGCTGATCCGGAGCTGCGTTCGGGCTTGGGTTGGATCCCCCTTTGGACTTTGGTTTCTTCCGAGGTTTTCCACAGCCGTGGGACTGAAGCCGGATGGTCTATGGCGAGTCCTTGGCATCAACACCTTTGATTTGATTACCCCCTTTGATTTGATTACCTGGTTGGGTTTTTCCGAGGTTTCCCCCACCGAAAAGGCAAATGCCGGGTAATATTTTGGCGAAACCTCGGACCTCATTTCATCTCACTACATCTCGCCAAAATGTAAAAAAATTGTACAACATTGTAAAAATTGTAGAAAATTACTAAATTGTAAAACTATAAAAATTTGTAAAAATTGTAATTGTAATATTGTAAAATGTTGACATGTTCCACATCTTAAAGCTTCATTGCTCATGTAAGATCTATGGAATAAAATAAATGAATGAATGAATGAATGAATGAATTTCAACCAATCATGGCTGCTTATCGGACAACTTTACCACGTCCCTAGCATTTGTTTAATTTTATCGTGTCCCTAGCATTTGTTTATTTTTATCACTACTCTAGCATTTGTTTCTTTGTTTGCCAACATTTCAAACTGCATTGGTCTGGACGTCAAAAAACAGAAAATTACAAACCACTCCAGTCGATGCACAGCACTTTCAAATATGACTCGCATTTCACTGGTCATAGCTATGGATCTTCCCTGAAATCCTATTTACAAGTAAATGAGGAGAACTACTCGAAAATCCTGAATAAGTTGAGGAATACACCATGTACATCAAAGAGTTTCACTTCTTTTACGCTCACGTCCAATATAACATCAGCTGGACCACCAACCACTAAAACATTCAAATTTGAAAATTGTATTTTCAATAATTCCTTTTAAAATATTCATGTTTATTTTTTATGTCATTAAAACTTTTCTTGTTTATTTCATCCCTAATTAAAACTTTTCTAACTCTTGTTTATATAATTTAGGTTATGTTTGTTATAGCTTCTGCTATATGACATTATGGATAGTCACGTATCAGAGATTGTTTAATACTAAGATTTATTGAAAATCATCTGTCAAGTGACGTTGATTACTGGGATCCGGATAATTGAAGTGAAATGCAACTGTTTTAATAAAAATGAAACTGAATCAACAAAGCCTTCTTGACTAGTAACAGTCTACAGAGTTCGATGAAGATTCCATAGTTGGCACAACTGATAACAAGAAAACAGCTAATCATAACACACTACTGCCATCTAGCATGCATCTAGCGTAATAGGCTATTTGTAATGTTGAGATTGTACAATAATACATTAAATTTGAAGACAGTTGTATTTTCGTAAGTCAATTAATATTTTATTGTATTGGAGTACTTTGTTACTTCTAATCTTTATATACTTTCTTCTAATCGTGTAATAGTCAATTAAATCTCACTCGAGTTTTGTTTTTCTCTAGATAAATCAAAACCTCTAGTGAGATTACTGTTGATAAAATTTGTTTTTAATTTTTCTCTGCTACTGATAAAATTACAACACATTAGGGATTCAAAAATTCCTCATAATACTTGAAAAATGTGTACGGGATACAAAAATGATGTAACATAGTTTAATGCACGACAACAATAAAAATATTTCATGCATATGAGAAAAATCTCGGAAATTGAACTTACATTTAAAATAATTTTCTGAATGACTTCTGTTTATAAATAGACCCGGTACTGTATTTTAGAAGGAACTGACAATAGTGTCCAAGCATGCTGGATGATGATCTACCTTTACATCGCCTTTCAATTTCAGATATTTCTTGATGAAATCTTTCCCCATGCTCGTCGTTTACTGCTCCAAAGTTAGGAGGAAAGATATCCAAATGAGAATGTGAAAAATGTATTTTGATATACATATTACACTCCATTTTGTCATACGCACTTAATATGATTTCCACAACAAGTTCTATGTAGTTCTCTGCCCTAGAATTTCCTAGGAAATTTGAGCAAACGTCTTTGAAAGCGCGCTATGCCATTCTTTCTGTAACGGAAAGTTTTTCCTCAAACATAAGGTCAGCCATAACCTCGTGAATTTGTCGATCGATGAAAATGCCCTCTTTTAATTTTCCTTCACTCAAACTGGTAAACGTTTCCTTTAAATACTGAAAACCACACCCTTGTTTGTTCATTGCATAGACCTCACTTTGAACTGTTATGAAATTTACTTAATAGAAGGGACCAATATCTGTTTATTTATTATAAGTACAAACTAACATGCCAACAACCATAACAAACCGTAAATAAGTCATAAACTCATAGTAGTACATTATGCAACGAGCCTATAATGATAGTAATTAAGAATCGAGTATGGATGTTTATGAAACGAGCGCAAGCGAGTTTCATAATTTTCATACGAGCTTCTTAATTACCATTATAGGCGAGTTTCATACGACTTTTTATGCTCGACCATATTTCTAACTTGATATTACCGGTATTCAGATGTATACATTTTATTTGTATCTGACAAGATCGGAAGTGACCTTGTTCTAGGTCGTGAATTGTGAGATGTGCGCAGACGCGAAAGTATTGATATTTTCCGAGGAACAATAATGTCATTGACCTTGACGTAGTCCCGTTAAACTTGATAATATTATAATATTATAACCTTGATTATTGAATTCAACATTGAAAAACGAGATGACAAATTGAATTTATTTGAACATTATTTACAATTAATGCTAATTATTATAGTAACAGAACATAACCTTCTGCGACAGTATTGGATTTCCAGCCTCCGTGACTTTTCGCTAATTCTCTTTCGATTGCATATCCGAGAATAATCGATACTTGCGGTTTTATAACGGTACAAAGCTGACTTGTCATTGGCTGAACACATGTAAGCTGAGTTATCATTGGCTGAAGTCCTGTACTTTAATGAGTAGGTGTACTTTAATGACATGCATTAAAGGACTGCTGCCAGGTGTATAATTACTACATTTCGGCATGGTCGAGCATAAAATGCATTAGCTTTTGTTTTTTGGTTTATACCCCAACCCGCGCCAGAAGTTTCCTGGGTGAGCGCTTATCGAAAAGTGAAATCATAGTATCTCTTGAAAACCTTACGTGATACGAAGAAAAGTGATGCATTTTCTGATTCAGCGCACACAAAACCATAAGTGACACATTGTTTTAAGCCGGAGCAAAATTCTTGTTGTTCAGTGATTATCAACTAGTCCACTGCGAAATGTCCATTGCAAAAAGTCTATCATTACGCATTCATTAATTCATTCATAGATTCTACCCTAGATCATATATGTAACAGATATGTCGGGCTTATAGGCTTTGAGGTTAACAACTTTTGTCAGGTTTACTACGCTGCCATCTAGTTGTTATATAAGGAGTCACGTCATCATTCCCATTTTTTTTTTCAGAAATGTATATATTTATTTAATTACCAGATCGCAAAATGGACCCATGCCTTTTACAAGATGTATATAACATAGTACATGATTCAGTATAAAATAAAATTTACATTCAAACACTTTCACCAAGAGTGAAGTGTTTTACAAGAAATCACTCATTCATTAAACACGAGAAATTACTAAACTATTGAGCAATGGATTTGGATGTGTTCTTACAGAGTTTAAAAATTTGGTTCTGGCATTTTGAATATAATCACTAAATAACATTATATTTAGTGACTCATATAGTTGAGAGTTACTGATATCATAGGCTGCTCCCGTGATTGTCCTGCATACTGATCTTTGTATTCCATCCAGTCTTTTAATATGACGTATATGAGTATTTGACCACAATTTCACAAGCATATAACATATATGAACGGTATATTATTTTTTTAATGTACCGAAGTACATATGATATTTCCATGCAGATATTCTGCGTCATCATACGATGAAAGAGTAATGGAACGGAGAAAAATTCTCTCCGGCGCCGGGATTTGAACCCGAGTTTTCAGCTCTACGTGCTGATGCTTTATCCACTAAGCCACACCGGATACAACTCCGACGCCGGTTAGAATCGTCTCAGATTAAGCTCCAACTCTTGGGTTCCCGCTTATTCCTTCGGATCCCGGCCAACTAGTCACTCATATCGAGTGCACCTCATCACATGTGTGGACTTCGGTCCTGCGTTCATAGACATCTATGACGTAGTGCAGAGGGCGGCCACTAGAGGGAATCCAAGAGTTGGAGCTTAATCTGAGACGATTCTAACCGGCGTCGGAGTTGTATCCGGTGTGGCTTAGTGGATTAAGCATCAGCACGTAGAGCTGAAAACCCGGGTTCAAATCCCGGCGCCGGAGAGAATTTTTTTTCCGTTCCATTACTCTTTCATCATATATGAACGGATCAGACAAGTGTATAATAAAACTTTGACTTTAAGAGAGATGCGACTTTTGAAAAGAGGATACAGCAGCATGAAACGTTGAAAAGCTCTGTGTCTGATTAAATTTATATGTGGTCTGTAAGTCAGTCTTCTATCAAGATAAACGCCGAGATATTTTACAGCCGAATTAAAAGGTATGTTTTGTTGTTGAACTGTGAGTTCTTCTGGTAAGTGTGGGAATCTTTTAGTGAAAACTACTGCCTGTGACTTAATACCATTAATCTTTATTCGCCATTTTGTAGACCATTGTGTAAGTAAATCAAGAGCTGCTTGCATTTGTTGCAGGCGAAAATAATATTATAATGTCTTGTATACAGAACTGTGTCATCTGCATAGAGCATATGTAAGCATTCAGGTTTCTTTGGAAGATCTTGTACGTAAATGAAGTACAAAGTAGGTCCCAGAACCGATCCTTGAGGAATCCCAGCTTCAATGACTCGAGAACTTGAAAGTGATGATCCACATCGAACTCTGAAGGTTCTGTTGTATTAGTATTTAGTATTCCCATTTGAATTGCATTAGCGACTGCGCTGCCATCTCGTGTTCGTTTACAGCGGACGGGTGGCGATCCTGGCGGTTGTTCTCTTCAAAGTGCTTCCGATTTTTACGTAGCGAGGAGTTATCTGTTACATATATGATCTAGGGTTCTACCCAAGGGCAGGTCTTTCACTGCAAACCCAGCATTCTCCAGTGTTTCCTATTTTCTGCCTTCCTCTTTGTCTCCTCATATGATCCATATATCTTAATATTGTCTATCATCTGATATCTTCTTCTGCCCGGAACTCTTCTCGGAATGTAGTATTAACTCCAAATCCGTTACATACCTGCAGAGTTTGATGAGAATAATTTTCCAATACTTTTCAAGTAGTGAGTATTCCTTACTAGATTATACTATGCGACAATTTACGTAGGTGAGGGATTCGATGCGATTCAATTAAACTTACTCAAGAGTTTTCCTACATATGACTCAATTTTACAAAGACATAAATGAAATACCCTTAACATTTAAGACACGACGTACCATCTATACTAATAATAAATCTGTAGCCGAAATTTTTCTGGTAATTTTCGATTTTCCAAAAATAATTGGTCCTAACATATATAATTAACCACTCTGAAACCGAAAATCGCTTTTTTGAAATTTTTGTTTGTATGTCTGTCTATATGTTTGTTACCTTTTCACGCGATAATGGCTGAACCGATTTCAATGAAAATTGGAATATAAATTAAGTTCGTTGTAATTTAGATTTTAGGCTATATGGCATTCAAAATACGTTATTTAAAAGGGGGGTTATAAGGGGGCCTGAATTTAATAAATCGAAATATCTCGCTTATTATTGATTTTTGTGAAAAATGTTACATAACAAACGTTTCTTTAAAAATAATTTCCAATAAGTTTTATTCTATGAAAAAGTTTGATAAGACTGATATTTAATGAGATTTAATGTAGGTTTTAAAATTAAAATAACTGCCATCTAAGGCCGTGTAATGAATTAAAAAACAAATGACTTCGTCTATAAGGGGCCTTGGACACAACAATCGAAAGCTATGAAGCATAGCCTACAGACAATGGTTCTGTGTTTTTATGAAATAATATCGGAAGCTAAATTAACCGATTTGTATAATTAATTATTATTTCATCATTGGAAAGTATAGTTTCTCTGGATGGACATAATGCTATAATGTTATTACAGTAACTTGTGAGTGAATTGAGGACAGGTAAGATTAAAATAGCTTCTTATGCACAGAAAACTTGATAGGTTATTCTGTATATTCATTTCCTGTATTTCTTAAAATAATGTTTATGAACATATTCATTTTTATCTCAGAGAATTAACGAACAACGAGAGTGCATTGATTTAGTATGCAGTTATAGTACGATAGCTTAGCAATCCATTATTGTATAATTCAAATTTTAACTATGCTCAATTGAATCGTGTTAAAATACATAAAATATATATGCAATAAATGCAATGCAAAAAAAATTGGGTAATGAGCCAAGCAGATTATGTTGCGCTGTTGTAAAAACTGTTCCTCCTGAGATTCAAGAGCTCCCACAACAAATTAAAAACTTTCTAATTCGAGTACATCCGTTACCAACAAACTTTTTCATAATATAATATAAACATAATAATAAATCTGTAGCCAAAATGTTTCTGTTAATTTTCGCTTTTCCAAAAATAATTGGTAATAACAATTAAGAAACATGTTAAAGGAATTGTCATTGCACCAAATGAGTGGTCTCTGGATCAAAATGATCGCATTTTAATATTTTAAATACAATTTAAATTAAGTAACATGTCCCGCGCCGTGGAGTCGCGGTCTAAGGCATCCTGCCTAGGACTCGCGTTACGGAATGCGCGCTGGTTCGATTCCTCATGGAGGAAGAAATTTTCTCATGAAATTTCGGCCAGTGTATGAGACCGGTGCCCACCCAGCATCGTGATGCACTTGGGGAGCTACGATAGGTAGCGAAATCCGGTTGCGAATACCAGCTATAACGGCTGGGGGGATCATCGTGCTAACCACACGATACCTCCATTCTGGTTGGATGATCGTCCACCTCTGCTTCGGCATGTGGGCGTGAGGCCAGCAGCCGGGTGGTCGGTCTAGGCCCTTCACGGTCTTTAGCGCCACGGGTATTATTATTATTATTATTATTATTATTATTATTATTATTATTATTATTAAGTAACATATTAAACGATTTATCCTTCTGTCAAACACGAATCTTCCCTGGATCAAACGTCCTATTTTAATTATGTAATTACTTTATATTTATTTCTAACGGGTGCAGCGGAGCGCACGGGTACGGCTAGTTAATAATATTTCTGTTCCCTTTGCAGTAATTAATCAGTTTTAGAGTAGTCTAATTACACAAAGAACGGATTCAACTCAGAAGAGTCAGAGAGGAATCCTAATAGCTTCTTGGAATTTCAATCAGTAGTGAGATATTCTTCTATGAATAAATATTCAGAAGCGGTAAACTGAGAAATGTTTTATATTCTATCATGTTGAAATATTAAGAAAAATGTAATTTTCAATATGCATACTAATCAACTATGAGAGAGTGCTAGAAAAAAAAGAATTATTCATTCAGTATTCTGCCCAAGGGCAGGTCTTTCATTGCAAACCCAGCTTTCTTCAATCTTTCTTATTTTCTGCCTTTCTCTTTGTCTCCTCATGATCCATATATCTTAATGTCGTCTATCATCTGATATCTTCTTCTGCCCCGAACTCTTCTCCCGTTGACCATTCCTTCCAGTGAATCCTTCAGTAGCCAGTTTCTTCTCTGCCAGTGACCCAACCAATTCCTTTTCCTCTTCCTGATCAGTTTCAGCATCATTCTTTATTCATCCACTCTTTGCAGCACAGGTTCATTTCTTATTCTGTCCACTTCACACGCTCGTCTTCCCCATATCCACATTTCAAATGCTTCTATTCGCTTCTCTTCACTTCGTCGTTATGTCCATGTTTCTGCCCCCATAAAATGCCACACTCCATACAAAGCACTTCACTAGTGTCTTCCTTAGTTCTTTTCCGCAGAAGATTCTCCTTTTTTTTTTATTAAAAGCTTACTTTGCCATTGCTATCCTCCTGAATTAAGGATGGTACCAATATTTAAGGAGACAATGCTCAGAAAAATTAAACGACGAAGAATTCTAATCTTTATGAACAAATCAGAAGAAGAAATAACGAATAAATGATCATCTTCTATAAAAGCATGATTTTGAAAAGTGGGAATAATCCAAATATAAGCAAAAAAATGTTGCAAACGAAATAAAGGATTCTAATTTGTGTAAAATATGCTCAGGAAAACTGATTGAAGAACAATAATTGATGGTATTTGCAAAAAAAGAAAAACTAGTAGTAGTAGTAGTAGTAGTAGTAGTAGTAGTAGTAGTAGGAGGTTTATTTTTTCTGGCAGAGTTAAGGCCATGAGGCCTTCTCTTCCACTCAACCGGGTTTCAATAATATACATGAAATACAAAATTTGATTACAAAACAACACAAAAGAAAATACCTTAGAAATTACATAAAATATAGTAGAACATTACAATAGTCAAGATCAGTTACATAATATGAAATTACAAATAGTCAAGATCGGTTATGTAATATATAAAATAAAGTAGAAAATTACACGCAATCAAAGTCAGTTACATAACATAAAGGGGAATATACACAGTCACACACACAAACACACAATTTATAAGACCTAAAATGCCCGAGATAAATACGACGATTAATTCACTAGGCTAGAACGTAGTGCTAATCTTACATGCAATATAATAGAAGATAATAATAATGTAAAAATACTCAGTAAAATTGTATAGAAAAAATTTCTAACTATATGCAAAATGATCGGAAAAATTACTTCTAGATTATTATTAATCATCTTTACAAAAATATACTAAGAAATAATAAATGAAGAGGACTACTAATAACGTAGGCCTATTATGAATAAAAAATAAGCCTTCTAAAAATATGAAAATTCTACAACTTTACCTTTCAACCTTGCTTAGAGCGAAGATAAACAATTTCTTAGATTAATTCAACCTACAGCCTTAGGAAAACGTTTGTCGCACACATACTTCATAAGTTCTGTGAAAGAGGAAGTGCACATGATCAGACATATAAATAAACAAAACTAATTGTTAATAATTCAAAGAAAAAATTGTTCCGGGGTCGGATATCGATCCCGGAGCCTCTGGTTGAACCTAGCGGCGCTCTAAAGACTGAGCTACCCAGGAACTCCACCCGACACCGTCTCAATTTTTCCCCTTATATCCACATAGCTCGAGTAGGCTGACGAGACGCCAGAGACCCACATTGAATGCACACAAACTCTGTGTGAGTTGGAATTGTGGTTTTCTGTTACTATGCCCACAGTAACGTATATAATACACTCAGGGACAAAAAAAAACCGGGCACTTTAATATTTGCTGGTATTTTGCAAAACATTATCTTCTCATACAATATTATGGTAGCCATCTGTTGTTATGGAGACGTGTATACATTGTTGATTGTTTTTTGTTTTATAAACAAGCCATTACAACCAAATATTCCAATTTTGCTTTCGGAGTCTCAGCTATAACAATTTTGTCTCAACCATTTTGTGCTTCATTATCGTTATCATTCGTTATTTCTTTATTTTTACATTTTCTGAGTTTAAGTGGGGTTGTAACATTTGTCTTAAAACAAGATGCGACCTGAAGATGTGGCTCGAGCTGTAGCCCTTTACGATGATGGACGCAGTGTACGTTACATTGCAAATGTTATGAATACGGCTAGAAGCACAAGCCATGATGCCATAAAACGGTATAGAGAGACCCTAGAATATACCAGAAGACCAGGTTCGGGTCGTCCAAGAACTACAAATCCAAATGAAGACAGGTATATGGTGTTGAGAGTTCTTAGGGAGCGCAACCTGCCAGCTACTAGTGTAGCCCAGCAATTTGTTAACATGCATGGACGCCCAATTTCGGTGAAAACAGTTAGAAGGAGGTTGAAAGCAAGTGGACTGATATCAAGTAGACCTGCAACTGGTCCCAGACTTCTCATGATGCATCGAGTTGAACGACTGCGTTTTGCAAATGATCACAGGGATTGGAGAAATGGACAGTGGAGCTGTGTTCTGTTCACCGATGAGTCCCGTTTCAATCTGTGCTCACCTGATGGACGTGAAAGAATTTGGAGAAGGAGGGGAGAACAATTTTCACAGTGTTGCATTTCCGAAAATGTGCCGTATGGAGGTGGTGGAGTGACGGTTTGGGCAGGAGTGTGTACGGATGCTCGTACAGAGTTGGTTTTTGTTGAAAATGGAAGACTAACAGCTGATAGGTATATAAATGAATGTTTGGCTGATCATATTGTGCCATTTGGCCAATTTGTAGGCGATAATTTTGTTTTAATGCATGATAATGCACGGCCACATATTGCCCATGCGGTCGGAGATTATCTCCAAGAAGTGGGAATCCATGTTCTTCCATGGCCAGCAAGGAGTCCAGACATGAACCCAATTAAACACGTGTGGGACATGCTGGGACGGCGTGTTAAGAATAGACGACCGAGACCAGAATCGTTACAAGAGTTGAGGCGAGCACTTGGCGAAGAATGGGAACTTACTCCTCAAGAAGACATTGCTAACCAAATTGAGAGTATGCCAAGACGTATGGATGCAGTTATTCAAGCCAGAGGGGGTAATACCCGTTACTAAAAAGAGTTTTTAATGTTTAAGGCACCATAAAATTAAAAAAAACAGACCAAACGATGCCATAGTTATACGCCCTTTGTAATTTTTTGTAAATTTTCTCATCGGAGATTTTTTTTTTCAAATGTTGTCGTATAAGGTGCTAAATGAAACATTATTTTGTTTAAATGGATTTTGTTTCATTTTGAAATAAATGGCAACAAAATACAAGCAAATGTAGAAGTGTCCGGTTTTTTTTGTCCCTGAGTGTATTATGCAAGTCTAGTTTTTAGGTAAAGCTCCTTGTGAAGCAGACTTGAATAATTTCAAGGGAAACATTGTTTCGGGGCTGGTTATCGATCTCGGAACAATTTTTTCCCTGACATTATTCGAGTCTGCTTCACAGGGAGCTTTACCTGAAAACTAAACTTGCAAAACTAATTTTATTACCTCAACTAGTCGTTCTCTTGTGAACTAGGTCCCTCGTCCCCTGATCATGCGCACTGCCTCCTTTCTGGGACACAGAAACAAGTTTTGTCGCACAGATAATTTATAAGACTGTACGTGTGACAGCATGAAGACTATATTCCAAATTCCTTCTTATATAACACTACAAGTCTATTTTCTTTGCAACTCCGAATAGACGTCCTATGCACATATCGTCAAGTGAGAAAGAACAATAATTATTGTTGTTATTATTGTTTTTATGCATCTGAAGTCTGACTACTGTAATATGTAGCTAATCGGCGATGTATGCAAAGAGGGAGAAAGGAACTGCCCAACCTACCCCAGTATATCCTGACTTAGTTGCCTCATAAGTGATGGGTAAATTATTTTTGGTTGAAATTTGGCTCGCAGCTCGTCATTTGTACGCATTGTACTGTATTGTATTCATTAACATTCCATGGTATTCATACATTGCTTCACAGCTAGAATATTGAACAAGTCAAAAAACTTAATACTATTATAAAATCTTAATTTATAGTCACAGTCTAGTTGAACTATATACAGAAGAAATTTACAATATAGTCTACTAGTACAACACAAAGTTTTAGTATCAATTTCATGAAGTGTTATTGAATGTCATGAATTCACCTACAGAATAGAAGGCGTGAGAAATTAGGTACTTCTTTAATTTGGCCCGAAATAATCTTATGTTTTGAGTTTCATTTTTTTTATATCGATAGGGAGGCTATTAAAAATTTTTACTGCCATACAACGGATTCCTTTTTGATAGCACGATAGACTTGCCGATGGAGTATGAAAGTCATTTTTTACGCGTATTTATGCTATGAACTGTTGAATTAGTTACAAAGTTTTCACGATTACATACGAGGAAGATTATTAATGAAAAGATATACTGACAAGCCATGGACATTATTTGTAGTTTTTTTAAATAGTCCTACGTACAAGATTCCCCAGATTTGGCTTATTATTCTAATTACTCTTTTTTGTAATAGGAATATACTGTTACTATCTGTAGAATTTCCCCAGAATATTATTCCAAAACTCATTACCGAGTGGAAGTATGCAAAGTATATTGTTTTTAAGGTATTGATATTTACTATGTTTTGCATAGATCTAATAGCAAAACATGCTGAATTTAGTTTGGGGGTAATTTCTTTAATATGATTTTTCCAATTTAACACATTATCGATTTTTAAGCCAAGAAATTTGGTTTTTGTTGTTTCTAATAGGGATCTATTGTTAATTATTGCGCTAGAAATTTGCGAGGTTGAATTTGGACAGGATTTAAATTGAATTATGTTAATTTTGTTACAATTTAATACTAATTTATTGACTGAGAACCAGTCACATATTTTGAGGAGAATTCCTAAGGCACTAACAAAAGCGTTACAATAATCTCGTCCATTTCTCATTCAATAATGTCTTTATTGTATTTCGTTTTAATTTATCTCACATTCACGTTCTCTGATCAAGTTTTCGTAGAAGCTTGTACTGAACTCGAAAGTTTCTTCCCAGTCTTTCACAGCTGCGCCGTTCTTCGGAGACAAAAACCTGCACTGCTCTTGTCTTGCCTGCATGTTGGCAGCACTGCAGCATAGTTACAGTCGCGTCGGCACCATGTCCTGTGGTTTCGACAGTTGTACATTTAGTAGGTCGTCCTTATATCTGTTTAGAACTTCCTTCAACACGTTCGCAGGCTTCAGAACATTCGGACAATTTATAGTAGTGCGTTTATCCTTATTTAACACCTCGGTAATATTATATATTCCTTTTCGTAGGAGCTATGTAACTCATATTCTCTTAGATCCATACCATCTTGACATGTATTACACATATCATTATTATTATTATTATTATTATTATTATTATTATTGTTATTATAAAAATGTATTAATTAACAGAAAAATTGTATTACAGACCTCGGTGTATTAATTGACAATAATAGTAATATGCGTTACAAGAGTGGTATTTTGAAGTTTTCATATTCGAGGAAAAGTTTGAAAAAGCGAAACGTAGTTGAGCTTTTTTAATTTCCGAGAATTGAAAGAAAACATACCGCTTGTGTATCGTACATTATTTTGTGCGAAGATCGTTTATTAAATACATGAAAGAGGAATTTCTAATTAGTTGCAATGAAATCTCCATCTTGGTTTCTGTTCAATGACGGCAAATTTGCAAAACAAAAATATCTATCTTCCACATTGTTGCTTTAAAAGGGATTTCTGTGTTCGCTGTGAATGCCTGTTGTTTGATTCGGAAGCTTTTGTCATCCAGTCTGCTCTAAAAAAAAAAGCTGAAAGTTAGAATTTATGAAACAGTTATATTACCGGTTGTTCTGTATGGCTGTGAAACTTGGACTCTCACTTTGAGAGAGGAAGTGTTTGTGAATAAGGTGCTTAGGAAGAATATTTGGGGCTAAGAGGGATGAAGTTACAGGAGAATGGAGAAAGTTACACAACGCAGAGCTGCACGCATTGTATTCTTCACCTGGCATAATTAGGAACATTACATCCAGAAGTTTGAGATGGGCAGAGCATGTAGTACGTATGGGCGAATCCAGAAATACATACAGAATGTATAGTTGGGAGGCTGGAGGGAAAAAGATCTTTGACGAGGCCGAGACGTAGATGGGAGGATAATATTAAAATGGATTTGAGGGATGTAGGATATGATGATAGAGACTGGATTAATCTTGCTCAGGATAGGGACCGATGGCGGGCTTATGTGAGGGCGGCAATGAACCTCCGGGTTCTCTGAAAGCCGTTTGTAAGTAAGTGATGATAATAATGATAATGATAATGTTGATGATAATAATAATTATTATAATAATAATTCTCACTATGAGGGAGGAACAGAGATTAAGGGTGTTTGAGAATAAGGTTCTTAGGAAAATATTTGGGGTAAGAGGGATGAAGTTACAGGAGAATGGAGAAATTACACAACGCAGAACTGCACGCATTGTATTCTGCACCTGACAAAATTAGGAACATTAAATCCAGACGTTTGAGATGGGCAGGACATGTAGCACATATGGGCTAATTTAGAAATGCATATAGAGTGTTAATTGGGAGGCCGGAAGGAAAAAGACCTTTAGGGAGGCCGAGACGTAGATGGGAAGATAATATTAAAATGGATTTGATGGAGGTGGGATATGATGGTAGAGACTGGATTAATTTTGCTTAGGATAGGGACCAATGGCGGGCTTACGTGAGGGCGGCAATGAACCTCCGGGTTCCTTAAAAGCCAGTAAGTAAGTAAGTAAGTAAGTAAGTAAGTAAGTAAGTAAGTAAGTAAGTAAGTAATAATAATAATAATAATAATAATAAAATACTTTTTATTATTATTATTATTATTATTATTATTATTATTATTATTATTATTGTACATATTTCTGAAAATAATAATTGTTAATGAGAGATACGGTCTGTAAAATTTTATTTAACACTTTTACGGGAAATATTAGAAAAAGGAAATGTGCTATTTTTAAAAATGAAGGTTGTTATTTTTTGTAAATTATTATACTTAACGTGCATCATTTTCGGATGAATTTAATATCAAGTACGGTACTGTAAATCCATTCAATAGATTGAAGAACACATCAGAAAAAATACAAATAGACATATAGACTGAATACAAAACATGTCTTCTCGATATGATACAAACGAGTGTAAAAGAAAATGTATTTCTGTGTCAATCTCGAAATGAAGCATCTTTGCAGTATCCTCCCATATGAAAGAGAGTTATATGAATGAAAGTTTCGTACATTTGTCCTAATATCTGATAATATAATAATGATATTTTCAGGACAGTAATGAACTGTATTCAATAATGAAAAGGAATGGATGGTTTCTAAAGTAAACACGAAATATTATTTCATTGATTTAATAGCTTTAATGGAACTCCGTGAGCAATGAAATTAATTTTGTGAGAGTAGATTTATAACGCTACTCGATCCTTCGTGCGTTTGGGTCTTATTTCACTCAGTTGTCCTGTAAATGTGCCTCCAGGGTACCATTCGAAATGGAATAGAAAACAAAATACAAAATAAGGTAATATATTCACTTAGCTTCTCCTTTATTTGTGAAATGGGCTCTGTGCGTTTCACGAAATAATTTCACCTGTTTATGTTCCTCTTGTGTCCCATGGTACATTCTCTTGTTATTTCGTTTATGTGTTTTTTTAATATTTGCATTTCTCTTCCGTTATACTCCAAGTTTTATTTTTTTTCATTTTGCTCTTCAAGGAACATAGGGTAGAGTCGGGTAGTATCGGACATCGGGTAATATCGGACAGTGCGTTTCTTTCATCTACCACCATATGGTAGTACCTGAATGACTGGTTACGTTTATCTATGCTACATCACAGAAACGTAACCATGTCAATCAGGTACTATCATCGTGTGGTAGATGAAAGAAACTCACTGTCCGATATTACCCGATGTCCGATACTACCCGACTCACCCCTATATATAACAGGAAACACCTGCAGTTTTAATATATATATATATATATATATATATATATATATATATATATATATATATATATATATACTAGTGGCTTGTGCAGCAAATGCTGCTGCAAACTAAGTTCGTTAGACGTTCAAATAAAAATTTTTCAGATTTATTTTCAATGAAGAATACTTGTCTTTTTAATAGTTATTTGCTTCCATAATAATGAAATATACTCTCTCTGAATGGATTTTTTTTAGGCCAAATACTTTCTCTTGAACCTATCCAACTTCAGTTTTTGAGTTTCAACGCGAAAACGCAAGTATCAATGTCAGGACGATAGCAGTAGCTATTTCAGGTCATTGTGGATTTTAGGAAAAAGTTAAAAAAAATGTCAGGTTTGCTAAGCTTTCGAACAATAGCATTTTCGTATAACTGCTGCATGTAGAACTTGAAATGTAGAGCGTAAAATTATTTTATCCTTCTAAGAGATCTTGCTGAAATGATCTGGAGACTACAAAATTTTCTAGGTCTCTTATTTTTTTCAGTAAGTAATACCTTTTGATCTTTCCTTAGGAACTGTAATTTTTGCGCTCTCTCGAGCCAATACTGAAGACAATGACACATATCAATATCTACACTACACCGCCATTAAGTATATGAAAAGGACCCAACCCCACTGGGTTAATAAGTATAAAAATATTTGATTTTTAATAACAATATTATTATCTTACTTAAGTTTTGCAGTTATATATAGCAGCCACTCAGTAAATTATAGAAATGAAGATCTAAATTAAGATATTCTCTACATTTACTTATATAATCTCAAAACGTTTCACTTCATGTCATCTATATAGCATCAATATTATGTACAATTAATGAAAAATAGATGCATCAAGATATTAACTATAATAATATTTAATTTCTAATGGTAATAATGTCATCAAACCACCTCAAGTTTCGTAGATTTGAATATCCAATACACAGCTGTACTCAGAAAATTATTATACACTGCAGAATCAGTTTTTAATAACAAATTGAATTGAGCTCTAAATATGTCGGCAATCCTGCAGGTCATGGCCTTCGTGTAATAGCCTATTGTTTATTGTAGTGTGTATTTTGTTCTGAAATTCAATCAAGTCGGCCGTGATTCAATAATATTAGTTCTCAAAACTGACAACAGATGGATTGTGGAAAATAGGAAAATTATGTAGGAAAATTGACATTTCACTGAAAACTACTACTTTTCCGAAAAACTTTGGGTTCCATGCTTCAAAATGAGAGGCCATTTATTAAAATCTGTTCAGCCGTTTTCCCGTAATTTCCATTACCAGTTCAAATTATATATATATATATATAGATATCCGTGTTAAACAAAGAGAGAGAAAGATGCAGACGTGAACATCACAGAACAGCAAATGTTAAAATAATTTTTTGGACAATAAAGCTCTTGTCTGTGAGTTAAGGCTCATTCACAATGAAAATTAAACATAACGTAAGCGTTAACTTAAGAATATAAACGTTACGGTAAAATCAAGAAGTCATACCATCACGATGGGAACATAAACATAACAGCAAACATACTTGGTAACCATGGAAACATAACAACGACGCCATTTCCTCATATTCTGTCGTATACTTCAGCGCTCCACGATTGTGTTCTGTTTGTAAATCACGTAAGCATAAGCACGAAAGTTTGGAGTTTGCAAACTTTCATGTTAACGTCTTACGGTAATGTTTATGTCAGTGTTTATGTGAATCATTATGAATGATCCCATTTGGTAGCCTGGGCGCAAACTTCTGTGTTTATGTTACGGTTATGTTTAATTTTCATTGTGAATGGGCCTTTACAGTTTGGATGACTACCGATTGTCTTGTACTGAATATTATTTTAATATATTATTTCACTTCATATTATTTTATTGTTCATGTTTGTCGCCATTTTTATGAGTATGAGAAATGAAATTTGATATACTTACTTACTTATGGCTTTTAAGGAACCAGCAGGTTCATTATCGCCCTCACATAAGCCCACCATCGGTCCCTATTCTGTGCAAGATTAATCCAGTATCTCCCTCAAATCCATTTTAATATTATCCTCCTATCTATGTCTCGGCATCCCCAAAGGTTTTTTCCCTGCGGCCACTCAACTAACACTCTATATGCATTTGTGGTTTCGCCCATACGTGCTACATGCCCTGCCCATCTCAAAAGTCTGGATTTAATGTTCTTAATTATGTCATTTGAAGAATACAATGCGTGCAGTTCGGCGTTGTGTAACTTTCTCCATTCTCCTGTAACTTCATGAGGGTTGGCCACTAAAGGGAAACTAAGAGGTGGAACTTAAATGAGAGGATTCAATCCGGCATCGGAACTGGAATCCGGTGTGGCTTAGTGCAGCGCTTCTCAAGCTATGGTCCGCGGACCATCTGTGGTCCCCGAGGTCTGTCCTTGTGGTCCTTCAAAAAGGACAGAAGAAAAAATAAAATTCAAACGAATTGCGTATCACATTATAACTGAAAATCTCAGAGTTTGGAAATGACACATGGCAATCTCCTTTCACTTTTTCTCCCAGTACTGACATTTTATGAAATTTATTACCCAACCTGTATACCGACTTCCCACTCTACTCTCAGCAACAAAAGAGGGATTTAAAGCACTATGAACGTGGTGTTTCTCGCCATCTTTTTTCCTGCACATCAGCTGATGACACGTGGTTAAGTACATTGGCATATCTTCCAGATGTATTCTCAAAACTAAACGAACTAAATCTCTCTCTACAAGGTAATTCTTTGACTGTTCTCAATGCGCATGAGAAAATAAAGATGTTCGAGAGGAAACTTGGTTTGTGGGTCAGTTGCGTAAAACAGAGGATTTTTTCACTATTTCCAACGCTAGAATCTTTTTTGTTTGAAAATGATTTCGATATTGGAAAAGAATTGTGCAATGACATATGTTCGCATTTAGAAACTCTGAGTCACAATTTTAAACTTATTTTCCAATAAATATGACAAATTTTCATGGGTTCGTGATCCCTTTCATTGCGATATTGAAAATAAACTTTCATAGCGTGAAAGAGAACAGTTAATTGAACTCTCGAATGACACCGGACTTGAAATGAAATTTAAAGCGTAAGGTATGGTTAATTTCTGGACCTTATCACAAGTGAAAAAAGAATATAGTGAACTGTGCACTGGTGCTTTAGAGATTATAATTCAGTTTGCTTCTACATATCTGTGTGAGAAAGGGTTTTCATCACTCTAATAAAAACAAAGTACCGAAATCGACTCGATGTATGTGACTATATCCGACTTAAGCTTACCAGCATACATCCAAATGTTGAACTGTGCAAAAATCGGAAGGCTTATCCATCTCATTAATGTGAGTACCAACATTTATTTTGTTTAGTTAATAAGTTAAATATTATACAAACTCTAATAGCCTTGATTTATTGGAAAACTAAAATAATTTTTTTTCTATTAACATTAACTAAATTAGTTAATACTAATATAAAATTGAATTAATTAAATTAATTTTAATAAATTAATTCTGTTTTAAAATATAAGTATACTGGTATTAAAATATGCTACAAAAATGATAAATTTGCTTTCGAAGGGAACAAGAGTAAGGTGGTCAGCGGAACTGTTCTGACTTAAAAAAGTGGTCCCCACTTCAAAAAAGTTTGAGAAACGCTGGCTTAGTGGATAAAGGACGTAGAGCTGAAAACTCGGGTTGGAGTCAAGTTGTCGGAGAGAATTTTTCTCCGCTCCACCCATCCTTCATGAATGTATTAAGGTATTAATTCTTTATCACACAGCCGCAGCTCAGTCGGCTGTATCGCTTGCCTTCTGACCGGCAGTTGCACGATTCCCGCTTTGGCTGACTACCTGGTTCGTTTTTTCCGAGATTTTCCCCAACGATATGGCGAATGCCAGGTAATCTATGACTAACCCTCGGCCTCATCTCGCTGTCACCAATACCATCGACGATAAATAACGGAGTAGTTGATACAACGTTGTTAAGTTTATTTATTTATTTATTTATTATTGCTAGTAAATTTGAAATGAATACAAATTAATAAATACAATGAATATATATAAATAGAATCATTCAAGATTGGCGACAGACACGCCATGGATTTATTCCATTTAATCGAAATTTGCAGCTTGATGGTTTACTTTTCGCTGATGATTTAGTTCTCATGGCATCAACTGAAGATGATTTACAATATTCAGTACACAATTTAAATATGGTCAGTGAAAAATATAACATGGGAATTAATATTGAAAAATCGAAAATCATGTCATTTTGTGGGAAATTCCCTGTACCAAGCAAAATCTGTTTGAATAATAAAATAATAGAAAGAGTAAATACCTTCACTTATCTTGACTATACACTATCACCTTATGATGAAGTAGATATTGCTGAAAAAATATGTAAATATAATAAAACAATGGGGATCATTAATAAAATCATGAAACCTTCACTAGTACAAAGACACACAAGAATAGGGGTGTATAAAACCTTAGCACAGCCAGTATTAAGCTATGGTAGCGAAGCGTGGACTGTGAAGAATAAAGATGTCAGTAGAATAACAGCAAGTGAGGTGAGGTTCATGAGAGCAACAGCTGGATATACTCGCTGGGATCATAAAAAAAATGAGGACGTAATGCAAGAACTTCAAATAGAACCCATTATGCAGTTCATCAGCAAATATCAACTTCAGTGGAAGGGTCATCTCGAACGAATAAATCGATGCAGAATTCTAAAAGCACTGTTTCATTACCATCCATATGGCAAAAGATCTCTAGGCTGTCCAAAGAAGAGATGGACTGAAAATTCTAGTTTGAGACCGTAACAGGCCACTTGGCCTAATACTTGTTAGGAAGATGATGATGATGATGATGATGATATACAATGAAAGATAATCTAGCCCACAGAACATCGGAGTGAGACAAGTGACCAACAGGCTTGGAGCTCTCACATAAGAATTTTTCTCTCAGTTCCAAATTCCCTTGAAAGGATGTGTGATCGCGTGCATTTGAATTGTTTCTCCTCCCACTTCCCTCTCTTTAATTGTCATTGTCATTGGGTTAGCGAGCGTGACTCGTACTTCTAGGTTGCATTGGGCGTGGGTTGAAATCCTGCTTTAACTCATTACTTGGTTAACTTTTTTTTTTCCTGACTTTTCACAAATGTAAAAGAAACATCAGATAATCATATAGTGAGTCCTCAACTCATCTCGCTGTTACCAATTCCATTGACATTAGACAACCGCACAGTTGATACAGCGTCGTGGAAGATATACTTAAAAATAAGTTGCGAAAAGAGCATTTTGCGCTGAGAGAATGACAATAATGAATGTACGCACAATAATTACATAGAAAGAGAAAACTTCTGATTAACAGATGTATCCAGTAATTTTAGACAGGAATGACATACAAAAGGAAAAGCAAGGGAACAAAAATGTAAAGACTGAGTACAAAAATTCAATGGATGTGAAACACGAAATGTCTGGTGGTAGCAGTAATCATTGGTGTTATCGGAACTGCCAGGAAAGATTGGAAATTTATTTGAAATCAATAGCAAAAACATTCATTAAGTTCTCTACAGGAAACAGTGATACTGGAATTAGAAAACTTAGAGCTTGAATTGTATTGTACATCAGTGATTCAAGAGAGAACGTTTCAGGAAAAGTCGTCTAGCAATGAGAAAATGAGAAAATCAAAATAACTGTGATACTGTAGTAGTAATAAGAGACATCCAAATCGAGAAATTTTTCTCAGAAATGTTCTCTAAGAATTATCATTTCTTTTTAATTACATAAATGCAAGGAGATATTATTTACTTATTTATTTATTTATTTTATTGCTAGTAAGTTTGAAATGAATACAAGTTAATACAATGAAAGATAAACTAGCCCACTCCTGAATGAGTAAGACTCGTGCTCAGGAGGGGATTCCAATACAGACAAAAATAAAATTAAAATAGAGAGAGAATACAGATTAAATAGTGTTTAATATGTTTAAACCCAAAGTATAAATCCAATACAATTTTTTTTTATTATTTTTTGGAAAGAATTCGTGGTTAAAATAATTTTAGATTAAAATTTGTTTAATAATCTGGGACCTTGACTCATGCTATGATAAAAAGCTGCATTGGTTTTACATTTTGGTTCAGACAAACGCAGAGAATTAATATTTTTAGTTCTATATTTATGTATATACCTTACAAAGATATTAAAATTTCTATGAAAACATTTTAATAGAATAAAATAATACGTTTGTTTAATGTTGAAAACTTTGAAATGTTTATACAACAATTCAGTTGGGTAATCTTTCTACTTTTTAAACAAATTTTTAATACTTTTTTCTGTAGTAAAATTAACGGATAAAGGTTGGATTTATAAGTTCCACCCCAACCTATAATACCATACATAAATATAGATTGAAATAATCCTAAATAAATTACACGTAAACAGTTAATTGACAAACAAAGTAACATAATGTTTTACGTAATTTATTACAAATACAGGGTGTATCAAAATACGTGTACAAACTTCAGGCATGGGTTCCTTACACCAAAAGAAGGAAAAAAGTTCATATGAACATATGTCCCATAATCCTTTGTTTCCCCGTTATTCATTTATTACTAAAAGTTTGCGTTCAACGGCTTTCGAGGTCCAACCTCAAAACTTCATTTCTTTATGCACTCATTCATAGAAGGCTGTGACTCGTTGTATCAGAAATGGACTGCAGATGGCGAAGTGTTGACATGGAGACTTGTTTACATGTGTCATTTGTCATTAGTCTGTCTTCAACGTTGCAATTGTGAACGTGGAGTGAGTTAACGTGTTTCGTTCAACCATGGCAGGACGATATTCATTTCGTGAGCAGGCTGACATCATTTTTATGTATGGTCGCGCGAATGGTAATGGACGCGAGGCTGTACAGCTGTATCAGATGGCGTTTCCAGACCGAAGACAACCGAATCATCAAACCTTTGTTGCTGTGTATCGTCGCGTTGCTGAGACAGGAACCGTTGCACCACAGACTGGTGATCGAGGAAGACCAAGAATTGTTCGTACGCCGAACCTCGAAGAAGACATTTTACACTGTGCCGAAGACGATCCAGGTATCAGTACAAGACAATTGGCTGTGGCAACTGGTACATCACACAGTACAGCATGGAGCAGCTCTTGTATCCGTATCATATGCAACGTGTGCAGGGCCTTTCGCATGCCGATTATCCACCACGGGAGAACTTTTGCCGATGGTTTCTAGCACAAATACCCAATCCATTGTTTGTCTCATCAGTTTTGTTTACAGACGAGGCAAAGTTTGGGAGAGATGGAATTACCAATTTCCACAATGAACACGTATTGGCAGATCGTAATCCTCGTGCTGTATTTCAGGCTAGACATCAGCAACAATTTAGGATTAATGTGTGGGCTGGAATTGTAGGTGACTGTTTGGTAGGTCCATACGTTCTACCAGCACGTCTTACAGGTGCTATCTACAGGGACTTTATCCAAAACACTCTTCCAGAATTACTGCACGAAGATGTGCCTCTGAACATAAGACAAAACATGTGGTTCATGCATGATGGGGCTCCAGCACATTTTAGTCGCCTTGTTCGAGATACACTGACTGGTGTCTACCATGACAGATGGATAGGCAGAGGAGGACCAGTTCAATGGCCAGCACGTTCTCCCGACCTCAATTCTTTGGATTTTTATCTTTGGGGGCACCTTAAACAATTGGTTTATGGAGCAGACATCCCGGATCAAGAAACTCTTCTTCGACGTGTCATGGAAGCTTGCGAAATCATTCGACATCATCCCGGAGTATTTGAAAGGGTGCGACAGTCCATGATTCGACGAGTGCATGCATGTTTAGAAGCAAGAGGAGGACATTTCGAGCATTAGTTATGAGTTTTGTGTGTTGGCACATTATTAGTGTACCAATGTGTTGAACAGTTCCTAACGGGGAAACAAAGGATTATGGGACATATGTTCATATGAACTTTTTTCCTTCGTTTGGTGTAAGGAACCCATGCCTGAAGTTTGTACACGTATTTTTGATACACCCTGTATAATGAATATGATTATTCCATTTTGAATGATTATCAATAATTATACCTAAATATTTAACCTCATTAACTTCATTAATAACTGAACAATTGCAATTTATATCGGAACAATCAGAATTATGCATTTTAACTTGTAGTATAGATGAAATTGGTTTATTACCTTTATTATTTAAAGAAAATGATATAGCTATTGTTTTATCTCTATTAATTACAAGTGAATTTAAATCGAACCTTTTTTTATTAATTTTAAGCCGCAATTTACATTATAATAAGAGTCAGTCCAAGTGTTTCCACTAAAAATTAAAACAGTATCAACAGCATTAAAAAAATTCTTTGTCAAAAATATTGTAACCAGTTGCTATTATTTGTTCTTGTACTTTGCTTCATAAACTTCTAAATGCATTCTTTTGCTACTGACTTGCAAATTTTCTAAACTCTTCGACGTATGGTTATAATGCTGTACTTTAGCACGTATAGACAAACATGACTAATACGCTTCCTCTATATAGCTAGATATACAAATCGGAAATATAGTAATAACTCGGAGCGTTGAATTAAAAAAATTCAGTGCATGTAAACTAACTGAATAATGGACACAACATCGGCGCTCCACGAAACGAAAACATAAAGAGCAGTTTCCACAGCAACTGAAACATAGCCTGTAGTTAACACGGCTTCATCGCTTTCCTATTGGTAATTGTACGTACACGCAAATAATGTAAAAACCATCACAGGAGAAGGATTAATTCATGTATGAGTACATTTCCACTTCAGTTTTGAACGTAAAATATCGCATTTCGATAATAGAGCGCGTGCATTTTTTTTATAAGGGAAAACTTTATTTATTTCATAACATGGCTAATTTCGTGATATTTTTTTTTTTAATTTACCACGAAATTATACCAGCGACAAATGTAATTATGATGGTATAGTATACTCTATACCAGTGATGTCAATTGATGCCCATAGGAGCAAGCGCGCGCTTTAGAGCTCAGGAGAGCCTGAGCGCTTTACAGCGGAAAGGAAAGAGACAGACGAAAGTGGGAGTATATGCCGCTTGGTCGAGCTATATTCAGGGATGGCCAGCACTGATTCAATAGATAAAGGGAAGAGAACTTATTAAAACTGTATCTATGTTAATTTTTAGATTTTTCTGAGAAGTATAGTAAGTTTTAATTTTAATGCTCATTTTTCACAAGTTTCATTTTTTATTCAAAAGAAATATTTTCCCAACTTCTTTTATAGAAAAGTGAAATTTTCAGACATAGGCCTATTTATTTAGTAGCCTTACAGAATGTTTTCGTAAATCTAATATACCGTAAATACGTATTATTGAAAATAGTGTATTGAAAATTTTGAAAATATTCGCATGGAAATTGTTTGTAAGGAAATAAATTAACAAAGCAACTACTGTTACATCATAAGCAAAAGATACGTGCCCATGTGTTGTAAAAATGTCAGCTTTATAGCTTCACCAGATTTCGAGAAAATAATTTAATATTCTGATGTTAGGAAATTGCTAACCAATATCACCTTAAAAGCATAATGCGATGAGGGTTTTGTTATGTAATATTACTTACACTTAAAACAGATACAGTACCTAGGTAACTTCGCTTTGTACTGTAATATTGTTTTGATTAGTTCATTGATTACTTTTATAGGGCTAAAGATACCAGCAATATCAATTCCAACTTATCATGTCATACTCAATCTCTTTTTTGGGGATATCACTTTCTTTATGATTGATGTATTTCATCCAGTTAGTACAGTATAGTTGTACTACTACGGAATATATGTGAATATTCCTCCATAACTCTTTATTATGTTATTAACGTTTAAAACACAAGTGCAATATTAAGAAATTGGTATTAGTCCTTTTGTTTTACAGACAATATAGATAATATTAAACAGAAAGAAGCCATATAAAAATAACGACATAAAATTTCACGTTCCGTTTGAAGTTTGTGCACCACTGTTTCCTTAATCCAACAGGCTGCTTATTCATAAACACAATCCTTCCTCTTTCCATATTTAGCGCTTGATGCCCGCGCACGACGTCAAGGTCAGAAAAATGCGCTTGCTTTGACATCACTGCTGTATACAGTCACGAAGCTCAATACGTAGGGAATATGCATCCATAGATAGTTGCTAACCACTAGGATCGCTGCTATCGCCTCATCACAAACAATGCGAAATAGTACCGGCACAGTCTATTGTTCCTAGTACCCTCAACAACTCAAGCTTCGTGACTGTATATACTAGACTGTGGTACAAATGGCAGAAGATGTACTATAACATAGATTTTGTTCGCTGCTCTCTTGCAGAGACGTGAGCGGATTTTTTGGAAACTACTTGAAGATTTGTGAGATCTATAGCTTTGAATTTATGAAAGAATACATCATGCGATTTCCTTTGTTAAAAGAAGAGTTTTTTTTTCTGTTTTGTGGTCCAAGTTGTTTTCAATGTTAAGTACTGACATTGTACACTTTTTGGTGAAAAATATATGTTTAACAATTATTATGTAACAGAGCCTTATCTTGGGAGGTTATTTTCTTAGCGTTCTTCTCATTCCACGAGGCAATTTTTTCTTTAATTTTTTTTCTATGCTATAACAACACTCTCTAGCGGAAGGAATATCAAATGCATGAAAAGTAAAATATTTGTGTGTGTGAATTCATAGCATCTCTGATATATTGTGAATATCAACAATGTTGCAGATGGCAGATAAATGTGGAAAGAAATTCAATATAAAGAGACAATTCGACCCTCACAATTATTAACATTGTAACTCACTTTCTTCCATTTTTCAGGAGAAGCAAATGAAGTTTTAAAATAATAATAATAATAATAATAATAATAATAATAATAATAATAATAATAATAATGATTTATTTTAGCTGGCAGAGTTAAGGGTGTAAGGCCTTCTCTTCCACTCAACCAGCAAAAAGAGTATATACATATGCATGAACTTACAAGAATTCAACAATTTGATTTAGATCAGAGTTACATGTATACAAGAGTTATTTACGAATTAAACAACAAAATACTATGAACTATTAATGAAACACTGAAATAAACTGTGTAGCAGAATTAAGCTAAAATACATAGAATGTTAATATATTTCAAATAATATTAGATAATAGAAAGATATTATTATGAGACAATTTTGAAAATACAGCACAATCAGGATGATGTCTAAAAGAAAGAAGTAACAATGTAGTCAGTGATAGTTTAAATCAGTATGATTGGAGTGAAATGCTAATAAGGTTATCTTTTAAGCTGTTCTTAAAGGTGTTTATTGTCTTGCAGCCCCTAATACTTTGTGACAAGGAATTCCATTGACGCGAGGTGGATACTGTAAAAGATTATGAATAACAAGATGTTCTATGAAGAGGTATACTTAGCGTGCCACAGATAAGTGACCTGGTATTTACGTCGTGGTTAGAGTATAGATAAGAGAAACGAGACGAAATGATCGTGTAAATCAGTGTAGGCCTATACAGATAGTAACAATAAGATTTTACATACGATTGGGAAGGTTTAGAGCTACAATGATAGTACTGGAAGAAAAAGAAACAATTTAAGACCATATTAACTAGCATAACACAAAAGCATAAAAAATTGAGTTACAATGTTAGTATTTGGGAGGATCGAATTATTTATGTCTTCAACAAATGAAAACTGCGCAGAGAAAGCTCGTCCTTTTCTTGGCAAATTCAACGAGAACCAGAAGGAACCAACGCATCAGTCAAGGAGACGATATTTCTCAAGTGAGTTAAAAGCGGTAGACAACGAAATAGCATCATCTTAAGAGACAAACGAAGATCAGTCGAATGATAAGCTTAATTATTTGTTGCAATCTTGCTCAGGAAATTTCGAGGACGGCAAGCATAGTGACAGATGGTTTCAATGCGTCTGTTATGATCAGTGGTTTCATGAAACATGTCAAGGTCTTTCAAAATACCGAAAGAACTTTAATCTTAGGGTTGTAGGTATGCAACTGAATGAAGAATTTAAAATTAGACTGAATATGCCTAATTATTTTGAATTTAAGGGCTATCACGAAATATCCTTGCATTATCACGAAATTATACCAGTCCTTCTAGAGTGCTAAATCTTTTGTTTATATGTAGCTTATTGCTTGTTTGTAAATATGGTATAAATTTATTCGAGGTAAAAATGCTGACATGTAACTAACTTCCTGAAATCTAAAAATGTAGGCCTACGTACAGCTGTCGAAAGAAAGTGGCTGCACTTGTGAACAACGAATATTTTCTAAGTCCACTTCGGATAACGGTCATGTCCTGATGTTACATGCTTATACAGGGACATCATTTTATTTTTACTAACATTTTTAATATTAACCTGTCTATACCTTTACAGAACCGGAAACACCGCTTGCTCCCCCCTCCAAGATTGGAGTTCGATGATACTGGCGTAAAACACAAATCACTCTACTAGGTATAGGATGGAAGAAAAGTAGTTAATCCATTTACGTAAACTAGGAAATATCGCGATTTTGAGTTTGATAATTTTCATTAGGTTTTTCTTTAATCAAAGTACAGTACTGTATTAAGAATAAGTGTTTTTACTCACGAATTGAGTTATCCATGCGAACGTATTCATTATGCAGTGTATACTGTCTACAGCACATTAGCGTACAATATAGAGAAAGAAGTTAAATTGAAAAATAATCATAATATGAATATTTAAACACAATTTTGAAAATGGTGGCCGTTCATTTCGATACAGGCTTCAGTTCTTTTGTGCATATTATCGCACTATAGACTATTGCACCTAATTCCAATTGCCAGTTTCGTCCTTCATACTAGTAACTCATGTTGAAATAATTCTGTACCTACTCTACGTACTGTGAATTCAATCTTCATTTCTGCCCGACCCGAAAATATAAAATTACTCAGACATGCTATCTACTGTCCGTCCAAGTGGTTATGCCGCAGGATTGTAGAAAGAGAGGAAATCACGTGACAGTTAATTACTTAACGAGGCCCTTTTATTTAAGTTAAATTAAACAGCTGTGTAATATTACGTAAACGTCCAATTCCTAAGAGAAATTAATGTTTTCAGAAAAGAGCTAAGACAGCCCAGCTTTTACAGAGGGGCGAGCAGAAGCAGGTGGGGGAAATCGGGATGCGACGTAGGCAAACGGACAGTACCTGTGCGAAAATATGATTCAATATTGAAAGCTCTTTCGTCACTGAAAAACGCGAACATATTTCTGGAACGTACTATACTCAGTAACTCAGTACTGCTTACTATCTGCGGTCTTGGTTCTGTGTGGAGTTGGAAGTTCCTTAGTAGAAGGGGTGGGAGTGAAGTACATTCAAAAACTCAGGTACAATAAAAATTGAAGTAAAAATAAAATGATGTCCCTGTAGAAACAGTTTCGGAACTAAGATGTTTAAGCAGGAGTCATTCATATCTATGTCTCGTAGAGCAGCGGTAGTGTGTTCGCTTAATGATTCGAAGGTTGAAAGTTCGACCCTTGTTCATATTATCATTTATATTCTGTTATCGTTCGTTAGCATTGTGAATAATATTTAAGTTATCATTTGTATTTTGTTACCGTTCTTTAGCGATATATATATTATATTATAATATCTATATATATAATTCGAACTGGTAATGGAAATTACGGGAAAACGGCTGAACGGATTTTATTGAATGACCCGTCATTTTGAAGTTGGGCATCCAAGCATTTTCAGAAAAAGAGTAACTTTCAGTGAAGCGTTAGTTTTCCTACATAATTTCCTATTTTCCAAAATCCATCTTTCGTCAATTTTGAGAACTAATTATTGCATTTCCACGGCCGACTTGATGTGCATTTCAGAATAAAAAAAAAACTACAATAAACAATAGGCTATTACACGAAGGCCATGACCTGCAGGATTTCTGGCATATTTAGAGTTCAAATTCAATTGGTTACTAAAACTTCAAGACTTACAGGTCCGATTTTGTGGTGTGTAATTTTCTGAGTACAGCTGTGTATTGGATATTAAAATCTACAAAATTTGAGGTGGTTTGATGACATTATTACCATTAGACATGAAATATTATTATGGTTAATGCCATGATGTAACTTTTTTTCATTAATTATACATATTAATCCTATAATAATGATATAAAAGTGAAACATTTTGGGGTTATATAAGTAGATGTAGAGAATATCTTAAATTAGGTCTCGATATTTTCTATAATTTACTGAGTGCCGGCTACAAAACTTACGTAAGGTAATATTGTTAATATAAATCAAATATTTTTTATAGTTATTAATCAAGTGGGGTTGGATATTTTTCATATACTTAATGGCGGTGTGGTGTAGATATTTATATGCGTCATTCTCTTCAGTATTGGCTCGAGAGAGCGCAAAAATTACAGTTCCTAAGGAAAGACCAAAAGGTATTACGTACTGATAAAATAAGAGGCCTACAAACCAACAATTCACAATAACCTGAAATAGCTATTGCTTTACTCCCACATGAAAAACCCTCTGATCGTCCTGACAGTGTTACTTGCGTTTTCGCGTTGAGACTCAAAAACTAAGATGGATATGTTCAAGAAAAAGTATTTGGCATAAAAAAACTATTCAGAAGGAGTGTGTTTCATTATTATGGAAGCAAATAACTTCCAAAATGTCTCGTATTGATTGAAAATAAATCTGGAAAATTTTTATTTGAACGTCTAATGAACTTAGTTTGCAGCATTTGCTGCACAAGCCAATAGTTACATTATAATATTCAAGTTATTTATGTTTTGTTACCGTTTTTTAGCGATATAAGTAGCCTAATATAAATTTAATATTAGATTTCAAACAATACATTTCATAATACTAATGTTAATTTTTCTTCATATATTATTACATTATACTATCCCGTAACACAATAAAATAAAAAGGAGTGAAGAAGATTTGAACCTGAGACGTTGACATCTAGATTTCAACATTCTCCGACAGAGCTATAGGCGCACAAGTAAAGAAGCATATGCGGAAAAATTGGCCCAATCCCCCTCCAAGGCGTCCTGATGATTTGTGGAAGCTCGTCCAGGATGCCTGACATGCTGTGGCTGAGAACTGAAAAGACTAGTCGATTCCATGCCCATTCGACTGCAAAATGTGATCAAGGTGGGAGGAAGATGGACTAAATATTAAATCGTGTCTTTTTTAATTTTCAATTTTTTTTTATTTTCTAAGGTAGACGCCAATATATTTCTTTTGTTTATGCCACGAAATATATTTTTATTAAAAATAAAATCTTTGTTTCTTTCCATTAGCAGCCATAATGTCAAAATAAATAATGATAAAGTCATGGCATAATATACTCTACATTCATGAACCTCATGTTAATTACTAAAAACAGTCATAAAAGAAACAGGAGCAATTATATTCTCTCTCGCTCTTAAAAACAAAGAAAAACATAAAAAAACACTAGGTTGTGTTTGAACGCAAGACCTCACGAAAAACAAGCCCGAAACGCTACCATTACACTACAACAGTAACTTACTTACTTACTGGCTTTTAAGGAACCCGAAGGTTCATTGCCGCCCTCACATAAGTCCGCCATTGGTCCCTATCCTGAGCAAGATTAATCCATTCTCTATCATCATATCCCTCAAATCCATTTTAATATTATCTTCCCCATCTACGTCTCGGCCTCCCTAAAGGTCTTTTTCTCTCCGGCCTCCCAACTAACACTCTCTATGCATTTCTGGATTCCCCATACGTGCTACATGCCCTGCCCATCTCAAACGTCTGGATTTAATGTTCCTAATTATGTCAGGTGAAGAATACAATGCGTGCAGTTCTGCGTTGTCTTTCTCCATTCTCCTGTAACTTCACCTCTCTTAGCCCCAAATATTTTCCTAAGCACCTTATTCTCAAACACCCTTAACCTATGTTCCTCTCTCAAAGTGAGAGTCCAAGTTTCACAACCATACAGAACAACCGGTAATATAACTATTTTATAAATTCTAACTTTCAGATTTTTGGACAGCAGACTGGATGATAAAAGCTTCTCAACCGAATAATAACAGGCATTTCCCATATGTATTCTGTGTTTAATTTCCTCCCGAGTATCATTTATGTTTTTTACTGTTGCTCCAAGATACTTGAACTTCTCCAACTCTTCAAAAGATAAATGTCCAATTTTTATATTTCCATTCTCGTCACGAGACATAATCATATACTTTGTCATTTCAACAACAGTTACAACAGTAACACGCAGAACATTTTAATTATAACTGTAGGTATCAGGCAACGTGGTCCAACATCATGTAACATAACAAATTTATATTTAAATATCCTAATCTTGTAAATTCTAATAGTTCTAGTATTAAATTTAAAAAGTTATGTATGGATTTTATAAAAATTGAAAAATTGTAAATTTAAATTTATATACTATAATTGCAAATTGTATTGTATAATTATTAATTATAATTTTATTGTATAATTATTAATTTCAATTCAGGAATCCGCCCCTGAGCACGAGTTCTACTCTTTCAGGGGCGAGCTATAGTTTCTCTGTATATTTTATAATTTATGTTACAATTATTAGCAAAATAATAAATAAATAAATAAATAAATAAATAAATAAATAAATAAATAAATAAATGAATCACCTGTCTCCGAATTGTAGCGGAGATATCAGAAGGGAACTTACTTTCTAGAGAGCGACCATTTTTTCTTTTGACAGCTGTGTATTAAAAACGCTATTTTTCTTTAATTCGAACCTCATTTCTGCATCAAAACCTAATTAGCTAGTCTACCCTACATCAAACTGTACAGAGTAATTTCTTCGCGTGTGATAACGATATGTGACGTGTTTTATCATCCTGGTGATCACGAGCCAACACTTGAGGAATGTCCCACTGCAGAGCGGGGCACGCCGTGGTCACGTCGGCACAGAAGCCCTTCGCGATGTGTATTATTGATCCGAGGCAAGAGCGGAGAGCTACCTGTTAGTTCTCTCTCTTTAATAGCGCTCCCTTCCTGACGAAAAATCCCGTGATCAGTGGTTTTCACACAATAGGTATATCCTGAACTAGCACCAACAGATAGCGCACGTGTACTTTGAGGGATGCGCTTTGCGTATGCATTTGTTTTTCGGTATATAAACATTGAGGATATACGTAGTGTATTAGTATATTAAATACTCTTAAAAACGACTAAAAATGGCAAATTATTGTTATGTTCCTATATGTAAACACCAGGGAAAGCTTTTTGTCTTCAATCAGGTCCCGAAATATTCTAAATATCTAATTTGAACTGGTAATGGAAATTACGGGAAAACGGCTGAACGGATTTTAATTATTGACCCCTCATTTTCATGGCTGGCATCCAAAGTTTTTCAGAAAAGTAGTAGTTTTCAGTAAAATATCAATTTTCCTACATAATTTTCCTATTTTCCAAAATCCATCTGTTGTCAGTTTTGAGAACTAATATTATTGAATCACGGCCGACTTGATTGAATTTCAGAACAAAATACACACTACAATAAACAATAGGCTATTACACGAAGGCCATGAACTGCAGGATTGCCGACATATTTAGAGCTCAATTCAATTTGTTATTAAAAACTGATTCTGCAGTGTATAATTTTCTGAGTACAGCCGTGTATTGGATATTCAAATCTATGAAACTTGAGGGGTTTGATGACATTATTACCATTAGAAATTAAATATTATTACAGTTAATATCATGATGCGTCTATTCTTCATTAATTGTACATAATATTGATGCTATATTGATGACATGAAAGTGAAACGTTTTGAGGTTATGTAAGTAAATGTAGAGAATATCTTAATTTAGATCTTCATTTCTATAATTTACTGACTGCTATATTAACTACAAAACTTAAGTAAAATAATAATATTGTTATTAAAAATCAAATATTTTTATACTTATTAAACCAGTGGAGTTGGGTCTTTTTCATATACTTAATGGCGGTGTAGTGTAGATATTGATATGTGTCATTGCCTTCAGTATTGGCTCGAGAGAGCGCAAAAATTACAGTTCTAAGGAAAGATGAAAAGATATTACTTACTGATAAAATAAGAGGCCTAGAAAATTTTGTAGTCTCCAGATCATTTCAGCAAGATCTCTTAGTAGGATAAAATGATTTTACGCTCTACATTTCAAGTTCTACATGCAGCAGCTATACGAAAATGCTATTGTTCGAAAGCTTAGCAAACCTGACATTTTTTTAACTTTTGCCTACAATCCACAATGACCTGAAATAGCTACTGCTATCGTCCTGACATTGATACTTGCGTTTTCGCGTTGAAACTCAAAAACTGAAGTTGGATAGGTTCAAGAAAAAGTATTTGGCCTAAAAAAATCCATTCAGAGGGAGTATGTTTCATTATTATGGAAGTAAATAACTATCAAAAAGACAAGTATTCTTCATTGAAAATAAATCTGAAAAATGTTTATTTGAGAGTCTAACGAACTTAGTTTGCAGCAGCATTTGCTGCACAAGCCACTAGTATGCTTTAAATCTTAAAAAAAATATAAGTAATTAAATTGTGCCTGGAAAGTGCTAGCTATTAAATAAAAGTAACTACCGTACTTCAAGTAAGGAATTTTTGGCTACAGTTTCATTTTGGAAGAGGAAAAAGAAAAATGAATAAAAGCATATGCAATCTCGACAGCGAGCAATGCTAGCTTAGATTATATGCAGTAGTTGTAGGAGTTTACGCCTGCAGCAAACTCTCGATAAACTGGGATGTTTATTATCCAGGACGATCCGTAGTGAAATCCATTTCGTGAATAATGTTTTTAATGTACTGTACCCTAATTATTAAAACCATGTTTTAACTTCAAATTTTCAAAATCATCCTACATAGTATTCAAAACTGCATGTCCTTAACTTACAAAACGCACGACTAATCGTGATACTACTGCAATCATATTATATCATCCTAATAGAAATTGCATTTGATCTTTCTGCAACTGCAGAAAAAAATACAAGGAATCCAATCTCGATAGTCTCTTCCCTATATAAAAAAACATCGGTGGTTGCATATCCTGTTTTTCGCGTACGGTTCTTAAATACTAATGATTAAAGAGGGTAATATTCGCCTTCGACATCCCGGTAGTTCCTATTTTTTTATTCGTGCACCTCGTTCTCAGAGTTCTCGTTTAGGTTCATGAACATTCAATTTACTCGTATCTACTCGTATATTCTGCATACTGCAGATTTCTCCACCCATCTCGGGGAATCGCTCAATATTATACAGGTTTACGTTATCATTTATTAAATTAAATTAAATTATGAGGTAAGAAAATATTGAATTATATTAATTATACTAGATTGTGCAAAATAATCTATACTAATAATAAATATGTCGCCGAAATTTTTCTGGTGATTTTCGATTTTCCAAAAATAATTGGTCCTAACATATATAATTAACCACCCTGAAACCGAAAATCGCTCTTTTGAAATTTTTGTTTGTACGTCTGTCTGTCTGGATGTTTGTTACCTTTTCACGCGATAATGACTGAACGGATTTCGATGAAAATTGGAATATAAATTAAGTTCGTTGTAACTTAGATTTTAGGCTATATGGCATTCAAAATACGTTATTTAAAAGGGGGGTTATAAGGGGGCCTGAATTAAATAAATCGAAATATCTCGCTTATTATTGATTTTTGTGAAAAATGTCACGTAACAAACGTTTCTTTAAAACTGATTTCTGATAAGTGTTATTCTTTGAAAAATTTTGATAGGACTGATATTTAATGAGATAAATGACTTTTTAAATTAAAATAACTGCCGTCTAAGGCGGTGTATTGAAATAAAAAACAAATGACTTCGTCTATAAGGGGCCTTGGACACAACAATCGAAAGCTATGAAACATAGCCTACAGACAATGTTTCTGTGCTTGCATGAAGTGATATCAGAAGCTAAATTAACCGATTTGTATAATTAATTATTATTTCATCATTGGAAAGTGTAGTTTCTCTGGATGGACATAATGCTATAATGTTATTACAGTAACTTGTGAGTGAATTGAGTACAGGTAAGATTAAAATAGCTTCTAATGCACAGAAAACTTGATAGGTTATTCTGTATATTCATTTCCTGTATTTCTGAAAATAATGTTTATGAACGTATTCATTTTTATTTCAGAGAATTAACGAACAACGAGAGTGTATTGATTTAGTATGCAGTAATAGTACGTCAAGAAACTGAACCGCAAACTAAAGCTGGAGGTGCTGCAATCCTGTATCTTCCCAACCTTACTGTACGGCTGTCAGACCTGGAAACTGACCGTGAACCAGAAGACGCAGATTCAGATCTGCCAGCGCAAAATGGAGAGGAAAATCCTAGGACTCTCCCTCAGAGACAAGATTTCCAACACCAGACTCAAGCAGATGACAAACACCAGATACATGGCACACCAAGGGGAACGCCTGAAATGGAAATGGGGAGGCCACGTGTCGAGACTCCAAGGCTGCAGATGGGCGCATATTTCCACCACGTGGGACCCACGCATCGGGAGGCGAAACCGAGGAAGACCTGGGACCAGATGGGCGGACTTCTTCAAGAGCCTAGCTGGACCCCTGTGGTCCAGAACAGCCAAGAACCGAGAAGAATGGAGATCGCTACAGTTTGCCAGTATCGAGTGAGAGTGCAAATGTACACACACGAACGATGAACAAAACTTATATAGAACAGAATCTACCGTCATGCGGATTAGCTCACCGCATGATCTCTAAAGAGCTCCCCTTTTTAGGAGGCCATTGCCCTTCACGGGAAATCCAAAGGCTATTTCATTCATTCATTCATTCATTCATTCATTCATTCATTCATTCATTCATTCATTCATTCATTCATTCATTCATTCATTCATTCATTCATTCATTCATTCAATAGTACGTTAGCTTAGCAATCCATTATTGTATAATTCAAATTTTAACTATGCTCAATTGAATCGTGTTAAAATACATAAAATACATATGCAATAAATGCAATGCAAAAAAATTGGGTAATGAGCCAAGCAGATTATGTTGCGCTGTTGTAAAAGCTGTTCCTCCTGAGATTCAAGAGCTCCCACAACAAATTAAAAACTTTCTAATTGAAGTACATCCGTTATCAACACACTTTTTACATAATATAATATAATATAATATAATATAATATAATATAATATAATATAATATAATATAATATAATATAATATAATATAATATAAACAAAATAATAAATCTGTAGCCAAAATTTTTCTGTTAATTTTCGCTTTTCCAAAAATAATTGGTAATAACAATTAAGAAACATGTTAAAGGAATTGTCATTGCACCAAATGAGTGGTCTCTGGATCAAAATGATCGCATTTTAATATTTTAAATACAATTTAAATTAAGTAACATAATAAACGATTTATCCTTCTATCAAACACGAATGTTGCCTGGATCAAATGTCCTATTTTAATTATGTAATTACTTTATATTTATTTCTAACGGGTGCAGCGGAGCGCACGGGTACGGCTAGTTGTAAATATAATTTTGACAAAAAACAGAAAACCAACAAGCGGGAAAACGTAATCAACTGTAGCATATGACATAACATAGCCCTACAACATGTTGCGCCGCATGGAACGCTCCTGCAATCTAGCGGTAAAACTTCGCATAAGATATCCCTATTATCCGACTCGTATCTTCTTCCGACGAGGGAAGCAGATACAGCGTTTTGTTGTTAAGCAAAACGATTCCGTTTACAAGACGCCAAAGCACTGCTATGTTATTCTCAGAACGATATCCGGGAGCAGCAAGTACCTAACTACAATTATTGTGCCCAAGGATTTAGCAGATTCCCAGAACCTGAAAAAGTGCGCAGAAGGGTTTATTATCACCGTCGCAGTAGAAACCAGATACCTCCCTTTACGCAGCAGCTGGGCATGTATTATGAAAGGAGGGAAGCTTGTGTGAATGTTAGAGACACATTGAAATACTAGACGGCGCACTTATTGTCTGGAGAAGAGACTCAGATTCAAAACCACGTCCCAGACAGAACCATTCCCATATTTAGTTTGAGCTGCTATCGGATTTCGTGAAGTATTTTCCCATTATTGTCAGTGTGAAACCAAGTTCTCTCAAAGTGGATAGTGTGTATGCCTATTTATTTGCACTGCAAGTGGACAAACACTCTGTGGCAGTGGTAACCTAATTATTAGACTTCGTTGAATTGCAGCATGCAATCAGGTTGCCGATGTACGGTAGTATACTGCATGTTCAGTTCAAAATGTGTCATGGCTCGCTGTATGCCGTCATGTGGCTAGCCGATGAGCCTAGAGAATTCAATCTTCCTACACTTCCGCAGAGGCGTATAACCTATGAGGCAGAGAAGTTGCCTAGCAAGTACGGCGTTCATTCTGAAGAGTACGTACCGATACGTACGGTAACGCCGGTAGTGGCAGGAATATGAACTGTTTGGAAATACGTACTGTCGGGATATGGTGAGAGGGTTAAGACGATTACTTACGTATTTGTTGACATTAACTTCGACGGTCAATATGGACACGGAGCATTTGATTTGTGTTGTCGAATGTTGCCGTACGCAACCGATGATAACAAATACCCTGCGTACGACTTGCCCGAGCAAAACACAATTCGAAAGAGGTTATGGTAGCACACAGACCGTACAGACCGCCATCTGTTGCTACGACGTTCAAGTTATACCGTACACGTTCTCAAGTTCAGATTGAAGAACGCCTTAAATAATAGGCAACTTCTCTAACATATAAGCTGAAATTCGCTTCAAATCGGTGACCCAACAACAGTGACGTCATGACACTTTGAAATGAACACCCAGTAGAAGAGGAGAGCGACCTCCCGGTCTCGTAGAATAAGCAGTTCATGTTAAGAGTTGTGACCGATCCAAATAGATAGAGCAGCTACAGCTAATGTATACCTATGTAAGCACTTGTTTTTGCATTACTGTGGTTGGAACAATCAAAGCTTAACATTTGTTCAGTGCAGACAAGAATTCAATCAAACATACTACAATGAGAGTGTTGCTGTTCCAAATAATTACCCCTGGAATACCCTTACCCCCGCAGCCAGTCTTGACCCGTTGGAAAACGTGGTTGGATGCTGTTAATTATTATGCAAATTATACGGCAAAATAATGGAGGTAATTGATGCATTGGATAGCATAGACAAACTCCGCTGTTGCAGCTGTAAAATCTTTGCCCTCTGAGCAGCTATTGGAAGATATTATGTTCGTTGATTCTAATTTTAAAATCGTGTCCAAAAGCATCACCCTGTTAGAATCGTCTAAACTACAACTCTCAGAAGCCCTTAATATAGTGTATAAAGTATCACAAACCGATATCCAAAATAACAATTCACTAATTTCAAAAAAAGTGAAATGTAAGTTGAGAAACATTATTGCTAAAAATTCTGCCTATTCACAACTTCGTATTATAAATGGTGTACTATCAGATCACGACAAGACGTCTGAAGTTGGTGTACTACAAAGTAGTGATTTTCCGTTCTTCAAATATGCACCTATTACATCGTGTGATGTTGAACGTACATTTTCCCAATATAAAAACGGTTTCGGAGAAGGTTCATTTTGCAGTCGCTCAAAATGTACGTAACTCTTCACTGCAATGCACATATTCAAGGATGATGTGAGTATCTTACATTAAATTTTAAGAGTTAATATATGTCACTACAAAATAATTGTGTATTTACATGTTTAGACGTTTCCTACTTCAATGATCATTCATTATATTTCTTGAATGCAGGATACAGGTTTTATTGTAACCGCAGTATACTGCTCAGTGTTTACATCAGAGGCATACTCCATCCGTTGCACGTCCCCTTCTCATACAGTCTATACCGCGTGCGTAGTAAACCTTACGATTCTCGTGGCAATTCCACGAAATATACTAATTATACACAATAAAAATAATACACAATACGATTAGCACACAGTAATTGCAAAATACACAGTAATTACAATTAATAATATATAAAATAACCTAATTAATAAGTGAACCTAATTTTCCATTACAACCCAAATATGTATAGGCCCTACATAAGTTTCGCATCGGTACTGATAACCTTTCACTTCACTCTCACCTCACTCACTGCACTGACACTATGACACATTTCACTGACACTAAAGCCTAATATAACACATTTCATTGAGATTATAAATTATGACTGATCAAAACCATTCACTGCCAATGTAAAACCATAACTTCACTGACTCACCACGCTTCACTGATACAACAGTTGAAATAAGACAAACAATATTACATCCTTATTGTTCCGTAGAATCATACTTATAAAAAGAACTACATTTAACTAAACATTTCTAGTCTAAGATCCTCTTACAAGCTATTTTAAATTTATACTATGTATGGCTGAATTATTTGGAAGTTTTTCTTTATGATCAAAATGGAGAAATTCGTTGAAAATACTCCAACTATATAACATAATAGAGAAAAATTTATCATTAGCTTGTAGAGTTTATTTTCAATTTTCCAAGATTTTGTTTAAAGTGAAATGAGCAGTGAACTTGGTGTGTTTCCTATCACAGTTTAACAAACAAATTAAATGGAATATGATCTGTATTATGGTTGTGAAACTTGACTCTCACTTTGAGAGAGGAACAGAGATTAAGGTTGTTTGAGAATAAGGTTCTTAGAAAAATATTTGGGGGCTAAGAGAGAAGAAGTTACAGGAGAATGGAGAAAGTTACGAGGCGCATCCAGAAAGTAAGTTTCCCGATTTTTTCCCCTTGAAAGTAAACGTAATTAGCCGTGTCAATTGTGCATGCGTAACAGATCTATGACGTATCAATCATATACCAGTTGGACAGGTCCCGCCTGGTGCCAGTAACGTGGCAGCAATGGTCCGAAATGAAAGCTCTTATTCCTTCTCCCGCCGCCTGCGAGATTCGGTCAGTGATAAAGTTCTTTAATGCCGAACACAAAATGCAATGTTTAGGAGCAGCACTGATATTTCTGCAACGGTATCACGATGACAGCGACGAGTTCCTCGACAGGATCGTCACGGGCGATGAGACTTGGATTTCGCATTTCACCCCGGAAACCAAGCAGCAGTCAATGCATTGGCGGCACAGTGGATCTCCGGTGAGGACGAAATTCAAACAGACGCTGTCGGTACGGAAAGTGATGTGCACGGTGTTCTGGGACAGGAAGGGCATTCTGCTCATTGACTTCCTTCCAAGAGGTGAAACAGTGAACGCTGACCGTTACTGTGAAACATTGCGAAAATTGCGACGTGCCATTCAAAACAAGAGGCGTGGAATGCTTAGGTACTGCAGGTGTTGTGCTCCTCCATGACAATGCTCGTCCACATACGGCTCGGCGCACAGCAGCTGTTTTGACGGAATTTGGCTGGGAGTTGTTTGATCACCCACCCTACAGTCCTGATCTTGCTCCCAGCGATTTTCACGTTTTCTTGCACCTCAAAAAATTCCTGTCCTCCGGTGAGCGTTTTGGCAACGACGAAGAGCTGAAGACGTCTGTTACACACTGGTTCCATTCACAGGCGGCAGAGTTCTACGACAGAGGGATACAAAAGTTGATCCTACGATACGACAAGTGTCTCAATTCTGATGGTGGCTATGTTGAAAAATAGCTGAAACATTGCTGTACCTGTTGCCAATAAATGTTTTCCTGAAAGTGTGTGTTCTATTTAAAAAAAAATAGGGAAACTTACTTTCTGGATGCGCCTCGTACACAACACATAACAGCACGCATTATATTCTTTACATGACATAACTTAATTAGGAACATTAAATCCAGACGTCTGAGATGGGTAGGGAATGTAGCAAGTATGGGCGAATCCAGAAATACATGCAGAATATTAGTATTGTATATGATCTGTATTTTTTCTTACGAATTTAAAAACAATGTATTTACATGACAATGATCTCGCACTTCGACTTGCGATGTAGAGAACAAAATTCAATTGAACAAATTTCTTAATGTACATATGCCTATATTTTTAACTTTGTTCCACGACAGAAAATATAACACAAGAAGAAATATATATTTTCAAGAGACAAAAAGGATCACAATTACGGCAAAAAATACAGTCTTAATTATGGATTAATATGTGTAATGACATGATTTCGAAGCATCTATGTTTAAAACTCTAACATTTAAATTGAATTACTATCATACTTTTTTCTTATATTGTATATTTCAATTATATTATGATTTGATATTTCAGTTTAATTCATTTTATTTTCAGTGTACTCTTTTATGATCACGTTTACCTTGAAAACTTTCATTCAGGCTTCTTACTAATATTAAATTCGTACTAAATACAGTACTCCACTTATTTTCATTTTAAGTATACAACCTCACTATACCATACTATAAGGAAAAATATCATCTAACGTCTATCGAAGTTATTGGATTACTGATTGGGGCTAGGGGAACCACCAAACAAAGATTCGCGCATTTTTGCAAGCAGTTTGGTCTAGGACAAACTCTTGTTAATGAAGTATCTCTGTCTGCAGTGAAGGGATCTATAAACATTCTAAGAAACCATCGCTACGCTTAAATAGATTGACACCTTTCCTATGGCGATCTCCTCTGTTAAGTTGGGTCTTGCAACTAATGCTGAATAGATCACTGCGATCACCTGATGACAAACAGATACCAGGAAGATTTGATGTTTCCTCTAGAATTAATTATGGTTTGTTCAATCGTTTTCCATTATTTGTAATTGTGTTATTTCTTTTTCTTTTACTTCTTCATTGTTTTCTCTCTTTTCATTATAATTGTTTACCTATCATTTAAAAAAGGACAATTTTATGGTAAGCTTTGTCTTGTAGGTAGCCTCCACTTGGAGAAAGCTGAATAAATAAAAGTTTATTCAAAATAAAATACTTTCCTTTCTTGGAAATATATTAAGCTACTGCATGGTCCCGAACACGGGAGTTAGTTTTATATTAAACTAGTGGCTTGTGCAGCAAATGCTGCAAACTAAGTTCATTAGACGTTCAAATAAACATTTTTCAGATTTATTTTCAATGAAGAAATGAACATTCGGAAAGTTATTTGCTTCCATAACAATGAAAGATACTCTCTCTCGAGCCAATACTGAAGAGAACCACGCATATAAATATCTACACCACACCGCCATTAAATATATGAAAAAGACCCAACCCCACTTGATTAATAACTACAAAAATATTTAATTTTTAATAATACTTTTATCTTACGTAAGTTTTATAGCTATCAGTAACATATACTATATATACTATATAGCCGCCACTCAGTAAAATATAGAAATCAAAATCTAATTTAAGTTATTCTCTACATCTACTTAGATAACCCCAAAACCTTTCACTTTCATATCATCAATATAGCATTAATATGTATAATTAATGAAAAATAGTCACATCATGGCATTAACTACAATAATATTTCATTTCTAATAGTAATAATGTCATGAATCCACCTCAAGTTTTGTAGTTTTTAATATCCAATACACAGCTGTACCCGGAAAATTACACACCACAGAATCGAACCTGTAAATTATTTTTAGTAAGTTAAGTTTTTAATAACCAATTTAATTTGAGCTCTAAATATGTCAGCATTCTTGCAGATCATGGCCTTCGTGTAACATTGTTTACTGTACTGTTTATTTTGTTTTATTCTGAACTCCAATTAGCTAGTTTAGCTAGGCCTAGTTCTCAAAACTGACGATAGATGGATTTTGAAAAATAGGAAAATTATGTTAAAAAATTGACATTTCACTGAAAACTACTATTTTTCTGAAAAACTTTGGGTTCCAAGCTTCAAAATGAGGGGTCATTTATTAAAATCCGTTCAGCCGTTTTCCCGTAATTTCCATTACCAGCTCAAATTATATATATATATATATATATATATATATTCTCGTAGATAAAATATATCGTTATCTAAAAATTGTTTCTTTAATATTAATCTCATTATTTTAAGATAAGCTTTCCCTCAACCCATTAAGAGGAAATGCTGGGTAACTTTCAGCGCTGAACTCTGGACTCATTTCGCTGGCATTATCACCTTCATCTCGTTCACATGCTAGATAACCATAGCAGTTGATAAAGCGTGGTAAAATAACTCAATTATACAAAAGTCAAGTTTATTTCTGTGACATAGTATATAATTACTGTATTTATATCCCTTCTTTTCCTTATACTGCAATTCATGTACATCTACAAATGCATGTTCTAATATTCTGATTATAAATTATTATTATTATTATTATTATTATTATTATTATTATTATTACTATTATTATTATTATTCTGATAATAAATTATTATCATTATTATTATTATTATTCTGATAATAAATTATTATTATTATTATTATTATTATTATTACAAAATACTTTTGTAAATAGTATTGGTCTAATGAGGGCAGATGGCTACCTACTCAGTTGCTTTGTAAACACTGTTCTATCCTGTGTACACATCTTAAGAGACAGGCTATTGTGTCTCAACTTCAAACTCTAAACATTAGACAGTGGCCTTGCACCATTTTGACCACATGCCCAGTAAGTGTCCGTATTTGTGGATGTCTAATGTTTGTTCATGATCTTCACAAAAATTCAGACCAAAGAGCACAAACTTCGAACGATGCCGATTATGATGACAATGATGATGCAGTAATCACCAAGAACAGTACTGAATATCTGTGGTAAATGTATTTTCATGATAAATTTATCTGATATTTAATTGTAAATTTCTCACAGCACTGTAAGCATCACCTTTACGCTGACGATTTACAAATCTATATCCATACAACCCCTGACTCACTCAATGACGCAATACACAATCTTAACGAGGACCTTGAATCTATATCTGAATGGGCCAGAAAGTTTGGTTTGACTCTCAATGCAAGAAAATCACAAGCAATCCTAGTGGGATACCAACGTCTATTATGCAACATTACTCCTGCTCTTCCAGTCAAGTTAAACGACACAATAATCCCTTTTGCTTCCTGTGTTGAAAACCTTGGAGTTTACTTTGATACGCATTTAAACTGGAATAACCAAGTAACTCATATTATTACCAAAAAAGTGCTTTCCATACTACATTCCTTAAACAGCATTCGAAAATTCCTCCCGCTAGCACTCAAAAAATACTAGTAGAAACACTAGTAATGCCCCTCTTCGATTATTGTGATTTTCTACTGACTGACCTCAATGTCAACCAGTCGCAAAAATTACAACGTGTTCATAATTCTTGTGTTCGCTTCGTCTGCGATGTCCGTCGCGCTGACCACATTACCCCAACCTTCCAAACTCTAAACTGGCTACGGCTTAACGAACGTAGAAATTTTCATTCTCTTGTTCTCCTTTTCCAAGTCCTTCACACTTCTACACCTACCTACCTTGCCTCCCGTTTCAGTTACCTGTCATCATATCATAATCTCTTCACACGCACGCAAAATAGCCGCATACTAGCCATACCAACACATAAGACATCATCGTATTCATCATCATACACAATCTCGCTCTCGCGCTTGTGGAATACCCTACCCAGTGACAACAGAGACTGTCGGAATTTGGTAGCGTTCAAAAGCAAACTTATTGAGCATTTTCTTACTGCGTAGAGTAGGTTTAATTCTTACTTAATTAATAAAAAAAAATGTTTCTCTCTTCTTAACTTTTACAATAAACTGTCTAGCTTTTATTAATCAGTTAATCTTTTATTACTTTGATTTTTATTGTATTTGTAAATTTAATATTAAGTGTAATTATAATTGTAATTGTATTCTTAATATTGTAGTTGTAATCCCCTGGTAGAGGGGAAGAGAAGGCCTGATGGCCTTATCTCTACTAGGCTAAATAAATAAATAAATAAATAAATAAATAAATAAATAAAATAATAGGCAAAAATTGTATATTTTAACTGCATTCAAAACATACTTTCCAGCAGATTTATGAAGTGCATCACAGTATCGATCTCGTGACTTCTGTTACTTTTGAAAGGCTCAAATGGTGTGGACATATTCAACGATTACCACTTGATATTATAACAAAGGAAGTCTTCCGAGCGGAGTTCAGCAGCAACCGATCAGTTGGAAAACTCGGGAAGAGGAGAGGGGATGTTATAAAGGAATATTCTGTTACGTACATGCAGATACTGGAAACGAAAGACTGCTTGGAGGCAATGCCGAAGGGGCCAGGAATGGATTTTTGCTGTAATGCCAATGTAAACTGACTGACCGCGGATGAGTCAATGTATGAATAGCTGCATCGGTGGATGGATGTGTGGACACATCATTAATCAAGATGTTAATAAAGATATTTCCTTACAGCATTTTAAATTAATTTAACCGGCATAATGAGTAGCAATATACGAGTATCTATCTAATAAGTATACTCAACATTTAAAGACTATTACATACGGCCTATTCCATATGAAATCAATCAGTAAAAAACCTCGCATTTTTAATACTCTAATTTTTTTCCCTATTTGTACAAGGTGCTGAGGACAGTGCATTTTCAAAAATATACTATCGAAAGTCACACACTTTTCGTACTATTGATCGCTATAGTAGCTTATAAAAAATGAATGGTCACCTAAACGCCAGCAATCTGCATACATTAGGAAAATTTCTTTTTAGAGTTAAAATTAGATGGGAAGAGAAAGTCAAAGCTCTAACGGAGATGGAATTATAAATGTTGAGTAGTCACACGATACGAAACTACGAAGAGTAGTCAATGAAGTTAACAGAATAATTCTGAAGAGATTGAGCATAAAAAATGAAAAAGCTAAGGTAGGAGTTTTAAATACAAGAGCTATACTTACTATTAGTTGTGTATTATTACTATTATTATTATTATTATTATTATTATTATTATTATTATTATTATTATTATTGTAAACAGAGGATACTTATAGGTTCATTATGTATTAGTTTGTGTTATATTTGTATTGAGAGTGATGGCGGATTAAGAACTGGAATACATCTAATCCGCCATGACGTGAACACAGATTGATGAAATAAATAAATAAATAAATAAATAAATAAATAGATAGATAGATAGATAGATAGATAGATAGATAGATAGATAGATAGATAGGTAGATAGGTAGATAGGTAGGTAGGTAGGTAGGTAGGTAGGTAGGTAGGTAGATAGATAGATAGATAGATAGATAGATAGATAGATAGATAGATAGATAGATAGATAGATAGAATAGATAGATAGAATAGATAGATTAGATAGATTAGATAGATAGATTAGATAGATAGATTAGATAGATTAGATAGATAGATTAGATAGATAGATTAGATAGATAGATTAGATAGATAGATTAGATAGATAGATAGATAGATAGATAGATAGATAGATAGATAGATAGATAGATAGATAGATAGATAGATAGATAGATAGATAGATAGATAGATAGATAGATAGATAGATAGATAGATAGGTAGATAGATAGGTAGATAGATAGGTAGATAGATAGATAGATAGATAGATAGATAGATAGATAGATAGATAGATAGATAGATAGATAGATAGATAGATAGATAGATAGATAGATAGATAGATAGATAGATAGATAGATTAGATAGATAGATAGATAGATAGATTAGATAGATAGATTAGATAGACAGATTAGATAGATAGATAGATAGATAGATAGATAGATAGATAGATAGATAGATAGATAGATAGATAGATAGATAGATAGATAGATAGATAGATAGATAGATAGATAGATAGATAGATAGATAGATAGATAGATAGATAGATAGATAGATAGATAGATAGATAGATAGATAGATAGATAGATAGAGATAGATAGAGATAGATAGAGATAGATAGATAGATAGATAGATAGATAGATAGATAGATAGATAGATAGATAGATAGATAGATAGATAGATAGATAGATAGATAGATAGATAGATAGATAGATAGGTAGATAGGTAGACAGACAGACAGACAGACAGACAGACAGACAGACAGACAGACAGATAGATAGATAGATAGATAGATAGATAGATAGATAGATAGATAGATAGATAGATAGATAGATAGATAGATAGATAGATAGATAGATAGATAGATAAATATTGACCGACAAATTTAGCGTATTTTATAAAAACAAGCGTCTTTCAGCGTTCAGAACTCTGGAACCATTTACTGCACAACATTGAACGGGAGCTCATTTTGAAGCTGACATTTGGTAGGTTATGTTAAGAAGTAATCCTTATTTTTATTGTATACAAAGGGACAGATAATCTGATTTTACTTACTTTTAGGCTTTTTGCCCATTTGTAAAAATGTAAAAAATATTGAGAAAAAACCTTGTATTATTAAGAGGGATTCGGCATTGTCTGCTTAGCGGTACGGCAATAAGTTTCGAGGGTATTAAATAGATTATTTTCACACGCCTGGACTTGAACGGCGCAGTACCGCACGCAGTGGCCCAGAGCTGAAGATAAGCGAGCGTTGGGCGTCATTTTACTCCTGTGTTCATGAAAACCTGTGATAAAGCTAGCCCAGCTATGCGCTACTAGACGAAACATCACGTGTTTGTCTCCTGGCCTTGCTTACCTCGGCTAGCTCCCGCCTCACAGTCAGCTGGTTACTTCACGCGCGTACTATTTATTTTCTTTATTTGATATTTTTAATACTTTCTTATCAACGGTGCACCAGTAAAAAATATGTGTTTATTTGTACTTTCAATGCGGAATCTAACTATATATTTTAAAAATATTTTTTCGTGGGCGAAGGCATCTTAATGAAGAAAAATCTAAATTTCTCCATTTCTATAAAAAGTAAGAAAAACTGTTTACATGTCTATATAAACTTTAATTTCTCAGCATCAAAATAAACCATGATTTTGATTATTGGGTGAAAGGGTTTCGGAGCCACTACAATTTAAAGTTGCCAATTTTATGAAAATACGATAAATTAAAATATTTTTAATTTAAACACTATGAAGTTCTGATGCATCAAACTTTGCACAAAGCATTGTACCACAGTTGTCAACGGACAGAAAAAGTTTCATTGTATTTAAAAATTGGAAGGTAAATTTTCTCTATATTTCGGTCGATTTGAGATGGAATAGCCCATACATTGGTGTAAGAAGAAGTAAGTATTTGCTCAAATTGAAACGAAAATGTTAATATCAAGCGAGCTCCATACAGCCAATCATCCAGCTCATTGACACTCGATCTGATTATACTGATAGTACATAGCGTGGTGCTATAAAATTAATAAGGGATAATTTTTTTCTCTTACGTTCATTTGTTCATCCGACGTTCATTTTTTTTACCATCAATAGTAAGCCTGTACTCATGCATATTCACTCCAAGAAAATATCAGCAATCAAACGCTAACATCTAACTTTCAACATGGAACACTTATTAATTACAACAATTGTACCATTATTACAAATAAGAGTTGATGGAAAAAGACTTAATAAAATTATTAGGCATGTAACCTTAAGTTTAATATTAAAAACCTATACTCCTGCATACGTGTATAACCTCAAAGGTTTGCTTTTCTTCTGTAATTCATTTGTTTTATTCCTTCCATCTCTGGTTCATTCAATTACGGTAGAGAAAACATGTATTCTGCTATTGATTAATGGCGGTTCATTATGTTGCTATAACCTGAAATGTTCAGTTGTTTTTAAATAAATTAAATTTCGTATATCCGCTTTGTTCTCTTTGCAATAAGGGTAACAAAATTTGTGTGTTTGCGAGAATGAAAGAGGTAAGTCATTGGCATGCACATGAATATCATGATTATATTTATAAAAAATTTCAATAAAAACGGAATTTTTCTCGCATCGGAATTACGTATCTCACTGAATACAATTCGTGCTTGATATTCTCTCTGTGATAATTTAATTGAGCTTCTAAACTTACGTATGTTGTCATAAAGATAAATTTTTTCTCGACCTTCGGTCTCGAAAAAAATATCATAACATACATTCGTTAAGTTCAATTAAATTATCGAAAAACTATCAGCACTCGTTGTAGGCCTATTATAGAAGAAAATTTAAATGAAATATTTAATATTATGACGGAAGTACTGAAATGTACTTCTCCCTGTATCTCTCTACATACAAACAGACATAGGCCTATACAGGATGTTTCAAAAAGTAGGTACGAAATGCAGGGGTGACTAGAGGGCAAAGAAACAAGGCAAAAAGTTCTAGTAAACCTAGTGTCCTAGATATGTGATCACTGTGACCACCAACTGAACGCGCCTCCTACATTTGCAACCTCATTTATTAACTGGCGTACTACAACACGAGCTACGCGATCTTCTGAGTGATGTGTCTCTTTGGGAAAAACAGCTGTTGTGGTACAGGCATGATGGAGCATCGACTAAAAGTTCGAAAGATCTTAAGCACAAGCTTCCACAACAGGTGAATCGGCCATGGCTTACCAATACTATGGTCTCCCAGGTCCCCGGACTTCAATCCTCTGGGGATATTTGAAATGTTTTGAATATTCCAGTCATGTTGATAATGTTAACGAACTCCGGAAACGCACCGTCAACGGTTTTCAAGACAGGCCTAAACATGCAAGAAGTATAAGAAATATTCAAATCTATGACGAGACATAACAAAACCTCATAGATTTCGGAGACTGGTTTTCGAATTTATGTTTATTAGGAATTTTTGCCTTGTTTCATTAATTTCTGTGGCAATTTTTTGCAATCTTCATAATTTTCTTCTCTCCAAGTCTTGTATTCTTTTAATATTTGTTTTTCCATTTATGTATATATGGTTTTTCCATTTATGGTATATTCCTACTACAAAAAGAGTAATTAGAATAATAGTAGGTGCCAATCTAGGTAATCGTGTAGGACTATTTTCAAAAAAACTACAAATAATGCCCATGGCTTGTCAGTATATTTTTTCATTAATAATTTTCCTCGTATGTAATCGTGAAAACTTTGTAACTAATTCAACAGTTCATAGCATAAATACATGTCAAAAATTACTTTCATACTCCATCGGCAAGTCTGTAGTGCTATCAAAAAGGAGTGCGTTATATGGCATTAACAAATTTTAATAGCCTCCTTATCGATATAAAAAATGAAATTCAAAACATAAGATTATTTAGGGCCAAATTAAAGAAGTACCTAATTTCTCACGCCTTCTATTCTGTAGGTGAATTCATGACATTCAACAACGCTCCATGAAATTGATACTAAAACTTTGTGTTGTACTAAGAGACTATATTGTAAACCTCTTCTGTATATATTTCATCTAGACTGTGACTATAAATTTAGGACCGTATTCATAGACATTTTTAGCGCGGGCTTCCGGTGGATGATCAGCGTTTTTCGTATTCATAAACCAGTGTTAGCGATAGGATATGATTTTAAATCTGTACTAGTAGAGGCTGGTTCACAATAAACCGGAAACGAGAATAGGAACGAAAACGAAAACGGTAAAATTGTTAAAATGTGTACATTTAAATGTGAGCATTCACAATTAACGAAAAGCTTGCCGGAGCCCGGGATCGGGAACGGAGAGTTGGCCAAGTTTTAACTTTGGCGTTCACGTTTCCGATCACAGCCCACTAGATTCATTCTATTGTCATCTAAAATCTATTTTGTCGTCTTATATTTTGTAGCAAGAAGACCGTGACATAACCTATGCATTATTTTTTTCTGTGCTGTGCATCATGGAGCAAGTTTTATTTGATGAGATTCTAATATTGAGTGTTGAGGAAAATCATCACGTTTACGATAAGCGGCGCGCCTCGTATAAAGATGAGAAAATGAAGAAGAATACGTGGCTTTCAATAGCTGCATCTTTGAACACCGAGTGTAAGTGAATCATATTTTATTACTGTATTGGTTGTATTACACACTACATATTCATGCTTCAATTCAGTAACTACTGTTCTGTTCATTTTTGTTCTATTACAAATGTTTCTTCTCTAATTATTTTATGTTATGGTAGTCTGAAAATAGGCTATGATAATAAAGATGCATGGGCATATTTACAGTACCGTAGGCCTACCTAATGAAATGTTTCAGTTGAAATTTCGAAGTTGGTTAATCTGTGTTTATGTTGGCTGCGTTGTACTCATGAGAGAACGCCATTGGTCAATTATACACATATAACATCAGAATGCGTAATATCGACTTTACATATCGTTATCGACATGCATTATCGATATGCATAGTCGTCTAGGTTCTGGGTTTATTGTGAATAAAAAATTTTCATATTCACGTCCTCTGCTTCTCGTTTTCATTCTGGTTCTCGTTCCCGGTTTATTGTGAGCCAGCCTTAACCAGTGGATAGCCGGGACTAGCTTAGTACGCTCGTAGCGCGTGCTGCGAAATGTCTATGAATAGCACCCTAGGCCGGTATTCATAGTCGGTGACTTATTTGTTCAATAAGTATGACTTTGTTAAGTTATACTTATTGGAAAATCTTAACTTATATGATTACGGTATTCATAGTCGGCTAATAAGTCGTACTTTGTTAAGTTTCATTCAATAAGTGTAACTTATGTGTATACAAATGGGTCGAACTTATTGGTATGAGAAATTGCAAGGCCATTATCACGACAATGTAAATCAGACAGTCGATTTTCTTTTGTCTCTAAATTTGTATGCATAGCTTCTGTAGGATACATTAAAATGAATGATGTAGGCCTAAAAAATGTACGGAAAGAAGAAAAGAAAATATTTCAGTTATGTACAGAAAGATGATTGTATTGAAGGAGATTATTCTAAAATATTCAAAGATTGTAGAGAATAAGAAGACAGAAGCAGTTTTTTGAAGACAGAAGATTGCAGAAGAATTCAATTCGTCGACACATATTGCGGGACATGTAAGTAAGCCTAATACAATATTTTTTTGTTGAAAAGTGTATATTATAACACAAAGAAAGAAATTATGAAGTTCGTTTACGCGAAGTTGGAAATTTTATTGCGATTTGGTTATAATGATTACAGAGTTTTGGAAAACAACTAGGCCTACGGATAGGCTACTATGGACGAACATCAAATGTCAGCAACGGAATATTTTGACCAATGAACGTCAAACAGTGTCGTCTTCTAGTAAAAATATGAAGGACATTGATCCACCTGTAGCACAAATAATCCCTGTCATAATGGTCCAAGTTCCGGGAGCGGTTGACTCCGATATGATTGCGAGTGAACTAGAAGGTAAGCAGTATTACATTCAACATTCTTTCTTGAACATTGAATTTGTTTCTTAGCCTATTAGCTATTCTTTGCTAATAAAAAAAATTATGAAATCATATTTATTTACATGAAGCGAGTCCGTAAATAGGTAACTATACTTAACAAGTGATAGAATGAGGAAGAATAAATTCTACACAACATAATTGGCCAGTTGATACAGTGTACATATTTTTGTTTACATTGCAGTTGTGTTTGCAAAGGAAGTAGAGGGAGCACGTATTGCACCAAATCCTTCCGATGACGTATCTCCCTCTACTGCTGGTCCATCCAACTCAATTGCAGCTCAAACAACAGCGACGGCAACTCCAGCAACATAAGCGGATCACACAAGAAAGCGCAGGAATGTAGTTTTGAAGGAACAGAGTGAATTTATTATTAGTTTTACAAGTCAATAATGCAAATGAGATCAGAAGCTCATAAACAAATACCGCTTGTCCATAATGAAATCCAGATAAATTACTTCAATCAGTTATTGTATAAAACTTCATAGTATTCATTGTTGATATTACAAATCATCTAAATTTTAAATATTTTGGTATATCACATAAAAGGATAAATATTTTGCTTCAGTGAAATACATTAAAACTAATGATCGACTATTGATCAGATTTTTTGTATTCGACAGATAATGGAGAAAAAATGGGAGTATAAGGGTACAGTACATCAGTTATTCATAGATTTCAAAAAGGCTTATGACTCGGTTAAGAGGGAAGTATTATATGATATTCTTATTGAATTTGGTATTCCCAAGAAACTAGTTCGATTAATCAAAATGTGTCTCAGTGAAACGTACAGCAGAGTCCGTGTAGGTCAGTTTCTATCTGATGCTTTTCCAATTCACTGCGGGCTAAAGCAGGGAGATGCACTATCACCTTTACTTTTTAACTTCGCTCTAGAATATGCCATTAGGAAAGTTCAGGATAACAGGCAGGGTTTGGAATTGAACGGGTTACACCAGCTTCTTGTCTATGCAGATGACGTGAATATGTTAGGAGAAAATACACAAACGATTAGGGGAAACACGGAAATTTTACTTGAAGCAAGTAGAGCGATCGGTTTGGAAGTAAATGCCGAAAAGACAAAGTATATGATTATGTCTCGTGACCAGAATATTGTACGAAATGAAAATATAAAAATTGGAGATTTATCCTTCGAAGAGGTGGAAAAATTCAAATATCTTGGAGCAACAGTAACAAATATAAATGACACTCGGGAGGAAATTAAATGCAGAATAAATATGGCAAATGCGTGTTATTATTCGGTTGAGAAGCTCTTATCATCCAGTCTGCTATCGAAAAATCTGAAAGTTAGAATTTATAAAACAGTTATATTACCGGTTCTTCTGTATGGTTGTGAAACTTGGACTCTCACTCTGAGAGAGGAACATAGGTTCAGGGTGTTTGAGAATAAGGTGCTAAGGAAAATATTTGGGGCTAAGCGGGATGAAGTTACAGGAGAATGGAGAAAGTTACACAACACAGAACTGCACGCATTGTATTCTTCACCTGACATAATTAGGAACATTAAATCCAGACGTTTGAGATGGGCAGGGCATGTAGCACGTATGGGCTAATCCAGAAATGCATATAGAGTGTTAGTTGGGAGACCGGAGGGAAAAAGACCTTTAGGGAGGCCGAGACGTAGATGGGAGGATAATATTAAAATGGATTTGAGGGAGGTGGGGTATGATGATAGAGACTGGATTAATCTTGCACAGGATAGGGACCGCTGGCGGGCTTATGTGAGGGCGGCAATGAACCTTCGGGTTCCTTAAAAGCCATTTGTAAGTAAGTAAGTGAAATTCATTTACATTTTATCATCATGCCTCCTAAACACTATGTTAATCAGTTCTCCCTGAAAGCCAAACCGAAGTTTGCTGTGCAGATGATGCAAAAGGCACATATTCATATGGAAGAGTCATTACGTTTGGATCTTCTGGTAAGTTGTCATTTTCTCCGAACTCGAATTGTGAAGCACTGCACAGGCAACAATAAATTATATTTGGGACATTGTCGAGTTTGTTTTTTAAACCAACATTGTCTCCACTACATTAATTCTCGTCATTTTGTCGGCTCTATTGTACCTATAAATTTTAAAGTATCAAGCCGATACATTTGACAATTTATTTACTTTCATTATGACAGTAAGAAAACTAAATTGGTTACTGTGGTTGCATGTTCGGTGAGCTCTGCGGTCGTTTGAAGCAATGAACCACCGAGAAGGGTAGCTGAGAATATACTGAATAAGCAGTCGTGGACAGCTGATAAGGGGTGGTCCTCCAGCTTGAGGGTTGGGCGAAGGACTAACAACCCTCAAAGTAAAAAAGAGCTTGTTACAAAACCCCAACATAAGCCTCGAAATGGGACTGATTATTTGGCAAAGGAATAAGATTATGGGATTTGGTACTTGGGATGTCACGAGTCTTTACAGAACAGGACATTAGTAGCAAAGGAACTAGCTAGATACAGAATAGACTTTCTGGGAGTAGGGGGTTAGGTTAGATGAGAATGGCCTAACACCAATTTGGAACAGGATTCTTTATTCATAAAAAGAGACAAATTTTAAATTTTTAAATTATGGTTTAGTTAACGACACTCGCAACTGCAGAGGTTATATCAGCGTCGCCTGGGCAGGGCATGTAACACGTATGGAATCCAGAAATGCATATAGAGTGTTAGTTGGGAGATCTGGAGGAAAAAGACCTAGTTGGGAGGATAATATTAAAATGGATTTGAGGGAGTTGGGATATGATGCTAGGGACTGGATTAATCCTGCTCAGGATAGGGATTGATGTCGGGCTTATGTGAGGGCGGCAATGAACTTCCGCGTTCTCTTAAAGCCAATTGTAAGCAAGTATGACAGCAAGAAGGCTTTGTTTTAAATCCATTTTATTAACACATAATAATTTAATTTAAATTGACTGGATAAGGGTGTTTAATCTTACTAATACTGAAATTTCATGTATATTAAAGAAACCTAACCTCACCGATATGTTGAATACCTCATATAAATTAAATTATGGTTTATTTAACGACGCTCGCAACTGCAGCTGGAATTTTGTCCGGCAGGAGTTCTTTTACACGCCAGTAAATCTACTGACATGAGCCTGTCGCATCTAAACACACTTAAATGCCATAGACCTAGGCCGGGATCGAACCCGCAACCTCGAGCACAGAAGGCCAGCGCTATTCCAACTACGCTACCTAGGCCAACAAATACCTCATATATTTATAGACTATGGTTATGGCTATATTTTAAGAACATTAAATTTATTTCAAAATTTTCCGTAGCATAAAATCTCAAGCGAACAAGAAGTAATAATCTAGAAGAACTGGCAAACCTCGCTATCTCGGTTTTGCAAGAGTTCTTTCCACTTTCGGAAGTACCGGTACTGATTCCAAAACTTTTGCAAAAACGAAACCTTTTGAATTCAAAGCGACCCATGATGTTTCGCAAGTAACGCTTTTGGGCGCAAATTTCCTGCATTTCAATAACTTCCTTGGCCAGTTCTTTATAAACGTTATTAATTTTTAGGTTAAAACTGACATAAGTCAGGGGGTTCCCTTGACTTGATAAAGTTTAACTTATTTCATAACATAAGTCGTACTTGGGTCGCTATGAATTGCAATAAGTTCAACTTCATGAAGTCAGACTTTGTAAAGTAAAGCTTGTAAAATAATCACGACTTATACTAAGTACGACTTATTTGGACCGAACTCTGCAATTGAGACGAGATTTAAGTTCGACTTATATATAAGTATGACTTATCTCGACTATGAATACCGGCCTGACTTTATAGTAGTATTAAGTTTTTTTGAACTTGTTCCATATTCTAGCTGTGAAGCAATGTATGAATACTACGGAATGTTAATAAATACAATACAATACAATGCAAATTATTATCTAGATCTAAAATATTGGATATTTCTACGTCTATAGCGCATCATTATACTTACTGAAATTTAATGATAATTTTAATTTTTTATTTTCACATAATCACCATAATCTTTTTCTTCTTCTAATGTAACGGTCTGTATTTCGACTAAACCACTTAGATACCATTGTGTACCCAAAAGATTATCACATGGTATGTGGTTTACCAGTAAACTGAACATAGTTTTTTATGTCATTGTTTATTACATCTTATTGCTCGTGGATTATCACCTAAAGCAGGCTCCGCCAAGTCGAGTCAAGATCGCGAGAGGGCGTACAGGCCTACTTACAGCTTCCACTGCGGGCAGTACACTTGTACACTGCAGTCTATCAGTGATGGAACCTATCGAGGTCGCTTGGGGCACCGGTGCACTGCATTTTGCACCAGGAATATTTATGTGCTAAAAACATGAACCTTAGCAATGTAATGGATGTTGTTATGCGAACAATTAATTTCATAAGGTCTAAAGGACTCAATCACAGGGGCTTCAGGGCACTGCTTGATGGTATTAACAGTATGGGGATTTACTCTACCATACCGAGGTAAGGTGGTGAAGTCGAAACATTCTGGAACGTTTTCTCGCACTTAGAAATGAAACTGCCTTATTTATGGATGTACATGGGAAACCTGTTAGAAACCTTGGACATGAAAGAATATGTAAGAATAATGCAACAATTGTGCGAAGTTGATTTGAGGATATTAGAGATCTTGAACAACAATTTAAGATATTTGCAATATCTTTTTCAGTGAGTGTCCTGGATATTCCTGCTGAACTACAATTAGAAATATTTGATTTACAAAGCGATATTGAGCTAAAGGATAAGTATCAAAACAGAAAAAGTATTAACCATTTCTATACTTGTTTTCCACGAGAAAGGTTTCCTAAACAGTACAATCTTGCTGCAAGAACGTTGTAAATGTTCGGGACAACCTACGTATGCGAAACACTGTTTTGTTTAATGAAGTTTACAAAGTCACGTCACAGAAACAACTAAGTGATGAACAATTGAAAGCATGTTTGTGATTGGCTGGTACTAAAACAATAGCTCCGAGAATTAAATAGCTGCTTACTAACAGAAAACTGCAAAAATCGCAGCGGATCTCTGATGTTTAAGAAAAAGTACTATTATTAGAGAATTGTATTTGAATGACAACGTTTGAACTGTTGTTTTATTTTGCTAATTGAATTGTATAGCAATGAGAAGAAGACAAACAGTATATTAATCTGTATAAAAGTGTATATTTTGTTTTGTTTCATTATTGTGCAAACATGCAAAAATTTGTTTCGTATATAGTTAACTGTACAAAATTGTATAGAGTACTGTTTTTCAGTATAGTGCAATTAACAGTGAAAGCGTGCTTCAATTAAAAGCTGAAATTAATTTACATTCTTATCACAAATTTGGTTCACATACAAGTTCTTAGCTCCGCCACTGTGGAAGCAGCTACCCTTGCCCGCAGCCGTACGTCAGGGCTTGAGGGTTTGTACGTACGCACGAGAGTGTAGTCACTTGACGGTCCCTGACCTAAAGAAAGACCTCTGTTCCAGGTTTTCTTTCATAACATTCAATCTTACTTTCGTATTGAAATGTGTACATTTAACAAAGTGAGTCAAGTCTAGGCTATGTTCATCAGAACAGTACATTTAGTGCGTTGTAAAGCAAACGAATGACAAGACTGCATGGGGTCAGACGAGCGGAATACACAGAACGAAATTACACGGGACTGACGTGCAGAACTGGGAGAGGAAGTGTGCCGTCGTTGCCTTGACGATCGCAATATCCGCGTAAACAAGCAGTGAGTGCCGCGCCGTCTTCTATTCCAAGAGATGATTTCACTCCAACTCTTTACTCGTGTTGTAAACTCCAGCTGCAGAAACGTAATTGTACTCCACATCCTACCCTGAAGCCAAGACAACTGGGCAGGTCTCTCATTTAGTGAAAAGTGTGATCCAAAAATCGTGAATATGTTAGGAGAAAATCCACAAAGGATTAGGGAAAACACGGGAATTTACTGGAAGCAAGTAAAGATATAGGTTTGGAAGTAAATCCCGAAAAGACAAAGTATATGATTATGTCTCGTGATCAGAATATTGTACGAATTGGAAATATAAAAATTGGAAATTCATCTTCTGAAGAGGTGGAGAAGTTCAAATATCTTGAAGCAACAGTAACAAATATAAATGATACTCGGGAGGAAATTAAACACAGAATAAATATGGGAAAAGCCTGTTATTATTCGGTTGAGAAGCTTTTGTCATCCAGTCTGCTGTCGAAAAATCTGAAAATTAGAATTTATAAAACAATTATATTACCGGTTGTTCTTTATGGTTGTGAAACTTGGACTCTCACTTTGAGACAGGAACATAGGTTAAGGGTGTTTGAGAATAAGGTGCTTAGGAAAATATTTGCGGCTAAGAGGGATGAAGTTACAGGAGAATGGAGAAAGTTACACAACACAGAACTGCACACATTGTATTCTTCACCTGACATAATTAGGAACATTAAATCCAGACGTTTGAGATGGGCAGGACATGTAGCACGTATGGACGAATCCAGAAATGCATATAGAGTGTTAGTTGGGAGGCCGGAAGGAAGAAGACCTTTAGGGAAGCCGAGACGTAGACTTTTACTTTATTGGGTTATTTTACGACGCTGTATCAACATCTAGGTTATTTAGCGTCTGAATGATATGAAGGTGATAATGCCGGTGAAATGAGTCCGGGGTCCAGCACCGAAAGTTACCCAGCATTTGCTCGTATTGGGCTGAGGGAAAACCCCGGAGAAAACCTCAACCAGGTAACTTGCCCCGACAGGGATTCGAACCCGGGCCACCTGGTTTCGCGGCAAGACGCGCAGACCGTTACTGCACAGGTGTGGACCCGAGACGTAGATGGGAGGATAATATTAAAATGGATTTGAGGGAGGTGGGATATGATGATAGAGAATGGATTAATCTTGCTCAGGATAGGGACCGATGGCGGGCTTATGTGAGGGCGGCAATGAACCTCCGGGTTCCTTAAAAGCCAGTAAGTAAGTAAGTGATCCAAAAATGCATTCAGTCCATTTTTATGAAAGGACTGGGCGAGTTTTTCAAGTTACATGCACAATAACACAACCTTTTAGACAAGAATTGGCGTTGCTTTAGAAGAAAACATTTGCAAATCACTGTGCAGTTATATGACCCAGTCACAGAATTTTTTTTTGCAACTGCTACAATTCCAAAGTTACGACCACGTTGATTTCAGTATAAAATTATATCGATTACTTTCAACTTTATCAATTGGCAACCCCACTATCCTTCTACTCTTCATCTTTCGCCGTCTCTGCAGCTCATCTCTGGAACTCTCTACCACAACATGTCAGAGACTGTCGGATATTGTCTAGTTTCAAAAATAAATTAAAATTTCACTTTTTCAATTCTGTTTCCTTTCAGTTATAAGCCCTTTTCTCTGCGATAGTTTTGTAAAAATATAGGCTATATATTTCTTTCCTTCCTTTCCCCTTTTTGTTCTCTTTATCAGACGACGAATTTATTAGCATAACCATTTTATTGTGAATTTTACTTAATATTCGTATTTATTTTCTTTTTTATTATTATTTTATTACATTCCATTTTGTTATATTCTACCTTACGTTTTCCATATTAACCATTTGTACTAAATGAGTTGCTTTTATATATTCCAATGTGTTTTACTTTTTTTTCTATTATGGTATTATTTTTATGTTGTTTAGTGTCGATTTTATTATGCTATTATTATTATTTTTGTAATATGTTAGTATTCTGTTCTTTAATTTTATGTTAAATTTTAACTGCTTGTATACTTTGTGACCTGGTAGAGTGTAAGAGAAGGCCCTGTGGCCTTAACTCTGCCAGTATAAATAAAGAATTATTATTATTATTATTATTATTATTATTATTATTATTATTATTATAGAACTATAATTGGCCACTGGCTTTTACAGCACATTAAATATAAATAAATAAATTATTATTATTATTATTATTATTATTATTATTATTATTATTATTATTATTATTATTATTATAATTGAAGGGTAGGGCCGAATAACAGTTTCCCAACTGAACGTTAGTTTTATGAAACAGTTATATTACCGATTGTTCTGTATGGTTGTGAAACTTGGACTCTCACTTTGAGGAACAGAGGTTAATGTTGTGTGACAATAAGATTCTTAGAAAAATATTTGGGGCTAAGAGGGATAAAGTTACAGGAGAATGGAAAATGTTACACAACGAAGAACTACATGCATTGTATTCTTCATCTGGCATAATTAGGAACATTAAATCCAGACGTTTGAGATGGGCAGGGCATGTAGCACGTATGGGCGAACACAGAATAGTACATTATGCATCGAGCGTATAATGGTAGTAATTAAGACGCGAGGATGTTTATGAAACGAGCGCAAGCTCGACCATATTTCTAACTTGAAATTATTCATAACTATTCATATTATTGTTATGTGAGTGAGTGCAATAGCCTACCTCATGAATTGTGAGATGTGCGCAGACGCGAAAGTATTGATTTTTTCCGGGAAACGAATGTCGACGACCTTGATATATAATCTAGAGAGTAAGATAAACATTAATCTTGAATAATTTCGAGGGAAAAATTGTTCCGGAGCCGGGTATCGAACCCGGGACCTTTGGTTTAACGTATCAACGCTCTACCACTGAGCTACCTGGGAACTCTAACCGACACCGATCCAATTTTTCCCTCTATATCCACAGACCTCAAAGTGGGCTGACAACCGTCAAGCAACCAACTTCGAGTGCAAACTAACTCCGTGTGACTTAAATTGTGGTTTTCTGTTAACGAACAGTGACGTGTATTATGCAAACCAACATTAGTCTTGATATAACCTTGAAATTGAATTCGACATTGAAAAACGAGATGACAAATTGAGTTTATTTGAATTTTATTTACAATTAACGCTAATTATTAAAGTAACAGAACATAACCTTGTGCGACAGTATTGGATTTCCAGCCTCCGTGACCTTTCGATAATTGTCTTTCGATTGCATATCCGAGAATAATCGAAAACCTGAACTTTAATGAATAGGTGTACTTTAATGACATGCATTAAAGGACTGCTACCAGGTGTATAATTACTACATTTCTTTATGGTCGAGCATAAATGTATACAGAGTACTAGTTGGGAAGCCGGAGGGAAAAAGACCTTTGGGGAGGCCGATACGTAGATTGGAGGATAATATTAAAATGGATTTGAGGAAGGTGGGATATGATTGTAGAGACTGGATTAATCTTGCACAGGATAGGGACAAATGGCGGGCTTATGTGAGGGCGGGAATGAAACTCTGGGTTCCTTAAAAGCCGAAAGTAAGTAATATTGAAATTTATTACATTGTTAGGTAACTTTTGTAGCAAATTTCTTTAAAGCTTCTGTACCGAATGTTCAATTTAGTCTTGTTGTTTTAGTTATGTCTGCCGCCGAGTCTGCAGTGTAGATCAATATGGGTGTTATAGATGATTTACACCCATCTCCCAAGCTCACTGACACAAGGCATGGATTTATTGCTCCATATTTAATCTTCTGAGCACCCAGATAGTCAAGTTCTCTTATAGCTTGATTCCTGCACCACTACAAGAAAATTCCATGCTGTGGATATTTCGGTATCAAGGCAGTTGAATGCTTTAATAGTAGAAATATGACGTCTCCAATAAAACAACAGCGCAAGTTTAGAAAACAGAAGCAACTGCTAAATTACTAGGCTATAATTTGGTTTAACAGACCATTACTTGTTTTCAATCATCTGATGATTCAAATTTTACAGGAAAAGGTTTTGTTTGAAGTATTCATTTTTCTATTACATTTTATTAACAAGTTTTAAGTTATAGTTTTTACACTATCAAACTGCATATAGCATCAAGTTTTAATGTTTGTGTGCTTGTTGGATACAGAATAATAAGAATTATCTAAGCTTTATTTGGCACGTTGATTTATTTTAACTCTTCTTTGCTCCACTGAATCAAACTGTACTTCATTACAAATATACAGAATGAATATAAATTTATATCAACAATAAAAGTGTGTGCACAAAATATATTTCAGGCGAAAATAGCAAATTAGCCGAAATATGAACATCGATTATAAGAAAAATTTCATAACATTATTAAAAGTAGTCTAGTGATCCTAGGTTTTTGCTTTTCGTTGATGAAGAATGTTCCTCCATTTCAGGATGTCAAGAACTGTGTTCTTTTCATTGAAAACTTTCATATCCGACTCGTCATATTTTCCACAGGCAAAATATTTTGGAATGGATGAATAAAGAAAGAAAAAATAAAGGAAGAAAGAAAGAAAAAGGAAAGAAAGAAAGAAAGAAAGAAATAATGAACTAAATAAAGAAACAAATAAATAATGAAATAAATAAACAAATAAATTAATTAATAAATAATGAAATAGATCAAGAACAAATAAATAAATAAATAAATAAATAAATAAATAAATAAATAATGAAATAAATAAACAAATAAGTAAATAATGAAGTAAATAAATAAGTAAATAATGAAATAGATAAATAAATAAATAATAAATAAATAAATAAAGAAATAGATAAAGAATAACACATAAAGAAACAAACAAATAAATAAATCATGAAATAAATGAAGAAACAAATAAATATATAATGAAATAAATAAAGAAACAAGTAAATAACAAATAATGAAATAAATAAATAATGAAATAAATAAATAAAGAAACAAACAAGTAATAAAATAATAAAATAAATAAAGAAACAAATAAATAAATACATAAATAATGAAATAAATAAAGAAACAAGTAAATAAATAAATAATGAAATAAATAAAGAAACAAATAAATAAATAAATAATGAAATAAATAAAGAAACAAGTGAATAAATAAATAATGAAATAAATAAACAAACAAACATATAAAAATAAGACATAATAAATAAATAAACAAATGAGTAAATAATGAAATAGATAAATAAATAAATAAATAAATAAATAAATAATGAAATAAATAAAGAAACAAGTAAATAAATAAATAATGAAATAGATAAAGAACAAATAAATTAAGAAACAAACAAATAAATAAATAATGAAATAGATAAAGAACAAATAAATAAAGAAACAAACAAATAAATAAATAATGAAATAGATAAAGAACAAATAAATAAAGAAACAAACAAATAAATAAATAATGAAATAAATAAAGAAAAGTAAATAAATAAATAATGAAATAAATAAATAAATAATGAAATAAATAGATAAACAAGTAAATAAATAATGAAATAAATAAAGAAACAAACAAATAAATAAATAATGAAATAAATAAAGAAACAAGTAAATAAATAAATAATGAATTAAATAAATAAATAATGAAATAAATAAAGAAACAAATAAATAAATAAATAATGAAATAAATAAAGAAACAAACAAATAAATAAATAATGAAATAAATAAAGAAACAAGTAAATAAATAATGAAATAAACAAATAAATAAATAATGAAATTAATAGAGAAACAAACAAACAAATAAATAATGAAATAGATAAAGAAACAAATAAATAAAGAAACAAACAAATGAATAAAAAATTAATTAATCAAATAAATAAATAATAAAATAAATAAAGAAACAAAGAAATAAATAATGAAATAAATAAAAACTAAATAATGAAATAAATAAAGAAACAAATAAATAAATAAAGAAACAAACAAATAAAAAACGAATAATGAAATAGATAAAGAAACAAATAAATAAATGAACAAAGATACAAATTCATAAATAAATAAAGAAATAAATAAGGAAACATATAAATAAATAGAGAAAGAAGTAAAGAAATAAAGAAACAAATAAATAAATAAATAATGAAATAAATGAAGAATCAAATAAATATAGAAACAAACAAATAAATAAAGATAGAAAGAAATAAACAAATAAATAAATAAATAAATAAGAAAAATAATTAAATAAATAAATATTATTTTAAACTCTCTAGCAATATCTTTAATATTTCCGCCGTTTTCTAGAAGTTGAATAAATTGTACTCAAATTAATACTCAGACGTGAACGTGTTTGTGACATGTCTTACCGGTATGCGGGGCTTGGATTCTCGTCACAACAGACCACGTTGTACTGTTTTCTACTTTCTTTACACTCATACGCATTCTACTAAATTGGCGGAGCAGTGTGATTGCTTTTTTTAACCTGTGAACCTGTGTTTATTTTCATTTAGACTTGATTTGTAGTGCACATCGACAGAGGTAGTGCTTGTGATATTTAGATACTCAATTTCCAGAACAATGTCTATTAACGGAAATGTTCCATGTGCTGTGTTCATCTGCATAACTCATTATATAAATTCCAGTAGATCTGTTCTCTAATTTTCGATGCTCCGTATTAGAGCTTGCGAGCTTGGCAGATGTAAACTGCAGATGTAAACCGTCACACATACTGATGCATGTAGCGTATGACATGGAAACAACGATGCCACAGAATTAGTAATAATAATAATAATAATAATAATAATAATAATAATAATAATAATAATTACAATAATAATTATAATAATAATAACAACAATATAAAATGTTACGTAACAATTTCAGGCATTAATTTTCACAGAATCACGGCGTATGAAACCGCACGCAATTCATCACTGTGCCAACGCTATAGACCCAGATTAGAATCTCGCCACAGTCATGATCAAAGCTCGGACTTGGGGACTTGTGTCTTTGCACGTGGCTAAGGGACCGGACTTCAATGTCAACAAACTCCCGCTTCCAGCGCGGAAGTACTGTCAGGTCTGATGCAACAACATATTGATAGTATTACGATAGGTTGAAACACGTAATTTTATAGTTTCAGAGTTGATGATGGAGTTGTGTTGAAAATACGTTGTGAGTTGGTTGAAATGTATGGAGAAATTCGGCTTTTACTTATTTTTTTTCATTGTACATAATCTTTAGTTTTTTTTATTTAAGTCCAATTTTTGTTTTATAGTATATAATAAAAATAAACATGAGAAACTTTACTGTCCTCCTCTGTACATTTTATTACAGTGTATGACTACATATATTCCAAGATTTTCGAACCCATAACTTCTTCGCCTGTTAGTTAAACCTAATTTCAAACGAGAAAAAATTATTTCCCCTGGGAGGAAACGTAAAATACTTAATATTTTCACTGTCACTGTTTTCCGTTCGATTTTGAGCAGTTGGTAGTTGATCTCGTGTCTAAGAAAAATAAGTGTATCCTCAATTTTTCTCGAAAATAGTTTTCAATTTGTGTGTAACTACTACTTGATCCAATGGCTATGGACAAATTTTCCACAAACTCAAGGGACTGCACTATCTTTCAATGAATGCCTATAGTTTGTGTGTGGCACAACTTACAAAATATAAACTTTCTGTTCGAAGAAAATAACGTATCTCCTCTGAATTCCGCCACGAAATTCTGTACCTAAAACTTAAAAAAATGTATTTTCAAACTTCTATAATACCCATCCGAATAATATGTATTTTTCTAATTCCTCTAACAGACCGTTTACCTCTAATTCTCTCAATGTCATTGGATTCGACATGATACAGTTTCCTCGTCCATCTTCTTGTCATTCGATGTGATCACTTTCTTAGTACACACGACTGAGTACTTGCAGCGTGAGCTTTGTGTACATTGTACCTTAACTTTACTCATGCACACGACACACAAGTCCCCAAGTTCCGAGCTTTGGTCATGATGTCTGTCCTGTCCCTAAACAACATGGCGTCCTGTGTTGTTTCAGGTCATGGTCTGGCGTCATGTCGACTCCATGTCACTGGAGTTCCGCTGTGTGTTCATAAATGACACATCGAATAAAAACACAAAGACAGCTACAGATTGAACCCTAGTAGGGGTGAAAAATTCACAACAAAATCTGAAAAGAATTGTGTCTTCAGTTTTCTAAACAAATTCCAGTTACGTAGATACAGTAAAATAGCTTTAAAACACTCAGTCGGTTACCATAAATTTGGACACAAGTTCCGCGCTATGTGGAGTATTTGATTTGGGTTTCAATTTCGTTTAAGGCACGAATGATTGTTCGAAATAACCTATACGATGTTTCGTGTTGCCCCAATGGAGACCGGCAACGCACCGATCGGTATGTTAAGTTCTGTAATATACCTGTGATGTCACGTTAAATTTTCTTTAAATGTATTTCCGATGAATTTCAACCTAAACAAATGTTTCGGCAATTGTTAAAATGATGTCGCTCACAATTTTTGTGATTTTCAGTTTTCTATTATTTTGCAGTGTTTATACGAGGGAAAGTCAAAAAGTAACCTTTGAATTGAATTGAATTTACGGTAGGGGGGTGCTGCGGCCCAGCACTGCGACCTGTTAAGGTCTACTGCGCTAGGCGCAGTCCCAAACCCACACCGGCTGACTATACTAAGGTTCGCTGCGTTCTCAGGTGTCGGGCAGGCAACCTCCCTCGTCCCTAGGCCAGATCCTTCCGTCCGTCGCCATCCGGTGATCGGGGATTGCTATGGAATGATGACGAAATGGAGAAATGTTGACGGAATGATGTAGATGTTTAATATGGGGAAAAACAAGAGAACCCCGAGAAAAACCCCAACTGCGACCTTGTCCACTACAAGTGTCACTATGGATTTTTCAATTGAACTCGAACCCGGGCTGCCTGCGAGACAAGTCAGAGGTCTGACCACTCAACCACCGCAGGGGTAAAAAGTAACCTTAATAATTGTTTTATTAATTGAATATGTACAATAAGACTACAAAAACTTCATCACCAAAGCTCGTTACTTGGTGACTTGTGTATCGTGCGCATGGGTAGGCCTAAGTTACAGGTACAACGTACACAAAGCTCACATTGCAAGTGCTCATGGACAGTCGTGTGTTCGAAGAAAGTGGTCACGTCGAACGACAAGACGGATGACGAAACTGTGTCATGTCGAAGCCAATGACATTCAGAGAATTATAGGTAAACGGTCTGTTTGAGAAATTAGAAAATACGTGTTATTCAAATGAATATTATAGGCTATAAGTTTGAAAATATATTTCTTAAATTTTAGGTACAGAATTTCGTGGAGAAATTCGAAGGGGATACATTATTTTCTTCGAATAGAGAATTTATATTTTCTAAGTTGTGCCACACACAAACAAGAGGCTGGAAACGGGCATTCATTGAAAGACATAGCAGTACCTTAAATTGGTGGAAGATTTGTCCTTAGTCATGGATCAAGTCATAGAGTGACACACAAATTGAAAATTATTTTCTAGAAAAAAATTGGATATACTTAGCTACTTGTCTCAGATACGAGATCAGCTAGTAACTGCTGAAAATCTAACAGAAAATAGTAACAGTGAAGACATTCAGCATTTTAAGTTTGTTCTCGTCACTTCATGTGACGCGAAAATAAGTTTTTTTTTTTTCGTTTCAAATCACGTTTAACTAACAGGCGAAGAAGTTGTGAGCTTGAAAATCTTCGAATGTAAGTAGTCATACACTGCAATGAAAATGTACAGAGCAGAACAGTAAATGTGACATATTGCTCATGTTTATTTTTATTATATATAATATCTGCTATAAAATTAGGTGTTTCAACCTATCATAATGCTATCAATATGTTGTTCAGCCAGAAACCACTTTTCTAGTAGACCTGGCAGTACCGCCGTGCTGGAAGCGGAAGTTTGTTGACATTGAAGTCCGGTCGCTTAGCCACGTGCAAAGACACAAGTCCCCAAGTTCCGAGCTTTGTTCATCACTCTTCAACATAGCACAACAGGAACATTAGCATTGAACATAGCGGGGAAAAGTGATAGATAGATGGATAGTTTATTTTGCAAAAACATTTGGAACATGTATGGCTTCGTCATATACGATTTAAAATACATGATATCATACAATGGATACAAATTAAGATACATGAATATTAAAAAACTCATCGACATCATACAATAGATTTGCCAATAATATAGTCCTAATTCGTGTCCTAAACACTCGGAATGGAAGATTCCTTGTATCAACAGGTAGACTATTAAATAATTTAAAAGCAAAGAATAGAAAACTATTTTGAGTAATACCGTATTTACACTTGTCAATATATAAATTTGTATCATTTTTTGTAGAATATTTATGAACAGAAGTACATGCTATGTAATTATTAATGTTATTCCGAATGTAAAGAAGACAGGCCAATACATACATAGACGGCAATGTCAAGATTTGTGACCTTATAAAAAGAGGTTTACAATGAGTCGTATTTGGTACTCCATAAATTAATCTTAAAGCTTTCTTTTATAATATGAAAAGAGCTTGAGCAGAAGTATGGTGACCCCAAAGAATAATACCATAATTTAAATGACTTTGTATATGGCTATGAAATATTGTAAACAATACCTTGTTAGGTAAATTATTCCTTAATAACCTTAACATATATAGGCCTCTACTTAATTTCTTAGCAACATAGTCAACATGAGTTTTCCATCCCATTCTAGGCTCAAGAAAGATGCCCAGAAACCTAACAGCAGTGTTACTAACAGTAGTAAGACGATTAATACCAAATTTTAATTTAACAGTTTTGTTAGAATTATGAAGCGATGTAGTCTTATTGTACATATCCAATTAATAAAACAATTATTAAGGTTACTTTTTGACTCTCTCTCGCAGTTGGACTTATCGTTTGGTATTAAAATGACTTGATTTTATGTGTCCATAATGGAGTAGGTTATTTTATGACACTTAATCAACATAGTAGGTTATTTAGCATCTGAATGAGATGAAGGTGATAATGCCGGTGAAATGAGTCCGGGGTACCGATAGTTACCCAGCATTTGCTCATATTGGGTTGAGGGAAAACTCCGGCAAAAAACTCAACCAGGTTACTTGCCCCGACCGGGAATCGAACCCGGGCCACCTGGTTTCGCGGCCAGACTCGCTAACCGTTACTCCACCGGTGTGGACTCCACGATGAATCTACAGAGAACTATAATCTTTGAATTTAGTTTAAACAACAGTTTTCTTTAAGCTTTGCACAAGTTTGGTTTTGGTTTTAATGGCTAACATTGTTTTAATAAATACCAATTAAAAAACATATGAACGATGGTAAAGAAAAGACGTCATAAAAACCGAGTTTGATTATAAGATGAAATTGATTGAAGTATAAAACGAAATAAAACAAGAATTCACCTTCTTAACAAAATAATAGAATAATATCGGGAGCATCGTACCAGAAGGACATATCAACAAACGTTCTGTTATTGAAATATTTTAGTGGAGCCTGTACGTTTGAAAACAATCGCTTTAGAATTACAATGGATAAGAGGAAGAATCAAGTACCTTGTTATATACACAAGGAAAGAAAAATCATTTTATAGGCCCTATTTAAATGGTTCTAATGTCAACTAGTAATTTTGTTGATAAACTCTTGTAGCACGATGTCCTTCAAATGAAATTTAACGCGCCGAATCCAAAAAATGACAGTAAGTATTCCGTGTTGAGTATATTTCAAAATAATGTCTTGTACCGCGTATTGGTTCTGTGCGGAAAACAAGCAAATACGCACGATCTCGCACAAAAGAAAGTTAGAGATATAGGGGAGTGGTGGGTACAGTGAGACACAAAATATTAAGACATGTGTATGCAAGTGATAATTCAAGTATTTTTAAAATCAATAGAAATAAACATTAAAACATGGAGTATAATAATACATAAACAAAAATTTTAATAGATAAAGGACATAATATATAATACGTGTTTGTCAAAAAAAATACAAATGTCTCACTGTTCCCATTCGGGAGGGTACAGTGAGACACCACAGTGTCTATTAACGGACATTGAAATGATTTACATTTATTTCAAAAGAAAACAAAAACTTGCTGTCTCTTTATCTTGACATGTTCTGTAGGCTTATTTAGAATCATTTTGATGTCTGACTTCGAAACCATTGAAACATCTGGAACATTTGAATTTTTCATGACATTTCAAACTTTTGCGAAAAAATGAAATGAATTTTTGGTGACAAGAAGCTTATAATTATAAGAATTTAATGTAATTCTTTACTATTGATTAACATTTTCTTAAAATTTGTAAATAATTTTTTATTTATGAAACCATTAAAATGTAATGTATCCATTATTTTAAGCTACAGTTCCTAAATTGGTTACTAGTATGTTCATTTTTAATGTTAGTTACCGGTAAATGTAATATAATTACAGTTTGTTTTTGCAAATCATTGGTACAAGGGAACAGTGAGACGTCTCAGTGTACCCTTCAATGGCATGTCTCACTGTTCCCTTTATGCATAGTTCGTTTAAAAATGACGTCATCATTTCAAAATGAAAACAAGAAAGACATAACTTTCCTAACATAACCTCAAATACCATAGTATTAAGTAACAAAACATTTATATTTATATCTCATTTGTTTGTTTGTTTTAGTAGGTTATTTTACGACGCTTTATCAACATCTTAGGTTATTTAGCGTCTGAGTGAGATAAAGGTGACAATGCCGGTGAAATGAGTCCGGGGTCCAGCACCGAAAGTTACCCAGCATTTGCTCTTATTGGGTTGAGGGAAAACCCCGGAAAAAACCTCAACCAGGTAACTTGCCCCGACCGGGATTCGAACCCGGGCCACCTGGTTTCACGGCCAGACGCGCTGACCGTTACTCCACAGGCGTGGACATCTCATTTGTATATCCAATATAACCTTCATTAAACACAAGCCAAAATTTTACTTCTAGAGTGAAAAATTAGGAATTATTTTTTCATCACTCACCTTTATAACCAGAATCAAATCGAGTATGAGAATACTGTTACTTTACTCATGCAACATACAATTCCACTGTTACCAACATCTCAACATCAAAATTTACCATCTAATAAAAAATTTCTCACTCTTCTCCCTGTTTTACTGTACCCACTTCTCCCCTACCTAAGTCAAGATCGAAACAGAAAAATAAGCATAAGTCAGACGATTATAGAACTTAAATATTTTATAAAACACATTTGTCAAAGAACTTTGATACTGTAATACCGGCCTAAAGAAGTTTCTTATCAATAATATAATATTTTAGCGTCTGAAGATATTACAGACGTGGACAAATTATTAACAAAATTGACGATTTTTATGATAATTCTGTTTACAAAATTTGACTTTTCAATGTAGACTACAGTTGACAATTTTGCATATTTCCATCATTACAGTAGACAGAAATATGCAAAAACGTCAACTGTAGTTTAAATTGAAGAGTCAAGTTTTGTAAAAATATATAGTAAAAATCTGCAATTTTGCTAACAATTTGTAAAGTAGCAAAAATGTCAACTGGATTGAAGAGTCAAATTTTGTAAAAATATAAAACAAAAATCATCAGTTTTGCTAATAATTTGGAAATATCCAAAATGTCAACTGTAGTCCAAATTGAAGAATCGAATTTTGTGAAAATATACAATAAAAACCTTCAGTTTTGCTAATAATTTGTAAATATCCAAAAATATCAAATGTAGTCCAAATTGAGGAGTTAAATTTTGAAAAATATACAATACAAATCTTCAATTTTGCTAATAATTTGGATATACACAAAAATGTCAACTGTAGTCTAAATTGAAGAATCATATTTTGTAAAAATATATAATAAAAATCTTCAATTTTGCTAATAATTTGTCCACGTCTGTAATGGGTTCACGGAGTATAATTTGCACTTATATGAAAGAGTTGAAGACAGAGCATAGCACGATGTGTAGTGAACAGAAAGCTTATATTGCAGCGAACTCTCATTTTATTGAAGTTAGCTCTTTTTCCCCCTCCCGACGCGCGTGGCTTTCGTAATGGATTTTCCGATTATTGCTCGCATATTGGTTCTTGTGCTGTAATATCCGGTGCACTACAATTATCAAGGTGCAATCGATGTCTTCACGCTCCGCCACCGTGCCCGTTATACCCAAACGACTCCATAACCTACATTTACCGCAGATAACTGTGATACTAAATCTAAATGGCATGTCTATAAATTCATATAATTACCCTAAAAATACCAGATAACTGCTACTGCGAGTAGAGGAGACCATGAATCAGAAGGCTAATTTTGTAAAGATGGAAATATAGATTGAAATCTTTGCTTACTTATATAGCAACTACTATGAAACTGTATTGATACTTACTTTGTTTAATATGTTTATTTTATGTTATTTATTTTTTATTTTATTGGGTTATTTTACGACGCTGTATCAATATCTAGGTTATTTAGCGTCTGAATGATATGAAGGTGATAATTCCGGCGAAATGAGTCCGGGATCCAGCACCGAAAGTTACCCAACATTTGCTCGTATTGGGTTGAGGGAAAATCCCGGAAAAAACCTCAACCAGGTAACTTGCCCCGACCGGGATTTGAACCCGGGCCAACTGGTGTCGCAGCCAGACGCGCTGACCGTTACCGTCCACAGGTGTGGACATGTTTATTTTAAAGCGAGACAACTTTAAGTTTTCAGCCGTTACTGTTTTGTATGTTCACATGTACAGGGACATCATTTTATTTTTACTTCAATTTTTATTGTACCTCAGTTTTTGAATGTACTTCACTCCCATCCCTTCTACTAATGAAGTTCAACCGTCCTCCACACAGATCCAAGACCGCATATTCAGTCATAGTAGCCTTACGGTCATAGTAAACAGTACGTTCCAAAAATATGTTCACGTTTTCCAGTGACGTAAGAGCTTTCAATATTGAATCATTTTCGCACGGGTACTGTCGTCCATTTGCCTACGTCGTATCTCGGTTTCCCCCACCAGCTTTTATTCGCCAGCTAGTGGCTGGGCTGACTTAGCTCTTTTCTGAGAACATTAATTTCTGTTAGGAATTGAACGTCTACGTAATATTATACAACTGTTTAAAATAACTTAAATAAAAGGGCCTCGTTAAGTAATTAACTGTAACGTGATTTCCTCCCTTTATACGACACTAACGACATAACCACTTGGACGGACAATAGATAGTATATCTGAGTAATTGTATCTTTTCGGATCGGGTAGAAGTGAAGATTGAATTTACAGTACGTAAGGTACTCTTTTATAGAGTAGGTACAGAATTATTTCAACATGACTTACTAGTACGAAGGACTAAATTGGTAATTGGTTTAGGTACAATAGTCTATATGCATATTAGAACTGAAGCCTGTATCGAAATGAACGGCCACCATTTTAAAAAAAGTGTTTAAATATCCATATTATGATTATTTTTCAATTTAACTTCATTCTCTATATTGTACGCTAATTTGCTGTAGACAGTATAATATACACTGCATAATGAATACGTCCACATGGACAGCTCAGTTCGTGAGTAAAAACACTCATTGTTAATACTGTACTGTATTTTGATTAAACAAAATCCCAATGAAAATGATCAAACTCAAAATCGCGATATTTCCTAGTTTACGTAAATGGATGAATTACTTTTCTTCCCTCCTATACCTAGTAAAGTGATTTGTTTGTATATTACACCAGTATCATCGAACTCCAATCGTGGAAGGGGATAGCAAACGGCGTGGATCTAGAGGTATAGCCAGGTTAATATTAAAAATGTTAGTAAAAATAAAATGATGTCCCTGTATAACATATTTAAGATCTGCTTAAACAAAATAGGTTCATGAATAGGGACCATATTGTGGCTCAGAAGATAAGGTTAGTTGTTCATAGACTATATTGGCGTGACCTCATGTTTCACGTGTATAACTCGTTCTATTTACACATTTAAAATGTTCATTCTGCTTAACCACTACTCAAACTGCACGTATTTTCAGAAGAGTAAATTTTTTAATCCGATCTTCTCTGGATTCCAATTTTGCAGAAAACTCCTGACAGGTCATGCTGAAGTTGGTTCAGATAGCAAGCATGGCTACAACAGATCCTAAACTCATTCTGGATTTTTTGGATCTCCACAACATTTTCATAGAAGAAAAATTTTCTTCACCAAACATTTCCAGAAAGATGCCCTCGTGGAATGAGTAAAACGCGAAGAAAATAACCTCCCAAGGTAAGGTTCTGTTACATAATCAGTTCATTGATAGGCACATATGCAAAAGATAGTAACTATGCAAAAGATAGTAAATATCAATACCTTAAAAACGATATACTTTGCATACTTCCACTCGGTAATGAGTTTTGGAATAATATTCTGTCGAAATTCCACAAATAGTAACAGTATAGTTCTATTACAAAAAAGAGTAATTAGAATAATAGTAGGTGCCAAATCTAGGGAATTGTGTAGGACTATTTAAAAAAAAAACTACAAATAATGCCCATGGCTTGTTAGTGTATCTTTTCATTAATAATCTTCCTCGTATATAATCGTGAAAACTTTGTAATTCAACAGTTTATAGCATAAATACACGTCAAGAAAATAACTTTCATACTCCATCGGCAAGTCTATCGTGCTATCAAAAATAAGTGCGTTATATGGCAGTAAAAATTTTTGTGCGAGATCGTGCGTATTTGCTTGCTTTCCGCACAAAACCAATACGCGGTAAGTGTGAAAACCACATTCAGTATTCCCAACCTAACACACATAACAATTTACCTATTCTTACCGCTTAAGCGTCATATTCATTTTACTGCTTTAGGCTTTTAACATATTATTTTTAACGACGTTCAATATAGTAATAATTATAAATTGGAAACTTACCACTGCAATTTCACCTAAATTACACTGTTAATTATTCTTTTTAAATATTTGCAAAAATTAAGTAAACTCTACAACACCACAAAAGTTACTGCATTTGTAATGCAAGTAACATTAAGAAAGCCGTAAAAGAATCAACAAGATTCCAGACTCATCATTGACTGTGGGAAAAAAAGACAGACGTTTATCACGGCCTGCTGCAGTATAGTAAACACAGAAAACATTTTATAGGAACAATGTTGAAGATGGATATATTTGTCTTCCAAAGTTGCCGTCATTGAACAGAAACCAAGATGGAGATTTCATTGCAACTAATTAGAAATTCCTCTTTCAGGTATGTAATAAACGATCTTCGCACAAAATAATGTACGGTACACGAGCGGTATGTTTGTTTTCATGTTCTCGGAAATTAAAAAAGCTCAACTACGTTTCGCTTTTTCAATCTTTTCCTCGAACATGAAAACGTCAACATACCGCTCTTGTAACGCATATTACTATAATAGCATCCCTATCGATGTAAAAACTGAAACTCAAAACATAAGATTATTTCGGGCCAAATTAAAGAAGTACCTAATTTCTCACGCCTTCTATTCTGTAGGTGAATTCATGACATTCAATAACACTTCATGAAATTGATACTAAAACTTTGTGTTGTACTAGCAGACTATATTGTAAATCTCGTCTGTATATATTCCATCTAGACTGTGACTATAAATTAAGACTTTATAGTAGTATTAAGTTTTTTGACTTGTTCCATATTCTAGCTGTAAAGCAATGTATGAATACCATGGAATGTTAATAAATACAATACAATACAATATTTTTCACCAAGAAGTATATAATGTCAGTACTTAGCATTGGAAACAATTTGGACAACAAAACAATAAGAAACTATCCTTTTAACAAAAGAAATAGCATGGTGTATTCACTCACAAATTCAAAGCTATAGATCTCACAACTCTTCACGTAATTTCCAAAAAATCCGCTCACGACACTGTAAGAGTGCGGTGAACAAAATCTATGTTATAGTACATCTTCTGCCATTTATATTATACCATCAAAGTTACATTTGTCGCTGGTCTAATTTCATGATAAATTTAAAAATAAATAAAGGGTGCGGCAAAACATCCTCCCTAATTTAAAGTTTAAATAAAGAACAGATGGATCAAAATCAGGAAGCTGTATTAATATGAACTGTATCTAAACAGTGGGAAATTTAGGTTTACATGCGTTGCCATAGCGATATCAAATGACATGCGCAAAACAACAAGAATTGAATAGGACATTGAATACACGGAATTGACATTCAATTAGTGCAAATTGTAATCTGTAAGGAATTCCAACTATGCCGTGGACGGGTGAAGAACGCGCTTACTCTGTGGTATCGTTTCTGGTAAGTGGTAATTCCGTTGTCGCTGCTCAGATGTTTCCCGGACGCTTAATTTCTTCACGTGGCGACGTCCCCTGGCCAGCACGATCACCAGACCTTGCACCCTGCGATTTTTTTCTATGGGGGCATCTTAAGGCTGAGGTGTTCAAACATCGGCCGAGGACTTTGCCAGACTTAAGAAATGCAATACAGGAAGAAATTGGTCTTATTCCTCAAGAAATGCTAGTTAGAGTGATACAGAATTTCCGAAGTCGCATTCAACAATGCATTGATAGTGAAGGACAGCACTTGAGAGACACGTTACTCAAAAAATGAAAAATTCCCACTGTTAAGATACCATTCATATTAATAAAGTTTCCTTATTTTGATTCATCTGTTTTTTATTTAGACTTTAAATTAGGGAGGATGTTTTGCCGCACTCTTTATCACGAAATTAGCCAAATCTGCCCTACAGGCGCTGAGAGTAAGACCAGAAGTGTATGTACGAATAGGACTACTTTCTGGTATTAACACTGTTAAATCTTATATTTTCCTCATGTTGAATGGACTAAATGATTAATTTAACTGTATACCTTCATTTGGTACATATAGGTAAAATGAAACTCAATTTAAATTGCCTTCAGAACCATTTCAATGGCTGTAATTTTTGTAGGCGAGGAGAGAAGAGTTTTTGGCATGTACGTGACGCGGCTGGGAGAGTAAAGAAATTAAACACACAATAAATACAATTTACACTTTCCTTTTAAGACAAAATTTATTGAATTATGTGACAAAGTGTTCGAATAATTAAAATGTAAATTTCAAATCAAATAAAAAATACGTTCCTGAGTTTCATTACTTGAAATTCTACGACGGACATGACGCGGTTGTGCAGTAATTACTGAATGTATGTAGAAGAAAATCGATCATACAATTAAATTCAATTTTAGAACACATGTCAACACAGATGAAAGATATGAGTAGGCTACAGTACACAATGTACTGTAGTTTGAAAACACAACACTGATACACAAAGGCATAGTTTTGATTCCAAAACAACAACGCCCACAATCTATAAGCTACACCGATGAGTAGGGTCAGACCGTTCATGCCTACAAAATAATAATAATAATCCGTGGCGCTACACCCCATGAAGGGCCTAGACCGACCAGCCGGCTGCTGGCCTCACGCCCACATGTCGAAGCAGAGGTGGACGATCATCCAACCAGAATGGAGGTATGTGTGGTTAGCACGATGATCCCCCCCAGCCGTTATAGCTGGTATTCGCAACCGGATTTCGCTACCTATCGTAGCTCCCCAAGTGCATCACGATGCTGGGTGGGCACCGGTCCCATACATTGGCCGAAATTTCATGAGAAAATTTCTTCCCCCATGAGGAATCGAACCAGCGCGCATTTCGTAACGCGAGTCCTAGGCAGGATGTCTTAGAGCACGACGCCACGGCGCGGGACAAGTATGCCTTTAAAAACCTTAAAATAGCCTATGCCAATAAATATGCACTAATAAAATTCTGTATTTCTTCATATTAGTAAGAAACTGTCTAAATACAATAATAATAATAATAATAATAATAATAATAATAATAATAATAAAATGTAATACTATTATAGTTAAAAAAACTGCGAAACTTACGAATTCTAAATGAGGCAGTAGAAAAAGTGGACAGCTTCAAATACTTGGGGTGTACTAGAAGCAGTAACATGAGCTGCTGCCAGGAAGTCAAAAGGAGGATAACAATGGCAAAGGAAACTTTTAATAGAAAAAGGAGCATCTTCTGCGGACCTCTGGAGAAAGATCTAAGGAAGAGACTACTGAAGTGTTTTGTGTGGAGTGTAGCACTGTATGCGGCAGAAACATGGACGTTACGACGAAGTGAAGAGAAGCCAATAAAAGCATTTCAAATGTGGATATGAAGAAGGATGAAGCGTGTGAAATGGACAGACAGAATAAGAAATAAAACTGTATTGGAAAGAATGTGTGAAGAAAGAATGATGCTGAAACTGATCAGAAAGAGAAAAAGAAATTGGTTGGATCATTAGCCGAGAAGAAACTGCCTACTGAAGATGCACTGGAAGTAGTGGTGAACGGGAGAAAAGTTCGGGGCACACGAAATCAGATTATAGACGACTTGAGGTATATGGATCATATGCGGAGACTAAGAGGAAGGCAGAAAAGAGGAAATATTGGAGAATGCCGGGTTTGCAGTGAGAAACGTGCTCTTGGGCAGAAAAGTATAAAGGAATTAATATTTTTTTATATGCAGATTGTTTCAAAAATACGGGGCATAATTTCAGGTATGTATTTCCCACATGTAGACAATTAAAATAGTTCATTACAACATGTGTCCGGAAATGCTTCATTTCCGAGTTATGGCCTTCACAACATTGAAATTCACCGGAACGTTTTTCTTTCCGCAGGTCGTTGCCGTCAAAGGAGACATTATGAGGGCACTCTGACAGTTCATTCCGAGGCGAAGGTTACATTCAGTGTTGTGTAGGCGTTAGACTGTGCGACCTGTATTCAAATCAAGAGCTGGCAGAGATACACTTCATGTACGGTAAGGCGGACGGCAATGCTGCGCTGGCTCGTCGTTTGTACCAGGAGAGGTACCCACAGCGACAATGTCCAGATCGGAAGACATTTGTACGTCTCCATTACCGTCTGTGCGAGTATGGAAAATTTAACTCTCCTGGTTTGGGAAGGGGACGACCAAGATCTACAACTCCAGAAGTACAGGAGGAGATTCTGGAGGCTGTGAACATGACTCCTTCTATCAGCACACGAAGGGTAGCGTTGCAAGTCAATGTTCCTCATACGACTGTCTGGAGACTGTTGAAAGAGTATCAATTGTATCCTTATCATTTGCAACGTGTACAGGCCCTGTCACCAGCAGATTACCCTGCATGAGTTAGGTTCTGTCAGTGGTTCTTGCAGCAGTATAGTGTAAATCCGAACTTTCCTGCCTTAGTATTATTTACAGATGAAGCATAGTTCACACTAGATGGCATAACAAATTTCCACAATCAGCATGTATGGGAGTATAAAAACCCACGTGCAACTGTTTCATCTCATCATCAGGTGCGGTTCTCCCTCAACATGTGGGCCGGTATCATTGGTGATCAATTAGTTGGACCCCATGTACTTGTAAACAGACTTACGGGGCAGGCGTACACAAACTTCCTGGAAAACAACATACCTCATGTTTTAGAAGACACTCCACTGATCAATCGTCAACACATTCACTTCTTGCATGATGGCGCTCCTGCACACTTCAGTCGTACGGCTCGCCGGTACTTGGTTCGAAGGTTTCCTGATCGATGGATAGGTAGAGGTGGCCCAATTGCTTGGCCTCCACGCTCACCTGATCTAAACTCTCTCGATTTCTACTTGTGGGGCCATTTGGAATTATTGGTTTATTCGTCTCCGGTGCCTGATTTGGAATCCCTTCGGAATCGAATTGTGGCATGTTCTGAGGACATACGCAATACTCGTGGAGTTTGGGATCGTGTTCGCAGGTCAATGAGACATCGATGTGAGGTCTGTATTCAAGCAAAAGGTGGACATTTTGAACATCTTCTGTAATGACAACGACCTGCGGAAAGAAAAACGTTCCGGTGAATTTCAATGTTGTGAAGGCCATAACTCGGAAATGAAGCATTTCCGGACACATGTTGTAATGAACTATTTTGATTGTCTACATGTGGGAAATACATACCTGAAATTATGCCCCGTATTTTTTAAACACCGCGTATACAGTGTGTTTCTAAATTAGACCGACAAACTTTTGGATTGGATAGATAACCTTTCAAGCACTTTTCGTTAAGGAGTCCATAGGCTCGGACGCTTTGTTTCTATGCAAGAGGGGTTTAATGCTACCACCCAGTTTGTTTATTCCGTCAGCACAGTATTATTATTCAATCCGGTTTGTTTATTCCCTGATCATGCATTAACCCAATTTGATCACTACCTGTGGTTTATGAAACCCCTGCTGCCTCTGAAGATCTTGCAACACGCATTGTCTGTGCAGTAGCTGAAATCAGGGAAATGCCTGATGTCTTTGAAATAGTACGACAAAGTATGGGACGTCAATGAATGTTTGTCTGGAAGTCAATGGACATGTGTTCCAGCACTTGTAGTGATGTGACAGTAAAGCAATGGGTCCATATGCTGATTGAACACTAAAGTGAGTGTTTTTCTTTTAATTCGGTTTGTTTTGTTTCTGTTTTTCTGAATATTCGGATCAATAAATTGTGGCTGTAACATTGACGATTTGTTAAATCACTTTTCACGTAACTAATTATTTAAATTCCTTCCTGTACGATCGAACCGTGATGAAATAAACCCCTCTTGCTCTAAAGGGAAGTGTCGCAGCACAAGGGTTCCTCAACGAAAATTGTCTGAAAGAAGGTTATCTATCCGATCCTAAAGTTTGTCGACTTAATTTAGAAACACCCTGTATAGCTGGCATATGGCTTCGTGAGAAGACGAGCTGAGAGCATACCGGTCTGTGTTAGGACTGGTGAGCTAAGAGTTTGGCAGCTGCATATTAATTCGCATGATGAGATGCTACAGGACGAAATGATAATACAGTAGAACCCCGATTATCCGTCACCCTATTAACCGATTGTTGGATTATGCGTCTGTCATTCTCTCCTATTTTTGTTACAGAAAAAATATTGAGTACTGCACAATACATTAGTACGTATTTTTTTTATAGAGAGTGATATTACAAGCCTTTGCCCTTACACATTATGATCTGCTGTTCGAGTGACCTGTTTAATTTCTCTGCAAAACGTTTTCCAGAAATGCCAAAAGAATACATGTTGTGCTAAGTATCGAAGAGAAGTGCAAATAATTGAGTGGTTTTGAAAAAGAGGAACTGTTGTTCATCTAACATCGGAATACGAGATTGGAGTTACAACTGTGCGAGATTTAATAACAAGAAAAGGATAAAGTGCATAAATTACTTAAATCTATAACATGAGACCTAGATCTATACTTTTCCTATCTTTCCACAGAAATCCATCATAAGTTTCGTTGACCCTTAGAAATCTCTCATTGACATTCATTCATTCATAGTGTTCTGTCACTGCAAACCCAACATTCTCCAGCCTTTCCTATTTTCTGCCTTTCTCTTAGTCTCTGTATAGCTTATGATCCATATCTTAATGTCGTCTATTATTTGATCTCTTCTTCTGCCACGAATTCTTCACCCGTTCACCATGCCTTCCAGTGAATCCTTTAGTAGACAGTTTCTTCTCAGGCAGTGACCCAACCAATTCTTTTTTCTCTTCCTGATCAGTTTCAACATTATTCTTTCTTCATCGACTCTTTCCAACAGATCTATTATACTCAAACTTCTGATCCACTACCTAATGTGCTAAAACACATAACCACGGAGAAATTACCGAAACTGCATTATGCAACACTTAATTTATGAAAGTCTTCTATAGTACGGATTATCAGATTTTTTCGATTAACCGTTCAGCCAACCCCCTTCATTACCACGGATAATAGAGATTCTAATGTACATGGGGCTCACAATATTGAATAAACTATGTTCTGTGGGGAAAAAATATATATATATAAAATTTGAACTGGTAATAAAAATTATGGGAAAACGGCTGAACGGATTTTAATGAGTGATCCCTCATTTTTAAGCTTGGCATCCAAGGATTTTCACAAAAATAATAACTTTCAGTGAAGCGTTAGTTTTCCTACATAATTTTCCATTTTCCAAAATCCATCTTTCGTCAGTTTTGAGAACTAATTGCATTTAGGTATAAAACAAAACATACACACAATAAACAATAGGATGTTACAATAAGGCCATGACCTGCAGGATTGCTGACATATTTAGAGCTCAAATTCAATTGATTATTAAAAACTTCAAGGCTTACTGAAAATAATTCGCAGGTCTGATTCTGCGGTGTGTAATTTTTTGAGTACAGCTGTGGTGTATTGGATATTAAAAACTAAAAAACTTGAGGTGGTTTCATGACATTATTACCATTAGAAATGAAATATTATTATTCCATTCTATTTTTCATTAATTATGCATATTAATGCTATATTGATGATATGAAAGTGAAACGTTTTGGGGTTATATAAGTGGATGTAGAGAATATCTTAAGTTACATCTTCATTTCTATAATTTATTGAATGGCGGCTATAAAGTAGGCCCTATATATAGTATATGTTACTGAAAACTACAAAACTTACGTAAGATAATATTATTAAATTATAAAATATTTTTATACTTATTAATCAAGTGGGACTGGTCTTTTTCATGTATATAATGGCGGTGCGGTGTAGATATTTATATGCGTGATTCTCTTCAGTATTGGCTCGAGAGAGCGCAAAAATTACAGTTCCTAAGGAAATAGCAAAAGTTATTACTTACTGATAAAATAAGATGCCTACAAGATTTTGTAGTCTCCCGATCATTTCAGCAAGATCTCTTACGTTAGTAGGATAAAATGATTTTACCCTCTATCTTTCAAGCTCTACATGCAGCAGCTATACCAAGATGCTATGTCTGTTGTTCGAAAGCATAGCAAACCTGACATTAACTTTCACCTACAATCCACAATGACCTGAAATATCTATTGCTTTACTCCCACATGAAAAACCCAGTGATCGTCCTGACATTGTTACTTACGTTTTCGCGTTGAAACTCAAAACCTGAAAGTGGATAGCTTCAAGAAAAAGTATTTGGCATAAAAAAGCATTTAGAAGGAGTATGCTTCATTATTATGGACCCAATTAACTTTCACAATATCTGGTATTCTTCATTGAAAATAAATCTGAAAAATGTTTATTTGAACGTCTAATGAACTTAGTTTGCAGCATTTGCTACGTTTTTATATAATTTTATTTAAAGGAAAAGCTATTACGATACTGAGCTAGAGAAACTTTAATCTCATTTTACTTTTAAGAATTCGGAAATGGAAAACCGTTATCAGTTTCAAATTTATTGGATCTCTTCCTTCACCCCGAGTCCAATATCAGTACGAAAACCGGAAAAAACGTAAGATGTTAGGAAGGAATATTATTATTTGTGATAGTACTAGACATACAAGGGATTCTAGATACGTCTGGGTTCCTTGCTGCAGCCTGTGTGAAATTATCTTTATTCAATAACGTGAGAAATGAAGCGGGAAATTGCGTCGTCCCGCAGGATGCGGAGCTGCAGGTTTTGAGGGCTTCTCGTCCTCACTATGCTAATAAACCAGGGAGGCGGCGAGGACCTCGGGTCCTCATATTAGTCTGCAGAATTCCATAAGATGAAAGATCGCGCGTACCAACTGAATGAGACTTCAGGTAATACACCCATTGATGTAAAAGAGAAGATCGTAGACTTAAATTTTAATTTCAGCAGTTTGGGGATTGTGGTCATTTCCTTGTAGATCCCAGCCTCACACAGTGCGATGTAATCGTTTCCTATGTACGTCCTAATAGCAATTTCTTATTATCTTCAGTCTCATCTTTAATTTATTTATACATCAATATTCCAAATATCTCTCCGCTTTCAGTCAAGCGATATTGTCCTCTTCAACTAGTCCAGCGGACCGGCTTCATTTCCCGGCAAAGAATTGAAGACAGAGGTCTGCATTGGACGTTTTCGCTCGAGCGCCAAGTAGTTCATAGCATAATCCGATAGGTAGCGCACATGCATGATGAGTAAAATTGTCACGAGCGATAAATCCTCGAACGGTATAAGCCGAGCGTTAGACATTCGTTCTCGTTACAGTGATGAACTGTGTAGTAACATCATAGATGTTTATCATTTCAAAACTTTGCAGTGTTTAACTAACCTCTCCATAGTACAACTACAAAACTTGCTTTAAAATGTAATATAAATGTTGTAGGTAAATATTTTTTTTTCCCCCACACAGGAGTGATTTTGTTTTATCCACATCTGATAGATGTTATTGGATGTAAATGTAATTATTATAAACGGAGAACACAATCACGATAATGCAAGAACTGTACCAAGTTTTATAATAATAATAATAATAATAATAATCTCTAATAATTAGTGTATCAATCTTTGTGCAGCATGATTATTCGTTTTATTATATTTTCTGTGACGTTATCTCTGTACTAATATTGTTATTAATCTACTGCTATATCAATAATATTTTGTAAAACGTTTCTACATTGTCGCAGTATATAGGCGGAACACTATGTATGGACCTATCATATTGTATATGTGGTAAATCAAATATTGAATAATTATTAATTAGCAATAATAACTGTATATCGAATTTTTTCATACTATTTTATTTATAACTTCATGTTCCTGTTTTGGTACGTTCCATTGACTGTTCCATTAAACGTTTGTCATAAACGCAGAAAATAAAGCCTTATTTTTACCGTGTGAGCAAAACATATGTGTATCTTATCTGTCGCCTTCCATACAAGATAAGACTTGTCGGTGAGATGACCTTGTACTGTGCTTCTATTTATTACGAGCGTATCACGACCGATCGTATCTCATTTGAGGGTGCGATACTCGACCGACTTCAAGCGAGCGATTTAACTCCAATGCAGCACTCTGGTTGAAGACATTTCTTCCTTACAGATTTTAGGTGTATATCCTTTGTCCTATTGTCGTCCAGTGGTGTCCTCGCGTAAAATGACCCATATAATAAGAAATTTCGCTGTCTGTGAATGTGAGATACTGGATCATGTTTCTCACAAGAGTTAAAACGAAATGTAATCTTTAGTGTATAGAATTAGGTTTGGAAGTAAATCCCGAAAAGACAAAGTATATCATTATGTCGCATGACGAGAATATTGTACGAAATGGAAATATAAAACAATTGCAATTTATCCTTTGAAGAGGTGGAAAAATTCAAATATCTGGGAGAAACAGTAACAAATATAAATGGTACTCGGGAGGAAATTAAACACAGAATGAATATGGAAAATACCTGTTATTGTTCGGTTGAGAAGCTTTTATCATCCAGTCTGCTGTCAAAAAATCTGAAAGTTAGAATTTATAAAACAGTTATATTACCGGTTGTTCTGTATGGTTGTGAAACTTGGACTCTCACTTTGAGAGAGGAACATAGGTTAAAGGTATTTGAGAATAAGGTGCTTCGGAAAATATTTGGGGCTAAGAGGGATAAAGTTACAGGAGAATGGAGAAAGTTACACAACACAGAACTGCACGCATTGTATTCTTCCCCTGACATAATTAGGAACATTAAATCCAGACGTTTGAGATGGGCAGGGCATGTAGCACGTATGGGCGAATCTATAAATGCATATAGTGTTAGTTGGGAGGCCTGGGGGAAAAAGACCTTTGGGGAGGCCGAGACTTAGATGGGAATATAACATTAAAATGGATTTGAGGGAGTTGGGATATGATGATAGAGACTGGATTAATCTTGCTCAGGATAGGGACCTATGGCGGGCTTATGTGAGGGCGGCAATGAACCTCCGGGTTCCTTAAAAGCCAGTAAGTAAGTACGTAAGTGTACAGAATATTACGGAGATAAGCATGAATATTTCGAGAGTGATAGATGGAAATGGTAAAAATTAAAAAATTCACCTGAATTACTCACCTCTGGTACAGTAATGTAAGTGTAAATATTGTGTAGTAGGGAATGGACGAGTATGATGATGAGGAGGAAGAGAGAAGGGAAACCCGATACCGGCACGTAGCCTACACCCAGGGGGCCTCAGATTTAACGTCCCAATCCGACAGATGACTCGCTATCAATAGTGGTATAATTATGTCTTCTCTTCATATGCACTGCGTATAAATTTGAAATTTAACCCAGTCATATTGGTGCACACCTCTCCTAGGCCCGAGGTAGAATCGAACCCGGGCTGGCTAGTCTGCAAGCAGACGCGTTGCCACAGAGCTAAATCGGCTTACGTACGCGATAAAATAGGATGTACGATTTATACTTTTTATCTACGAATGAGACGCTCAGAAGTCAACATGATTAACACCACTCTTGGTTATTTCAGAGTTTCTAAGTTTGCAATGTATTAAATTTACCATATTTTCAGTGGTCAATGTGATTAACAGAGGGAGCATTTGGTGTACGTAAACCGTTGAGTTAACTGCTACACGCACTATATCGTAATGTATTAGGGAACAAGGAAGGGAGGTGGGGAATGTCATCGTGTCGCTACAATAACAACGACTGAAGTACAGTTCCTGCAGCAAATTATCTTTACTATCCAGTAATTTCACTTTATAATATTAAATAACCTATTGTTTATATTTAACATTTAATTACAACATTCATAGTTCTGTGTTACATGATATTAATGAAGCTACATAAGAACAATATATTGTACTCGTATATAAATACATTTTCTGCTTTCATTTCGTTAGACCACAATAATCGCATTAATTTTTCAAACAGAGCTCCAATAGTAACAAGATTTACTTTCTCTAGCTCTTCGGATGTTAAAAGAAACTTTCTGCCCACACATTCAGTTTGAAGTGCCCCAACAATAACATTAGTAACGGATCTGTTTGCAATATTTGTCGTTTCGTCTATAGATACTCACAATTTTTCATCTTCCAAGGTTTCTCTAATTTCACGTAAGATATCTTCATAACATTTTGCTAAATAACCCGTACGCAGAGTAGATTGTCGAGGTAGTGTTCTACCTGTATATTTTTGCAAAAATGATCTGACACATGGGTGTTCCAGTTTTGTAAATGGAATATTTACCCTAACGCACATGTGGCACAAGTGTTGGTAAAAATTATATTCCATATTTGAACTCGTGGGAATAGCTTCGACTTTCTTCAAATTCAACAACTTAAAACATTCCTTGTGTCTTTTAGAGTTGTAGTGTTTTTGTACATGTTGTTTCTTGTTCCCCAGTAGATCGACTTTACATACCATGCATGTAAGTTTTTCACCATCCGTGGAAAAGTGCTGCGATCCGAACTCCTCAACAAATCGCTGCAATTGTACACGCCGAGGCTTCTTTTCTTTCGGCATAACGTAAACTGTTGTAATGTAACTAAGGCAAATAAATGCTTTGCACTTACGGTAAACACAAGTAGAACAAATTGGAAAGACTGCGATAGGAAAAAATTACGAGTAAATACAGGAAATAGTCTAGAAGGACCAATAAAGAAGAATATGAAGAACACAAGAAATTGAAATACGTCAGGAAACGCACAGGTATTGAAAACTATCTAAGAGAGCACGTGTGACATCAGAGAGCTCTGTGCGTACAATGACTGTATCTTGTAGGTAAAACCCTTTCCCCCACCTCGTGATGTAATCAAAGCTCTCGGTAGAGTAAACTTGTATCCACTGATACCGTACCCCATCTGCTCTCTTTGGTGATTAACTCCATAGTTCAGTAAAAAAAACCCACATAATATAATATTCTTCTTAACTACATCACAGAATTAATTATGTGTATTTATGCTGGACCATGCCAAAATGTAGTAATTATACACCTGGTAGCAGCCCTTTAGTGGACCTCATTAAAGTACACCTATTCATTAAAGTTCAGGTTTTCCACCAATCAGAAAGCAATATGAAAGCGCAAGTATCGATTATTCTCGGATATGCACTCGAAAGACAACTAGCGCAACGTCACGGAGGCAATATGAAATCCAATACTGTTCCAGAAGATTATGTTCTGTTACTATAATAATTAGCATTAATTGTAAATAATATTCAAATAAATTCAATTTGTCATCTCGTTTTTCAATGTCTAAATCAATTTCTAGGTTATATCAAGATTAATGTTCATTTTACTCTCTAGATTATATCAAGGTCAAAGTCGACATTTATTTCTCGGAAAAAATCAATACTTTCGCGTCTGCGCACATCTCACAATTTACGAGATTGCACAAGGTCACTTCCGCTCCCCAGTCAGATAAGAATAATATGAATATTTATGAATAATTTCAAGTTAGATATATGGTCGAGCATAAAAAGTCGTATGAAACTTGCCTATAATGGTAATTAAGACGCTCGTATAAAAATTATGAAACTCGCATTCGTTTCATGAACATACTCGCGTCTTAATTACTACCATTATAGGCTCGTTGCATAATGTACTATTAACTTTAACCTTTAATATCTCAAAATCTTTGGAAAAGGAGTTAATCATGTTGACTTCTGAACGCCTCAAATAGCGTTAAATAAAGCTTCATAATATAAGCCACTCGCAACAATGGACCTAAAACTAATTAAATTCAGTTCTACCATCATACACAAAACTTCTCCAACAGTTCACGTAGATCCTATATATAGACAGCTGTAGACATAGATAATACTACCGTGGAACCGTCTAGAGTCGACCTGAGGGTCTAGATTCGACCACTGTGTACACTTTCTAATTTCACGTGTTTATTCCAATAGAATTGCCTACTAGCCGCCACTGTTTGCTTCCAGCTGACTCATAACACTTCCCCTTTCAATCTCGCAAGGTAGTGCCAAACGTATTTTGCGTTCTTGATTACGTAAAATTCATTGTTGCCAATAGCAAAAATAGTAACAAAAAAGTGCTCTGTCTAACTTTTAACAATTTAGCCTTGTTTAACTGTAATGCAATACAAAATAACTGTATTTCTGTAGTCATAATTTTAAGCTTAACAACATATTACAACAAAAAATATTTTTCCATGTTATTGAGAGATGTCAGAAGTTGAAGTTGTATTCCAGTACAGAGTCGACTATGTAGGCCTGTGGAATTAATCCATTCTAGCCACAAAGAATTCTTAATAAACTACCACAATCTGGTTTGACAGAGTCTCCAGAATCTCAGTCCACACCAGCACTGGTGGGAAAGTGGTCATCAAAGTGCTTCAGAAAAATAATTAGCTGCCAAGAAAAGGAAAAGGAAAATTGAAATTGAACCAGGAAAAAATATTGTATCAGTAGGCCTACTGAAGGCGGAACATCTCAGTCAAATGAAGAAATCTCTCATCCTGTCTCAACTGAGGAGATCAGAAAAAGAGAAGCCAAGAAAACCACCAAGAAAAGAAAACAGAGAGGATACCGGGAGTCCAGTGATAGTGATGAAGACGGACTACATTCCACTAAAGATTAGTCAGATGAGTGGGTTGAAGAGGAAGATAACAATGATAATGACAATTTCGATGACCCTAAATCAGGAGATCAGCTTTTAGTGAAGTTCCCAACTAAAAAGATAATGTCGGTTGCATTGAGGAACTGGTTCCAGGAGAAGGACTTGAACTTCGTTTTGTTAGAAATTGTGATGGATTCCAGTTCAAATATTCTTAGGTGGAGGATGTGAGTCTTATTGACTATGTTCAGGTAGAAAGAAAACTAAATGCTTCTGTTTCTATGAAGGAAAAGGAATTCGTAAAATTTGGTCTTGATTTTCAGGGTTATGATATTAGTTAGGAGATGGAAACTGCATTTTCTGTATTTTTCAAGGCTATTTTATTAATTAGTACATTAATAATGTGATAATGTTGTGTGTCGTTTGACGTAATTTTGTCTGCTAATTAATTAAATATTTCCTATTAAATTTATGAGCCTTAACCTATTTAATGTATGCACATTAAAATAACTGTATTAAAGTTCGCATTTTTCTATCCCAAATAAATAAAAAATAAAAAATAGAAAAGTAAATTATAATAAAAGGATCCAAAAGGAGATCGATATCGACCGGAATGAGAGCAAACGTTCATTTGCATATATTTTTAATATGGTGGTCGACTTAACACCATGTACAGGGTTGAGTCGACCGGCGTTTAAAATTTGTTTTCGTCAGTGACCGTAGAAGTTCATAAAATGAAAATAACAGAAAACAATCCCTGAGTTGTGCGCTATAAGATAACATTTTCAGTGAAATAGTAGATCGCATTGTCTGTGAAAAAAAGTGGTCGACTCTAGACGGTTTGACGGTACTGTAGTCTAGCAAAATATAGGTAGGTAAATAGACATAGCTACATCATTTGGTTGATGAATGGTGAATGTGACCGCAACTTATGCACACCTTGTTATAAGTTGTTACGTTTCATAACAAAGTGAAAAGTTTGTTGGTTGTTTTCGCTTTCACACTGCAATAACGCAGCTCTCTTGTTGATATGCAGAAAACGTGCAACACTCAATAGCGGTTTACATTGCCATTTCGTCGAAAAACAGTTTACCTTCAACGCGTTCAAATCGACACAGCATAAAAAACAACAGGCACGTATTCCCTTTGCTACTAGGGTTGCCAACTTTTTTTTTTTGAAGAAAATACGGGAGACTAAGGAATCTACAAAATTTCACATAGAAAAGAGACATACTATTCCGTTCAGTTACTTAAAATATATATATATATATATATATATATATATATATATATACACACTTCGGCAGCTAGGCTTAAATTAAGAGGATGAAGTTTCAGTCATGTATTGCGAGTATTGGGAATTAAAAACAAACACTGAAAATACCTTAGTTTTGTAGTGTGGAGTAGTAGAAACTCGATGTGATCACTGGGACAGCTGTGGTGCTACCCAACCCGCCCTAAATAGGTTCCTTACTTATATAGGAAAATCGTCGTACTTGAAGGAAGAAGGCGGCCATATTCCGTCGGTGTGACGGTGGAGTGGGAGAATAATTGCAGTGTCTCCAACTGTGGTAACCATTCATATTATCTTACACACCTAACAAAACCTAATCTAACCTAACCTAACGTGCTGCACTCCTATTGTAACATTCCTGACGTTTAGCATACTTGTTGTAACATTCCTCATAGTTTCATTTCGTTTGCCGATGTTGGCATCCCTGCTACACCTATAAAATATGGTGTGCTGGAATTCTGAGTCATCTAGTGGAAGTGAAGTGAAACTGCGACTCTGTTAATTACGTTTCAGAAGTTGTTCGTTTGTTATCTGCAAGAATTATTGTGTCATTGTAGTGATAATTGTACAATAAAAATTGAAATGTGTTGTGGCTGAGATAAATGTGTTCTAAATTGATTTCCAGCCCCACAATCCCAGTGATAAACGTGTGAATATTCGTTAGAAGTCCGTTGGTAGCGGTCGTAGGGGACTGAAACTTGACCATTAAGAGTATTTTGAGACGGATTTTGTCTCGTGTAATAGTTGAAGTCGACTGCAGTTTGCAGCTCTGATTTGAATAAATGTGTCGTGCTCCTGTTTCGAACATCTGTCCAATTATTGTTCATGAGATGAACACCCTCTTTGTATGAGCATTACTACTTGGATGTTTAAAACAAAATTAACCTATTTTTCCAAATTTATAAAATTAACACTGTTTGATTTTAAACGGGTGAACACTAAAACCCATTCTTGGCAAGCATTACGTCCTATAAAGACTGCATATTTCAATGCATCACTTGAATAACAAAACTCATCATTAGGGCTAGGATTTTGATGACCTATATATCATGAAAAAATTTTCTAAAAACAATGCATTTATGACCTAAAAATCTTTGAAAAATGCCCTTAAAAATGTCCTAAGAATTGATCTTACATAATTGGCTTAGTAGGAATATTAATACTGTATTTAGACTAGTAATAAAATTAAATTATACTACCAACATACAAGTTTATTTAATTTTACATAATTTTTCTAAGTAGTACATTATAATTACTTTATTTGATGTAGTTCCATGTAATCCATCACAAGGCCACTCTTATCCGGAACTTTCAGGTATACAGGAGTCTATATTGAAGGGGTGGTTGGGCTGATCCATTACATGGGGTGTACTATGTTAAAGTAACAAATTTGTGTAGAAAAACGATATAAATAATATGCATAATATGCATGTACAAAATATGTACAGAAAATATCAAAGGAAATAAATAATATTTTACATTAGTAATGGGGATTTATGGCCAAAATTACATTACTATATCCCAAAATAACCGAATGAAACAAAAAATACCCTTATGAGTTGTAAGAGGTAAAACATGCAAAATATGCTCTAACAAATATGTTTTAAAACACTCAGTTTATCACGTAACATGTAAATACTAAAGCAGCTATGTTTCTGGCTTACTAGAAAAAAGATGCAATTTCATCAAAATCCTAGCCCTACTCATCATATAAACAATCATCATTCACAGCAAAATCAAATGTTTAAAATAAAAATTGTTACATTATGCAAAAATAAGGGAGCTAAATGCTCGAAGAGGAGAATAATACGGGAGCAGGGAGACTGTTAAAAATTAGGGACAAATACGGGATATCCCAGGAAATACGAGACAGTTGGCTACCCTATTCACTACCAAAAAATATTTCAAATACTAATATTATAGTAGTAATATTTATAACTATAACTTTTTAATGATATGTACATAGACCTACTGTATCTTAATATATGTCGAATCAGATTCGTAATATGTAATATTTCTTAATAGGTAACAGAGTACATTGAGTTGCTTGTGTAATTTCAAATAAAATATAGATTGTCATTAAATTACCGGGCGTCATCTGGTTGGGATGATCGAAAACAATTTAACTTACTTTTACTTTTGAGGTCCTCTCCACTTTTCAGTGGTTACTCTTTATTCCCATTTTCCATCTTCGTCTGTCATTCCAGTCCCCTGTCATTCATCATCCTCAATATTCCAGCCCTCCATGAATTTCTAGGCCTTCCTCGTTTCCTTCTACCAGCTGGAGACCACTGAAGTAGAACGTTTGGCCACCTCCCCTCATCCATCCTTACATGACCATACCACTGAAGTTGTCTCCTCTCAATTCTTGCAATCACCGATTCTTCCATGTTCATTATCCTTCTAACATCCTCGTTTCTTCTCTTTTCTAGCCTGGATATTCTAGCACCTCTCCTTATGCCGTCCATTTCAACTGCCTGTATCTTACTTTTTTGGCCTTCCGATAGACTCCAACCTTCAGCCCCATATGTCAATATACTTTCCACTATAACCTCAAGAATTCTCTTTTTTGTTTGCATTGTTATTGTCCTGCTCCATAGCACTCCATTCAACATCTTTATTGCTCCTCTACCCTGCATTATCCTATAATCTATATCCGCTTTACAATTTCCAGTCTCATGCAAAACCGACCCCAAATATTTAAACTCCTTCACTATTTTAATTATTCCTTGGGGCAAATTTATATTTCGTCCATCTCCACCTATCACCAGGTATTCGGTTTTACTCATATTAACTTTCAGTCCCCCTGCTCCAAATGCTTCAAGGAGTTTCCTTACCATAAATTTTGCATCTTCTCGACATTGCGCAATTATCACCTGATCGTCTGCAAATAGCAGCGAGTGCACTGGAATTCCCATTCCTCGACATGAATTATTCCACTGCTTCAGTATCTGCTGGATATATATTTTAAACAATGTAGGGGATATGCTACAGCCTTGTCTCAAGCGAAATGTGAATGTCAGTGTTTATGTGAATCATTGTGAATGATCCTATTTGGTAGCCTGGCCGCAAACTTGTGTGTTTATGTTACGGTTATGTTTAATTTTCATTGTGAATGGGCCTTTACGTGTGATTAAAAAAGTTAAAGATACTGCACACATTTAGTGTGCAAAGTTCAAACATTGTATCTACTGTTAATAATTTTTCTATAATATTTCAACGAAGAGTGACTAGGTAAGCGTTTGGGGTTTTTCTTGATATTGCCGATGTCCCATGCTGGACCATAAAAAAATCTGGTCAGTCTATGTTAGGATATAATTGGTACCGGTACTTTCTTTTTGTATTGCCTTTCATATCCACATAATAAGAATAATTTACTGAAATAATTTTCGAAAACAATTAGCCATTGAATTTGTGTGCTGCAAACAAGCCATGTGCGTATATTCTGGATCAGTCTGTTGCTATGAGTAGCTCTTGGGAGCAAATAGATCCCTACCCCCCTCAGCGACAAGCGCCGAAACCTCTTGTTGCCCTGGCTCACAGTAACAGGGAGGCATTTAGTATTCCCATCACTGTGGACCACGCCCCCCAGCCCTCTTGACGTTGCAATTAAACCAGCCCGCATCGGTGGAACGGCTTCAACAATTTGAAGGGCCACAATTCGATGCTCTGCCACCACTCGCACCATTGTGTAGCGGTGCTATCGCTCGACGTGACCGTCGAAGAACAGTTTAACAGGCGACTCTTCACTTCTTTCTTCAATGAGTTCGCTTTCCAATAATTGAAATCCACGATGTGATATGGTTTCATATGTGGAGCTTGTTTCCAAAAGGTACCAAATCCAACAGGACAAATTTTACAAGAGAGCAAAAAAACTTACTGAAGCTACTATAATTATTGCAATATGCTGTATCAGTATTTGATTTAGGGTTCATCTGCACGTCTTTAAAGTTTTAAGCTTTTACACATTTTATTCCAAAGTTATTGAGAATTTAATTTTGGATTTGGTACGTTTTGGCATTAAAATTCGAAATCATTTCTATACAGAGCACTTAGTGACTCAATAACTTACAACAACAACAACAACAATAATAATAATAATAATAATAATAATAATAATAATAATAATAATAATCTTAAAATGTGTCTTAATGAACTTACAGCAGAGTCCGTATAGGCCAATTTCTATCTGATGGTTTTCCAATTCACTGTGGGCTAAAGTAAGGAGATGCACTATCACCTTTACTTTTCAACTTCGCTCTAGAATATGCCATTAGGAAAGTTCAGGATAACACAGAGGGTTTGGAATTGAACGGATTACATCAGCTTCTTGTCTATGCGGATGACGTGAATATGTTAGGAGAAAATGTACAAACGCTTAGGGGAAATGCGGAAATTCTACTTGAAGCAAGTAAAGCGATAGGGTTGGAAGTAAATCCCGAAAAGACTAAGTATATGATTATGTCTCGTGACCAGAATATTGCACGAAATGGAAATATAAAAATTGGAGATTTATCCTTCGAAGAGGCGGAAAAATTCAAATATCTTGGAGCAGCAATATAAATGACACTCGGGAGGAAATTAAACGCAGAATAAATATGGGAAGTGCCTGTTATTATTCGGTTGAGAAGCTTTTGTCATCTAGTCTGATTTCAAAAAATCTGAAAGTTAGAATTTATAAAACAGTTATATTACCGGTTGTTCTGTATGGCTGTGAAACTTGGACTCTCACTTTGAGAGAGGAACAGAGATTAAGGGTGTTTGAGAATAAGGTGCTTAGGAAAATATTTGTGGCTGAGAGGGATGAGGTTACAGGAGAATGGAGAAAGTTACACAACGCAGAGCTGCACGCATTGTATTCTTCACCTGACATAATTACTTACTTACTGGCTTTTAAGGAACCCGGAGGTTCATTGCCGCCCTCACATAAGCCCGCATTGGTCCCTATCCTGAGCAAGATTAATCCAGTCTCTACCATCTGACATAATTAGAAACATTAAATCCAGACGTTTGAGATGGGCAGGGCATGTAGCACGTATGGGCGAATCCAGAAATGCATATAGAGTGTTAGTTGGGAGGCCGGAGGGAAAAAGACCTTTGGGGAGGCCGAGACGTAGATGGGAAGATAATATTTAAAGGGATTTGAGGGAGGTGGGATATGATGGTAGAGACTGGATTAATCTTGCTCAGGATAGGGACCAATGACGGGCTTATGTGAGGGCGGCAATGATCCTCCGGGTTCCTTAAAAGCCAGTAAGTAAGTAAGTAAGTAATTAATAATAATAATAATAATAATAGTAATAATAATAATAATAATAATAATAATAATCTATTTTGTGACATTTAGTATTAATTACATTTTCCTGGCGAACATGCCCCCTTTGGGTATGACAGAGAACCAAGGAACTGTGGAGAAATCCGAGAAATAATATTAACAAAAACAACGGTACAGTCTACACCTGTGGAGTAACGGCTAGCGCGTCTGGCCGTGAAACCAGGTGGCCCAGGTTCGATTCTCGGTCGGGGCAAGTTCCCTAGTAGAGGTTTTTCCCGGGTTTTCCCCTCAACCCAATATGAGCAAATGCTGGGCATTATCATCTCATTCAGACGCTAAATAACCTGCGATGTTGATACAGCGTCGTAAAATAACCTACTAAAAACAATGGTACATCGTAGATCCATATGCTATGCCGCAGTGATGTCAAAGAAAGCGCATTTTTCTGACCTTGACGTCGTGAGCGGGCATCAAGCGCTAGGTATGGAAGAAGGAATAAGCAGCCTGTTGGATGAAGAAAACAGTGGTTCACAAACTTCAAACGGAACGTGAAATTTTATGTCGTTATTTTTATATGGCTTCTTTCTGTTTGATATTATCTATATTGTTTGTAAACCAAAAGTACTAACACCAATTTCTTAATATTGCAGTTGTGTTTTAAACGTTAATAACTTAATAAAGAGTTAAGAAGGAATATTCACATAAATTTCATAGTAGTACAACTATACTGTACTAAATGGATGAAACACATCATTCATAAAGAAAGTGATATCCCCCCCCCAAAAAAAAGAGATTGAGTATGATATGATAAGTTGGAATTGATATTGATATCTTTAGCCTTACAAAAATAATCAATAAACTAATCAAAACAATATTACAGTACAAAGCAAAGTTACCTAGGTACTGTATGTGTTTTAAGTATAACTAATATTCCATAACAAAACTCTTATCGCATCATGCTTTTATGGTGATATTGGTGAGCAACTTCCTATCATCAGGATATTAAATTATTTTCTCAAAACCTGCTGAAGCTATAGAGCTGACATTTTTACAACACACGGGCACGTATCTTTTGCTTATGATGTAAAAGTAGTTGCTTTGTTAATTCATTTGCTTACAAACATTTTCCATGCGAATATTTTCAAAATTTTCAATACACTATCTTCAGTAATACGTATTTACAGTATATCAGATTTACGAAAACATTGTTTCAGTATCTGTAAGGCTACTAAATAAATAGGGCTATATCTGAAAATTTCACTTTTCTATAAAACAAAGTTGAGAAAATATTCTTTTTGAATAAAAAAAAAAACAAACTTTTACATTCTTATAATGCACTTATACTTCTCAAACAAATCTAAAAATTACCATGGATACAGTTTTAATAAGTTCTCTTCCTTTTAGCCATTGAATCAGTGCTGGCCGTCCCTATATATAGCTCGAGTAAGCGGCATATACTACCTCTTTCGTCTGTCTTTCCTTTCCACTGTAAAGCGCTCAGGCTCTCCTGGGCTCTAAAGCGCGCGCTTGCGCCTATGGGCATCAGTTGACTGTGCTATGGCGAAATAAGCGCACCCTACAGCAACAAAGAGGTGGGCAGTTTGGCATATCACTTCTACAGAGAGACGCTTGAGTCAAAGAAGAATTGATCAGCAATGGAATGCTCACCACTGAGAATACAAATTCATACTGTGATATTGCACAGAAGAGAATTAAATTCCCCAAAAAACCGAAAATCTTTTTTACTGTGGTGTGCCATTAGCGAGTGGCTTTTCACGCAAGAGATCCGAGTTGATAATTGTTGAAAGTCAAAATGAAATTTGTAATGAAAAACAGGATGTTTCGGACACGATTTCCATTTCCTTGCTAGCATTATACAATTTTCTAACAATCACCACCACCCCAACACAAAATCTGTAATGCAATAAGAATCTATCGCCGCATTTTGCTCCGAGAACGTCTCACATGGCTGAGTGCTGCTTCAACATGTTACTCCACGAGGAAGATTCTTGGATAAATAACGACAGTATTAAGTACTCGCCGTTGAAGAAATATACTTTAGAAACTAATTATATTAAACCATTCTATATTTTAATTAAGATAAAGTGTGATTATCATATTTCCGAAAACATATGATCTGAAATAGGCACACAAAAATTTTTGAACAGGAAACCATATTCAATGGATTCAATCTGCTATGCATTGTCATATTCAAATCACATTCCATATTCGCCAATTATCGCACAGCGCTTAAATAATCAGGTATTACTTTTCTGACTTACCTGTTTCAAGCAATCTTAGGAGATAATCGGATCTCTCGTCACAAAGAGTCCCACCATGTGTCCGTCTGTAAGGAAAGAATCTTAAGTAAAGACTTCGAATAAATGCCTTTGATAAATAACTTTAAGATAATACAGACACAAAAAGGAATAAGTGATATCAAGGAAGTATTACAAACATTCTAACAAAAAATGAATGTAAGAGAAAACTGCGAATATGTCATTGAAAAATAAGGTAAATAATATACTATGGTAACATAGCGAGATTCGGACTATTGTTTAAAACGTGAGTTACTAATGTGGAATAATATATGAAACACTTAAGAAATGTTGAATAGTATTTAATGTAAAATTATTATCTTATATCAAAGCTGCATATTATGAGAATATTGCATACTTCATATTACTTTCCGTAATTGTTACATAATTTTCTTTGCGTTAGTGAGACAAAATAGTTCTGACATAAGGAATGAATTTACAATAATGCTTTATATACGCATTGCTGACAACTGCAAAAATTAAATTGATAGTAATCTGATGCTTGTAATAATTAGTAAAGGCATGTGGACAACAATAAAACTTAATTTGATAAAACCTTAAAATTTCAAATACATTTTAACTTCTATTCATTCATTAGGCGTAAATAAAAAGCTAATTTGTATTTTTCTATCAACACAGAGACGAAGGAAAGAATGTTGTTGGACTCGGTTAAGAGAGAAGTATTATATGATAATCTTATTGAATTTGGTATTCCCAAGAAACTAGTTCGATTAATTAAAATGTGTCTGAGTGAAACATACAGCAGAGTCCGTATAGGTCAGTTTCTATCTGATGCTTTTCCAATTCACTGTGGGCTAAAGCAGGGAGATGCACTATCACCTTTACTTTTTAACTTCGCTTTAGAATATGCCATTAGGAAAGTTCAGGATAACAGGCAGGGTTTGGAATTGAACGGGTTACATCAGCTTCTTGTCTATGCGGATGAAGTGAATATGTTAGGAGAAAATACACAAACGATTAGGGAAAACACGGAAATTTTACTTGAAGCAAGTAAAGCGGTCGGTTTGGAAGTAAATCCCGAAAAGACAAAGTATATGATTATGTCTCGTGACCAGAATATTGTACGAAAAAAAATATTCTTCACCTGACATAATTAGGAACTTAAAATCCAGACGTTTGAGATGGGCAGGGCATGTAGCACGTATGGGCGAATCCAGAAATGCATATAGAGTGTTAGTTGGGAGACCGGAAAGAAAAAGACCTTTAGGGATGCCGAGACGTAGATGGGAGGATAATATTAAAATGGATTTGAGGGAGGTGGGGTATGATGATAGAGACTGGATTAATCTTGCACAGGATAGGGACCGCTGGCGGGCTTATGTGAGGGCGGCAATGAACCTTCGGGTTCCGTAAAAGCCATTTGTAAGTAAGTAAGTAAGTAAAGAATGTTGTTGACTCACATTTTATGATCCCTCGGAAATCGAAAGTACGATTTGGAGCAATTTGTAATACTGTAATTGTAACAATTATAAACAGCACATATACACCCTGACATTTTAACACAGCACTAATCCAGCAACAATATAAGTTACATTGCAGTTGATTACAGCTTGTTTCGCGGGTTTCGCCACATCGGTCGCCTAGGTAGCAGCACCAGAACTGCTAGCTGTCCAGTATTATTATAGTAAGGTATTTGGTAATAAGACAGAATATAAGGAAATGGCGTCGTTGTTATGTTTCCATGGTTACAAAGTATCTTTGCGGTTATGTTTATGTTCCCATCTCTCATCAAGGTACAGGTTCCCAATCTCTACACCTCCAACTCTCCTGGAATCTCTGTCCATCCAAGATTCCATCGAGGACTGACATTGTACCTACTATTCACCGCTCGATACCTGGCACTTGGAAGAACAGCTGTTCTTATCGCAGACCAATCTATCTGAAGTCGAGATGCACTTTTGAACCATCAAGTACAGTGTGGAAGAGCGCGTGTTATTCACAATATATTTTTGCTAAGTATGATCAAATTTCTACACATTTAAAGGACAAAACTAAAATTATTTCAATAATTTATCATAATACACTGCTTTCTTAAATTGATTAAGTATATTGAGAATTCAATCAATCGCTTTTCCAAAGTAGGGGAGTAGTGGGTACTGTGAGACATAAAATATTAAGACATATGTATGCAAGTGAAATTTCAAGTATTTTTAAAATCAAGAGCAATAGAAATATACATTAAAACATGGAGTACAATAATACATAAACATAAATGTTAATAGATAAAGGACATAATATACGATGCGTGTTTGTAAAAAAAATGCAAATGTCTCACTGTTCCCATTCAGGAGGGTACAGTGAGACACCAGTATCTTTTAATGGACATTGAAATGATTTACATTTATTTCCAAAGAAAAGAAAGCTTGCTGTCTCTTTATCTTGCCATGTTCTGTAGACTTACTTAGAATCGTTTTGATGTCTGGCTTCGAAACCATTGAAACATCTGGAACATTTGGAAAAGTGAATTTTCCATGACTTTTCAAACTTTTGCTAAAAAGCTAAGCTATAGTTCCTAAATTGGTTACTAGTATGTTCATTTTTAATGTTAGTTACCGGTAAATGTAATATAATTACAGTTTGTTTTTGCAAATCATTGGTAAATGGGAACAGTGAGACGTCTCAGTGTACCCTTGAATGGCATGTCTCACTGTTCCCTTTACGCATTGTTGGTTTAAAAATGGTGCCATCACTTCAAAATCAAAACAAGAAAGACGAAACTTTGCAAAACATAACGCCAAATACCATAGTATTAGTTAACAAAACATTCATGTTTCTATTTAATTTGTATATTCAAATAATCTTTATTAAACACAAGCCAAAATTTTACTTCTAGAGTTAAAAATTACGAATTATTTTTTCATCACTCACCTTTATAACTAGAATAAAATCGAGTATGAAAATACTGTTACTTTACTCAAGAAAAATACAACTCCACTGTTACAAACATTTCAACATCAAAATTTAACTTACCATCTAATAAAAAATGTCTTACTGTTCTCCCTGTCTCACTGTACCCACTTCTCCTCCAAGTCATGAAATGTTTCATATACAACAATTTTTTCTCTCAAAAAGGAAGTAAAAACGAGCAATATTGTATTAATATTTTTTGTTTGAAATCCCTCAAAGAATAATCCCTTGAAATGAATGACATACTTGCGGCTCATCCTGTATATTAAACATGTCCTATATTATACTATATTTTAAAAAGGAAAATTATTCTCTTATTAAGAATTGAAACTTGAAGGCAATAGACGGATTACGCTCTGTGGTGTTAACCTCACTAAGTTGGATTGCAAGATATAAAACGCCACTGAACGTTTCAGCGAATGGAATCACCAACTTCCCTCCTTTGCTCATTGAACTCCTCCCTTCCTCCGATGTGAGAGGAAGCCCAGCCCTTGATCAACTCCGCCGTGAGCTGGTATTGACTGTTTTACACGAGTGCATTCAATTGTTCCTGATTGCAGCTATGTCAGAACGATCGAACTTTACAGAGATAACTTTCGACACGATTATTTTATTTTGTCATTGTTTGCGTTAGTCAAGCATAAGCAATAAAACAAAGTGGGAGAGCATTCAATATCGTGGGCTACAAAATTCTGGAACCTGTAAGTAGCTATAAAATGTAGTAGAAATAAACTCTAACGTACGGTCGGAAAACCAAAAATCATCTTCACAAGTCGTTTAATCATAACCCTAATGCAAGGAGATAAAAAAATGTGTATTTATATGACCATTACACTTTTACTACGTAATACTACTTTTCACCAATAAAATGGTACGAAATGACGTGTTTCGACCAATTATGGCTACTTATTCTACCATTTTTATTACCTCCTTAGCATTTGTTTCTTTGTTTGCCAACATTGTACTTTCAATAATTGTACCTTTTAAAATGATTTATGTTTATTTCATCACTCTTAATTAAAACTTCCTATAACTTATTTTGTTTATATTATTTAGGTTATGTTGCAGCTTCTGTTGTATGAGGTTATAGATAGTCACCTATCAGAGATTGTTTAAAAAGTATATAGGCCTATTAATTGAAGTGGAATGCAACTGTTTTAATAAAAAATGAAACTGAATCAATAAAGCCTTCTTGACTAGTAATTGTCCATAGAGTTGAATGAACTGGTAACAAAAGAACAGCTAATCATAACACATCACTGCCATCTAGTGGAATATTTGTAATGATGAAATGGTAGAATAATACATTTCTAAGAGAGTTTAGTATTTTAGTAAGTCAATTTATATTTTAGATTAGATTAGATTAGATTTATTTATTTTATTGTATTAGAGTACTTTATTTCTTCCTCTCATCACCATCATCATCATCATGAACTTCTTCGTATTAGACCATGTGATCTGTAACGATAATTTAAGAAAGATGGTCTTGATCCCTCCATCGATGCCTTGGTCCTGATCTCTGTGTCCTCTTGATCTGTATACTGAGGCTAGTCTTGGAAGTCTCTCTCTTTCCATTCTTTGTACATGGTTCTTCAACTGTTGCTGATATTGTTGAATTTCTTCGGTTATACAGGGAACCTGCGATCTTTTTCGGTTATCTATGTTTCTTTTATGGTCCAACTTCATTGTAAGTACCCAATAACGATCTTAAAAAACGCATCTGAGCTGCTTCAAGTTTCTGTGAATTTCGTTTATTTAATTTCGAAATTTCGCTTCCATAACTGATTGTTGCTTTTGACGTTTAACTTTGTATCCACTCTCATCTCTTTGCCAAAATGTCTTCTAATAATTCCGTTCATTTTATTATATTTTTGTAATTTGAAGTCTAGATCAGTTTTATGTTCTGAAAATAAATTTTTTAAGTATTTAAATTCAGAAAAATGTTATATTCCTCTTCCATTTATTTTAATTTTTTCGCGTTGGATGTTTTCTCCACACGTTGCCTTTGTCTTTGAGGTCGAAATTTTCATGTCATACTCGCTTGCTATTTTATATAATTGATGCTCTGCAATCTGCAGTCCGTCTTCAGAATTTGGTAGAATTACCTGATCATCGACATAGTTTCTTTGAACTGATTTGTTCCTTGTTAGTTGTATAGCATTATTGACAATTTTATTACATTCTTAAATTAGTCTATTGATATACTCGTATATGAGGCGTTCAGAAGTCAACATGATTAACTCCACTTTTGGTTATTTCAGAGTTTCTAAGTTAGTATTTAACTAAATTGACCATATTTTCAGTGGTCAAAGTGATGAACTCCATAGTTCAGTAAAAAGCCCACAGAATAGTATTCTTCTTGACTATATCACAGAATTAATAGTATGTATTTAACTTTAACCTTGATTATCTCAAAATCTTTGGAAAAGAAGTTAATCATGTTGACTTCTGAACGCCTCATATGTTGAATAAAAAAGGAGGTAAACTACAACCTTGTCGGACACCTTTATTGCAGTATACGGGTTCCGATATTTGATAATGTGTTAATTTTATTTGAACTTTTGAATTCTGATATATGCTTTGTATTGCTTTCATTAAGTGCTGATCTATGTGTTCTTTCTTTAATATGTTCCAAAGTTTGTCTTGATTTAAGCTGTCGTATGCTGTTTCAAAATCAATGAATAGTAGATGCAATGGAAGATTAAATTCTCTTCTTTACTCAGTAATTTATTGAAAAATAAATATGGAATCTGGTGTACTTCTGCCTTTCCTGCAGATACATTTATTTATTCTAATCTTTATATCAGGCCTGCACAAGGTTTGCGGTCTCCGAGCCGGCTCACAGCTCGTGAGCGGAATGCAGATATTAGCTGCGCTCTGCATAAGAGTGGACTGGAAGAAGGGGTAGATCTCGTACAAAATATACACAAAAGAAAGTACTATTACGAGTGTTTGTGAAATGAATTCCCGTTCAGTGTTTGCAAAACTATCTTGGAATATTATTAATTAATAAAGAAATATTTATTTTACAGAAGTAATAGAAATTCTATAGCTACTTAAATGTACAATATCAGTTGTTATATTTTTATTTATCAGTACATCAAAACGAGGTTTTATGCTGTTTGCAGCTGAAAGGAACAGTAGCCTACTGATCGTAATGAAACATCAGTTACAGAAGTTCGATGTCTGCCTTTATTAAAGTTGATTATAGAAAACAGTTGCTCACAAATATAAATGTTGAGCCAAACATAGCAATCATTTTCACAGCCAGCCTGTGTAGTCGAGGATATTATTGCTAATGTTTAGTCTTGTAAAACTCAACCAGGCTAGTAGTATTATTCAAACGATCTTTAGCCCTTAGGTCACATTGAAGATCAATAAGTTCGAGCTGTAAATCATTAAATGTTAAATGTTATGTTCCGTATTTTAGATTCCTCCATACTGTACTGTAGCAGTAGGTAAGCAACGTGAAACAGTTACTGAGAATAGGCCTACACTCTGCATTCCACTAGATAATTGAGTGGTCGTTTCCCTCTCCTCTACCTATAGCAAGTCTATGTCATTCTGACTTATCTTCCTCTCCGTTTCGGCGAGCGGAAAACACGGCTCTCCCGCTCCCAAGGAGCGCGCGCGCTCGTTGAGCGCTGTTTGTGCAGGCATGCTTTATATAGTTTCTTCTAAACGTGTAATAGTCATTAAATTCCACTCGAGTTTTGATTTTCTCTAGATGAATCAAAACCTGTAGTGAGATTACTGTATATAAATAAATACAATTTTTTAACCGGCTAGATTCTTGAAAAATATGTAGAAGGCTGATTTCTAGTTGTTCCTACTTTAAATGATTTTGATATGGAGGAAATGATGAGATCATGCTACTTTTAACATAATTAGAAATGAATTATATCTTCTTGTAGTTATTATTCATCCTAAGATTGCTCTAAGATGTGAACAAAGTTTGAAACTAAAATTGGAAGTTAGTCAGAAGTTGAGAGTAATTTCAAAGAAAATTGAAGAAACACGTCACAGGCTAGACAGGGAGCAAGAAGGTGGCGATGCGCTGTTCATTATTAAGTAATTAGTCGATGTCGCACAAAGTTGTGGACACGGCAGTGAGGAATTGCGCTCCATCAAGTCACAAAGTGAGGTTCGTTGAATGTAGCTGACGGCCACTGTTGTCAGAACTGCTGACATGTTCGTTTCACAAAATGAAGTCTTCATGCCGTCAGTTTCAACACTTGAATAACAATCAACGCGACATAAATACTGTATCTCACTCTAAAGGCCCATGCAAAATGAAAATTAAACATAACCGTAACATAAACACCCAGGCTACCAAATGGGATCATTCACAATGATTCACATAAACATTGCCGTAAGACGTTAACATGAAAGTTTGCAAACTCCAAACTTTCATGCTTATGCTTACGTGATTTGCAAACAGAACACAATCGTGGAGCGCTGAAGTATGCGACAGAATATGAGGAAATGGCGTCGTTGTTATGTTTCCATGGTTACCAAGTATGTTTGCTGTTATGTTTATGTTCCCATCGTGAATGATGGTATGACTTCTTGATTTTAGTGTAACGTTAAGTTAACGCTTACGTTATGTTTAATTTTCATTGTGAATGAGCGTTTAGGCCTAATAGTGTTTTAGGAATAATAATTGGCATTCTAAGACAAATGGAATAACGATTTTTGATCAACAGATTGGTTCTTGGCCCCTGTCGTATAGTGCTATTGTTTATACATTATACCATGCTACACTAATTTTTAACAATGAAAACCAAGCTAATTACTTTAATAGATATCTTTTATTATGTTTTATACATTAAAATCCTTCCATATTTGCGCTGTGAGATCAGTGGTTAGTGTAATGTTACTATATACTTCGTTACTATTTATATTTTTTACAACAGTTCACAGAATTGGATTAATAACGATAAGGTATAAAAACAATATCATTAGAAAACGGAAACTTGAAACATATTGGAATACTTCTACTAGTGCGAAAACCACTCGGATGTACAGTCATGTACAGAAGTATAAACACAGAGGAATCCCAAACATTAACTTAGCATCAGACAGAAACTGGCCTATACGGAGAGACACATTTTAATTAATCGAACTAGTTTCTTGGGAATACCAAATTCAATAAGAGTATTATATAAAACTTCTCACTTAACCGAGTAATATGCCTTTTTGAAATCTATGAATAACTGATGCACTATACCCTTATAGCCTACTCCCATTTTTTCTCCAATATCTGTCGAACACAAAAAAATCTGATCAATAATCGATCTATTACGGCTAAAACCGCACTGATAATCCCCAATAATTTTATCTACATATGGAGTTAATCTTCTCAAAAGAATATTGGACAAAATTTTGTACGACGTCAACAAAAGTGATATTCCTCGAAAGTTACTACAGCTAGTCTTGTCCCCCTTCTTAAAAATTAGTACAATTATGGACTCCTTTTTTATTTGGTTATTATACGACGCTGTACCAACATCTAGGTTATTTAGCGTCTGAATGAAATGAAGGTGATAATGCCGGTGAAATGAGTCCGAGGTCCAGCACCGAAATTTATCCACCATTTGCTCGTATTAGGTTGAGGGAAAACCCCGGAAGAACCTCAACCAAATAACTTGCCCCGATCGGGATCCGAACCCGGGCCACCTAGTTTCGCGGTCAGACGCGCTAACCGTTACTCCGTCTCTATATATTGTCACAATATTATTTATTGTATTGCAGTGATATAGTGTTTTTTTGTTGTACAATCGCTTTATATACAAGTTTACCTTTTTCGATATAATTATATATATTCTTGCCTCAGGATTCAGTAGTCGTACAGTTGTATGCCGTCTTTTAGCACAAAGCACGCGGTATAATGAATATATTCAAAATCATAAGTTGCCGTGCTGATTTCTTGACATCAATGGTCTACAAGGACATTATGATGGGAGGATAAATTTTTCTGAGGCGGAACAAGATTTAATGGCCTACAACAGTGATGTCAATTGATACCCATAGGAGCAAGCGCGCGCTTTAGAGCCCAGGAGAGCCTGAGCGCTTTACAGCGGAAAGGAAAGAGACAGACGAAAGAGGTAGTATATGCCGCTTGGTCGAGCTATATACAGGGATGGCCAGTACTGATTCAATGGATAAAGGGAAGAGAACTTATCAAAACTATATCCATGTTAATTTTTAAATTTGTCTGAGAAGTATAAGTGCATTATAAGAATGTAAGTTTTAATTTTTACGTTAATATTTCACATGTTTATTTTTTCAAAAAGAATATTTGCTCAACTTTTTTTACAGAAAAGTGAAATTTTCAGATATGTTTGTTTAGTAGCCTTACAGGTACTAAAACAATGTTTTCGTAAATCTAATATATAGTAAATACGTATTACTGAAGATAGTGTATTAAAATGTTTGAAAATATTCGCATGGAAAATTGTTGTAAGGAAATGAATTAACAAAGCAAATACTGTTACATCACAAATAAAAGATATGTGCCTATATGCTGGTAAAACGTCAACTTTATAGCTTCAGCAGATTTCGAGATAATTTAATATTCTGATAACAGAAAGTTGCGCACCAATATCACATAAAAGCATAATGCGATAAGAGTTTTATTATGTAATATTAGTTACAGTTAAAACATATACCTAGGCAACTTTGCTTCGTACTATAATATTGTTTTGATTACTTTTATAAGGCTAAAGATACCATCAATATCAATTTCAACTTATCATGTCATATTCAGTGTCTTTCTTTGGGATAACACTTCTTTATGAATGATGTGTTCAATTCACTTAGTACAGTATAGTTGTAGTTATTATGGAATTTGTGTGAATATTCCTTCTTTACTTTTTATTATGTTATTAACGTTTAAAACACAACTGCAATATTAGGCTAAGAAATAGGTGTTAGTACTTTTGTTTTACAGGCAATATAGAAAATAACAAACAGAAAGAAGCCATATAAAAATAACGATATAAAATTTCACGTTCCGTTTGAACTTTGTACACCACTGTTTTCTTAATCCAACCAGGCTGCTTATTCCTCCTAGCATACTTAGCGCTTAATGCCCGAGCACGACGTCAAGGTCAGAAAAATGCGCTTGCTTTGACATCACTGGCCTACAATGATGATGAAGATGATAATGGCGGGTTTAGTGTCTAATAAGAATAAAGAAGGATTGCTTTGAAGAAAAGATTGTAATTTTTCTCATAGCCAATTATTTTTTTAATAATTGTTTACTTCTCAATAAGCAGCATTGAATTTTAAGGAAGTAACAGCTTTAAAAATATTTTAATTACTTGTCAACCTTCAGAATTCAAAACGTTTAATAAACTTTAAACGTAATTGTTAGCACACGATCACTTCGTAATAAAATGAAGTACCTATTATTTCTTTGATGTACATTCATGCATTAAACACTTTAAACTTTTAAGCGAATAATTTACACCGACGTTAAAGTGAGAAACACGGCGTGGCTCTGTGAAGTAATGGAGTACTGCAGTTAATAAACAACAATAGTGCTACATTTCAACGAACAAATGAAAGCTTTTTCAACCAGTATTGATTGAAACTTCATTCCAAAGCTACAGTTGCGTCCCCATCACGTCGTTGTTTTTAATAGAGGAAGTAATGAATTGGGTTTGTTATAACATGACGAGGTTTACATGTATAGTTGGCAAGCTCAGTGCCGGCGTTGATCAAACATAGGAAATTCAACCGAAAATTATGAACAGTCTGGACGAAATAGCTTTAATTAGTAACCTATACAGCACTATGATTGCGACCCAAATGTCAAATAAATCTGTGCAATTAACATTTAACAAATAAACTGAACCAAATTCATTACGATAGAGCAGCCGTGGCGAGAACGTGACTCGCGAGACATTGTGGCTCGCAGTGTTAGCTGTGCATTTCGCTTGCTTCTAACCTCCGCCAACCCCCACCCTCTCACTCACTGGAGTCAAACTCCGTTCCATTTGTATTTGTCTCTGACCTGCGAGTGGCATATGTCTCTCTCGAAACCATGTACGGAAGTTCCAAGTAGGATGGGAGGACGCAATTTTTTTCTGTCAATATGATGAGAATATTAAATGTATGATTTGTTCACAAGTATTACGAGGAAACAATTGTATAACATAAAACGGCATTATACTACATGTCACTCATGAAACATTAAAAGGTTAAGTGTTATCATCATCATTATCATCATCATCTCTGTACTTCGACCCTTTTTCAGCAGATGTACGAATAATGCGGTTAGCTCTTCAATTTTAACTCACTGATTTACTATGTGATGTTAAATGAAAGCTAGATGTAAGGACTTGACAAATGTTGAACTTTCAAATCTTTGCTAAAAAATAAATATCCGAAGCTTCGTTCTTTCGCTTGCTCTGTTGAATCCATGTTCGCTACAACTTACGTTTGTGAAAAATTTAAATTGTCACTGGTAAAGCATTTGGTCTTACAAATACTGGTAAGACCTATACTAATCGAAAATCAAGCATATAGAAGATATTTACGAGTATATAGTTCCAGGCTTTTGATTCACTCTGTAGATCTGGTAGAAGTAAGATTGAAACATGTGAAGTAAAATTTTTAAGAAGAGTTTACTGGTCTTATCCTCTTGGATCAAGTGAAAAGTAAAGAAATTAGATACACATTAAAAATATTTAACATATTTTCAACAATTAAAATAGTAAAAACCAAATTTAGATCACGACTGACAGGCAAATACCTTCGTGATCAACAACGACTGGCAGTAGGCCTAAGTGACATAATTCCTGATTTTGAAACTTTAGTTTGTAGCCTTGTACTGTATAAAATTATATTTAAGTGCTTGACGTAAGGAAAATGAAAATCCCTTAATAAGTCTGACAGTTGCTTCACTTCCCCTTCAGGTGTCCGCCTCCCTCCATAAGTACTATGCACGTTGCAGGTTACACAGTGGCTCGGCGCACGATTACATTTTCGCTGGGATAGAGTGTTGTGAAAGCTACAAGTATTCTAAAAATGAAATTTGTTTGAAAAAAATATGTAATTGATGGAAGTTGAGAGCTAATTCCAATTGTATTTTTTCATATTATGACTTGCCTATCGTGGCTATTAAATGAGCTTCTTATCGTATTGATTGACAATATTTCTACCCAATTCTGACAACGGTAAATATGTTCACAATCATTCGAATTGAAATTTTTCCCTATATATTGCTGATGGTGGGAGCAATCGTAGGATCGTTTCATAGCTATAAATAGGAATAAACAGACAGCCGAAATAATTGATCTACGATCATATTTGAAATCTCAGCCACTCAACCATCTGAAGTGAACGAGGAGAAAAAGAAAATCTACCAGCCCACGATTCAGTACCTATCGGCGAAATACAACATAGAAAAAATCGCAGTTACCGGTCTCTTCTTTGGAGCGAGAGGCACCATTCCGAAAGCCTTTGTAAAGTGGAGGGAAAAATACAAGCTGACGAGAGATCTTCAAGATGCCATCGTCACCACCATTATAAAATTTTCTGTAGCGATATTTCATCAGCGTCTTTATGGCGAACATTCAATTTAAATTATACTTGGTTCTATTTTTTTTTCTTATGTCTTAATCACTTTTGTCTGAAACCTTTTTATATAATTTTTCATTTTACATTTCACTGTGAGCTATTCTGTGTCGCAGAGCAAACCCAAAATATTGGGTCAGACCAATAAAAAAATAGTATTACTTTAAATAAACAGGGAGTAGGAGTATAAGTGCCATTATTTTAACTGATGATTGTTCATGTCATAAAGAAGAAAAAATGTCCTCACAATTTTATTTCTAATTGCAATATTTAACTAATTATTATTAAAGTTTACGATATTAGACGTTTTGCAACGTTGCTGGATGGGAAGAAGGGGGTTTAGGAGTAGACAGTACAGCTCTAGCGGGTACAGTCATAGCGGTACAAAACAGATGCTCTGTTCTAATGCAGGGCGGACCATGACAATACTATTGTTTACATAAATCAAGCAGCAAATACAAACTTTCAGTCTCATTAATAGAACATTATGGTAAATTTACATTTTATGTAACAATATTGCTCCATTATTGTACATCTAAAAATAAACAATAATGGTGTTGTGCACAAAATCACACGAACTTTCTTCTAATGCAAAATTTTAATCTTTCCCGCTTCCGTAAAGCAGTATCATTTTCAAACAAATTTCTGGTTGTGTTTTTCGAAACGGGGTAGGAAACTTCTAGTTTCTAAAAATCGTTGAGAAGCTGCTACAAAAGTTCGCCGATTAGGTAACCTTTTTTAAGGAAAACGTTGACGGTACATCCTTCTTGCCTCACTTGAATTACGACGACTTTCTCCATAAATTAGTAACATGATAGTCGCCCTCAGTAGCGTAGTTGGTATGGCGCTGGCCTTCTAAGCCGAAACTCCGGGTTCGATCCCGACCGAGGTCGATGGCATTTGTGTGTTTAAATGCGACAGGCTCATGTCAGTAGATTTACTGGCATGTAAAAGAACTCCTGCGGGACAAAATTCCTGCATACCGGCAAAGCTGATATAACCTCTGCAGTTGCGAGCGTTGTTAAATAAACTATAATTTAGAACATGATATTCCTAAATTGTGAATGACATTGTAAGCAGTGTATTATGATAATAAATGATTGAAAGAACTTTAACTTTGTCCTTCAAATGTGCAGAAATTTAAAATAATACACCGTTCTCTTAAATTGATTGAGCATATCGGGAACTAAATCAATGGCTTTCCGAAAACAAATTAGAATTCTTTCATATCTATAAAACAATTTTTGTTTCGAAAAGGAAACAACGAGCAAAATTATATTAAACATTTTTTCGGAATATGTATGGTAAGCCTTTCTTGTGTTAAATTCTAACGTATCTTGTTTGCATGTTTCGACCTATTATGGGTCATCCTCAGAAATGGTCGTTTTTTATCTTGGCGCCTCTTGTTTTGTTTCCTGTGAGGGTGTGTTCGTGTGATGTAATGTAGAGTCAAAGAGTGTGTCTGTTTTAAAGTTGATCATATTGTTCTAGTGTGTTTAGTTTCTGGTTTTTTGGTTGGATGTGCAGTACTTCCATGTCTGTGTTGATGTCTCTGTGGGTGTGGTTGGCATTTGTGATGTGTTCTGATATGTGGAAGTGTTTTTTAATTTTGTTATGGCTGTGATGTTATGTGTTCCTTGTAACGTGTTTGAAACGATCTGCTTGTCTGTCCTATGTAGAAGTTGTTGCAGGTGTTACATTTGAGTTTGTATACGCCTATGTGGTTGTATTTGTTTGTTTGTGTGTTGAGATGTTTTTGTAGAGTGTTATTTGTTCTGTATGCGATGTTGTAATTTAATTTCTTGAATGAGGTTGCAATTTTGTGTGTGTTTTTGTTTTCGTATGTTAGTGTAATGTATTTTTTGTGTTCTTGTGTTTGTGTTGTATTCTTATGTTTTTTGTGATTATGTTTTGTCTTATGTATTATGTTGTCTATTATGTTAGGGTTGTATCCGTTTTCTTGTGCTATGTATTTGATTGTTTAGCTCTTCGTTGTAATCCTGTTGGTTCATTGGTATGTTGAGTAGTTTGTGTACCATTGTTAGGAATGCAGCTTGTTTGTGTTGTGTGGGGTGGTTGGATGTGTTGTTATTGTGTGTTGTTGTGGATTTTCTGTATACTTTGAATGTCTGTTTGTTGTCTACTTTTGTTATTGTGATGTCTAGAAAATTTATGGATTTGTTGTTTTCAATTTCTAATGTGTAGTGTAGCTTTGGGTGTATTTTGTTTATGTGTTGATGCAGATTTTGGAGCTGTCTTTTGTTTCCTTTGTATAGTATTGTATGTCATCTACGTATCTGTGCCGATATATGATGTTGTCTGTGTGTTTGTTGTTGTCTTTGTTTATTATGTATGTCTGTTCTATGTGGTGTACCAGTTCTGAGGATGACCCATAAAAGGTCGAAACATGTAAACAAGGTGCATTGGAATTTAACATAAGAAAGTCTTATCATACATATTCCGAAGTGATACAGTGTTAAAAGTTGTGTAATCAAGATGTATAAACATTTTTGTTTGAAATATCTCATAGAATAACCCCCTGAATTTAATGACATTATTCACGGTTCACCCTGTATATTTGTTGCCTTTGTCTCTCATAATAAATGAACGTTAAAACAGGTCAAGTTTCAGCTACGGTCATCACTTTGCGCTGTGAATGAACCATGACGTAATTTACGACACGAAGCAGGGTACTTTACGAAAGCATGAAAGGAAATAGTCATTCTCCTGGCAGTGTCTGAACTGTTTTCTAAGAATATTCCGCACATACAGAGTTTGTACAGGAATTAAGGCTCGTTATTTATTACTTTTCTGTGAGGTGAAAGAATGCTGTAAAATCGCGTCTTCTGGTACGACGTAGTGCACATATCTGCTAGAGCAAGCGCCAGGATAAAGACGAAACGTGCACTTTTCTCAACGGAAGAGGAAATAACCTATAAAATCCTGTGCTCGATGTTAAAGTCGGCGAAATAGGATGTAAAAACTTGAGCGTTAGATTAAGTCTGCGATAGCCAAAAGTGACATTTAATCAGTGATAAATCACCGTAATACCCTCAACTGATATTGCAAGTTTACGGTTACTTCATGGCAGAGTGTCAATAAATAGATTGAAGAACGTATATTTACAAATTTAGTATTCTGGCTCATTTTTGAAGCTGTACACCAGCCATCGGCAAATTTGTATTCACGATGACATCACTGGATGCAAACCGCAATGTATATCAATAGAAGAGTATAGAGCACTCCGTTCGAATCCCAGTAGCGGACTCTCAACACAATCATCTGACGTATAAGGGTACGTACACGTTGGAGCGAAGATAAACGATAAAAGAAGCAGCGATGCTATATCAGAGAGAATTGAAGCATGCATTGTCATTGAGGTGTGCATATTGGAGTAACGATGAAAGCGAAGATACACGATAAAAGAAGTAGCGATGCTATATCAGAGAGAATTGAAGCATGTATTGTCATTGAGGTGTGCATATTGGAATAACGATAAAAGCGAAGACACACGAAAAAAGAAGCAGCAATGCTATATCAGAGAGAATTGAAGCATGCATTGTCATTGAGGTGTGCATATTGGAGTAACGATGAAAGCGAAGATACACGATAAAAGAAGTAGCGATGCTATATCAGAGAGAATTGAAGCATGCATTGTCATTGAGGTGTGCATATTGGAGTAACGATAAAAGTGAAGATACACGATAAAAGAAGCAGCGATTCTATATCAGAGAGAATTGAAGCATGCATTGTCATTGAGGTGTGCATATTGGAGTAACGATAAAAGCGAAGATACACGATAAAAGAAGCAGCGATGCTATATCGGAGAGAATTGAAGCATGCATTGTCATTGAGGTGTGCATATTGGAGTAACGATAAAAGCGAAGATACGCGATAAAAGAAGCAGCGATGCTATATCAGAGAGAATTGAAGCATGCATTGTCATTGAGGTGTGCATATTGGAGTAACGATAAAAGCGAAGATACACGATAAAAGAAGCAGCGATGCTATATCAGAGAGAATTGAAGCATGGATTGTCATTGAGGTGTGCATATTGGAGTAACGATAAAAGCGAATATACACGATAAAAGAAGCAGCGATACTATATCAGAGAGAATTGAAGCATGCATTGTCATTGAGGTGTGCATATTGGAGTAACGATAAAAGCGAAGATACACGATAAAAGAAGCAGCGATGCTATATCGGAGAGAATTGAAGCATGCATTGTCATTGAGGTGTGCATATTGGAGTAACGATAAAAGCGAAGATACACGATAAAAGAAGTAGCGATGCTATATCAGAGAGAATTGAAGCATGTATTGTCATTGAGGTGTGCATATTGGAGTAACGATGAAAGCAAAGATACACGATAAAAGAAGTAGCGATGCTATCAGAGAGAATTGAAGCATGTATTGTCATTGAGGTGTGCATATTGGAGTAACGATAAAAGTGAAGATACACGATAAAAGAAGCAGCGATTCTATATCAGAGAGAATTGAAGCATGCATTGTCCTTGAGGTGTGCATATTGGAGTAACGATAAAAGCGAAGATACACGATCAAAGAAGCAGCGATGCTATATCAGAGAGAATTGAAGCATGCATTGTCATTGAGGTGTACATATTGGAGTAACGATAAAAGCGAAGATACACGATAAAAGAAGCAGCGATGCTATATCAGAGAGAATTGAAGCATGCATTGTCATTGAGGTGTGCATATTGGAGTAACGATAAAAGCGAAGATACACGATAAAAGAAGCAGCGATGCTATATCGGAGAGAATTGAAGCATGCATTGTCATTGAGGTGTGCATATTGGAGTAACGATAAAAGCGAAGATACGCGATAAAAGAAGCAGCGATGCTATATCAGAGAGAATTGAAGCATGCATTGTCATTGAGGTGTGCATATTGGAGTAACGATGAAAGCAAAGATACACGATCAAAGAAGCAGCGATGCTATATCAGAGAGAATTGAAGCATGCATTGTCATTGAGGTGTGCATATTGGAGTAACGATAAAAGCGAAGATACACGATAAAAGAAGCAGCGATGCTATATCAGAGAGAATTGAAGCATGCATTGTCATTGAGGTGTGCATATTGGAGTAACGATAAAAGCGAAGATACACGATAAAAGAAACAGCGATGCTATATCAGAGAGAATTGAAGCATGCATTGTCATTGAGGTGTGCATATTGGAGTAACGATAAAAGCGAAGATACACGATAAAAGAAGCAGCGATGCTATATCAGAGAGAATTGAAGCATGCATTGTCATTGAGGTGTGCATATTGGAGTAACGATAAAAGCGAAGATACACGATAAAAGAAGTAGCGATGCTATATCAGAGAGAATTGAAGCATGCATTGTCATTGAGGTGTGCATATTGGAGTAACGATAAAAGCGAAGATACACGATAAAAGAAGCAGCGATGCTATATCGGAGAGAATTGAAGCATGCATTGTTATTGAGGTGTGCATATTGTAGTAACGATAAAAGCGACGAAAAAGGAAAGTTCCATTTTCTTCGCTCTTGTCGTTTATATAATCTCTGATTAAGATAATATTAATCTGTATAATTACCGGTGGTTATCAATATATTCGAATATTAATCGTTTATTATTATTTCGGCATATTAAATTAATTATTGTAGATATTGGAAAATTGATCAGTTGTGTATTTATTCGTCATATGTTATGAGATCACAAGAACCAATCACAACACAATGAATTTATATTACCTTTGGGATGAGAAACGGGTTTAATTTTGTACGTATTTAAGTTATATTAACCTTGAACTTAGCAGCTGATATTTCCTATATATCTTCTTTCATTAAGTGGATGCATAGAATATCCTCTACTGATAAATCAAAATGTTCGCTTCCCGCGTCCTCGTTGCTCCGATATGAACACTTGATTCTTTGATAATACCAGAGCGTCGCTAGGTTTTCTTCTATCGGTTATCGTTGCTCCAACGTGTACGTACCCTAATACACGTTAAGATAGACAATTTGTATTAACAAAAGCCGCCCTAAATAAGGGTTCGATAGATCGGCCTACTAATCAATTCATAATGAAAAATCATTAGGCCTAAAACCAATTGTATGGCAATTTGAAAGGAAAAAAAAACAAACATTAAGATAAATGATACGAAAACATAGGAAACCATTTACAATAAAAGTTTATTGATTACTAATTATAGCTAAGGATGATTTCAACCTGATATTCTATGGCATTAATCGTTGCATCAGAAATTTTAAATCGTTTAAGTTGATTTAAAGTTTCTCGCGGGATCGTGCCTCGGGCATCGAACATGAGCCCAAAAACTGTCCAATGTGTGATGTGGCTGTTTCTCATGCATCTCGAAACGGATTGTGGGATCAAGAATGACACCCTTATCCTTCTGCCGATCAATTATGATGATATCAGCACGTCTAGTAGAGCCATCAGAAGAGACGCAACCAACCTCCTCATAAACCTCATAGGAAGCATTCTGACGGATTGAAGCTGCGATGAGAGAACGAACCGTATTATGTCTGTTGATTCGGAGCAATTCTCCATGATGGCAGAAACCCAAGACGTGAGGAAGCGTTTCTTGCTCGTCGCATCTTCTGCAACGGATTGAGTCAAGAGTTCTACCAGGGAGAGTACGTACAGGTAAGTATTACAGTTCGTCTTAATGGCTTGTGTCCACTGACTGCTCGAAAGTCCCTTATACAGGGACATCATTTTATTTTTACTAGGCCTAACATTTTTAATATTAACCTGGCTATACCTTTGGATCAACGCCATTTCCTACCCCCTTCCATAACTGGAGTTCGATGATACTGGCGTAATATACAAACAAATCACTCTACTACGTATAGGAGGGAAGAAAAGTAGTTCATCCATTTACGTAAACTAGGAAAATCGCGCTTTTGAGTTTGATCATTTTCATTAGGTTTTTGTTTAATCAAAATACAGTACAGTATTAACAATGAGTGTTTTTACTCACCAACTGAGCTGTCCATGTGGACGTATTCATTGTGCAGTGTATATTATACTGTCTACAGCACATTAGCGTACAGTATAGAGAATGAAGTTAAATTGAAAAATAATCATAATATGGATATTTAAACACATTTTTGAAAATGGTGGCCGTTTATTTCGATACAGGCTTCAGTTCTAATGTGCATATTATCGCACTATAGACTATTTTACCTAATCCCAATTATCAGTTTCGTCCTTCGTAACTAGTAACTCATGTTGAAATAATTCTGTACCTACTCTATAAAAGAATGCCTTACGTACTGTAAATTAAATCTTCACTTCTGCCCGATCCGAAAAGATAAAATTACTCAGACATACTATCAACTGTCCGTCCAAGTAGGTATGTCGTAGGGTCGTACAAAGGGAGGAAATCACGTGACAGTTAATTACTTAACGAGGCCCTTTTATTTAAGTTGTTTTAAACAGTTTTATAATATAACGTAGACGTCCAATTCCTAACAGAATTAATGTTCTCACAAAAGAGCTAAGACGACAGCCCAGCCACTAGCTGGCGAATAAAAGCAGGTGGGGGAAACCGGGATACGACGTAGGCAAATGAACGACAGTACCTGTGCGAAAATGATTCAATATTGAAAGCTCTTTCGTCACTGAAAAACGCGAAAATATTTTTGGAACGTACTGTTTACTATGAACGTAAGGCTACTATGACTGTATTTGCGGTCTTGGATCTATGTAGAGGACGTTTGAACTTCATTAGTAGAAAGGATGGGAGTGAAGTTCATTCAAAAACTCAGGTACAATAAAAATTGAAGTAAAAATAAAATGATGTCCCTGTAGATGCACAAAGTGTATTTTATTTCACCTTAATTTTTACTGTACCACATCAATCCTCGACATTTCCCCCGTTGAAGTAAGTACAGTGCATATCCCTTTCAGTTCTTCAGTAAAAAATCTTGGCATTCACAAGGATAATAATCTCAACTGGGACATGCAAATCACAGAAACCTGCAGAAAAGTATATTCTATTATCCATGTGCTAAAAAGGATAAATGTTCATCTCCCCTCTTGCTTAAAAAAGTCCCTTGTGCAGACACTAGTATTTCCCTATTTTGACTATGCTGACATTTTACTGACTGACCTTTCCAGCGACAACAAAACGAAACTTCAACGTGCTCATAATTTGTGTGTACGTTTTGTAAGCAATGTTCGCAAATATGATCACATTACTCCATCCCTGGAAGCAATAGGTTGGCTTAAACTAGATAAGAAAAGAAATTTACATTCACTTCTCCTTCTCTTCAAAATCTTGAACTCTTCTATTCCTTCGTACCTGTCGTCTCGCTTCACTTACCTTTCTTCCCACCACGATCTGAACACAAGCTCTCGCCATGAAACAATACTAACAATACCATCCCATCGCACCTCCTCATACTCATCCTCTTTCACAATAGCCCTGCCAAGACTCTGAAATTCGTTACCTGCTAGCATCAGGGACTGTCGAAATAAAATTGAATTCAAACGCAAACTTACTAGGCACTTGGTCAGTAATTGAGACTCGTTCAGACACGGTTTCTTGTAAATAGTTCTCTTAATCTATCACAAAATATTTCAATATCCGGTAATTTCATCACCATAGAATTTTGTTATTGTAGGTTTAATTTGTAATTCAGTAAATACAAAAATATTCTTTGTTCTTAACTTTCATGATAAAATGTCTAGCTTTCATTAATCAGGTAATTTTGTCGTACTTTAATTTTTATTGTAATTGTAATTGTAAATTTAATATTAATTGTAATTTTATTGTTCATGTTATAGTTGTAGTCCCCTGGTAGAGGGGCAGGGAAGGCCTGACGGCCTTATCTCTACCAGGTTAAATAAATAAATACTAAAATACTAAGAACCTAGGAAAATACGTCAAAGTTTTCCACTCTTAATACAACTAGTAAATTTTCGTCTCTTAGTCACGATCCTTGTTTAGATTTTACAAGTTTTCATTCAGAAAACAATTGTTCCGAAATATAGCCCTATTGAATTTAGAGCCAAACATAGCAGCTACGGGTATGTAGGGTAGCGGCAGGGAACCTAACATAGGACTATAGATATTTTTCTATGTAGAGCATTTTAAATAAATCTAAGCCAGTCTGGGGTGTTACACAGAGACAACGTTTTATGTCCTCACTTATTTCCAACTGTCTTAATAAAACGTTACTTCACCTAGTAGACTTGATTAAAGTCGTATTTCGAGTCCCGTCTTTTACTATAGATACAAGTTGCTTCATGTTCAGTTTTCATTTGAATGGCTGCCTAGAATAACGTTGTAAGTGCGTTTTTGGCCAACTGAGTTTTCGGCTGGAAAATGTTGTATCGCACATCTTGCATCATGTGCTGTCATCGTCTTGCTGATATTCACACTACTTCGAGAGCTGTAGTATTTTGACTATGTTGCTGAGCCCAATAACGTTGTAACGCAAATAAAATGGCGGTCAATCATACTTGTGGCGTGACACATGGTCTCATAAAAAAACGTAAATAGAAAAAGAAAACGTAAGATTAATATCATGCAATGGAAGGACAATGTACGTAAGACACTAAAGGAACAGGGGAAAGAATATACTTCGAAGAAACGTGACATTAAACCAGCTGTGAACGACCTGAACTGGTGAGTAGAATAAGGTTGTGAGTCAATGTAGGCCTATACTGGGTGTTCAGTTCAAAGTGTGTCATGGCTCGCTGTATGCCGTCACGTGGCTAGTCGATGAGCCTAGAGAATTCAAAAATGTTATGTTTTATTTAACGACGCTCGCAACTGCAGAGGTTATATCAGCATCGCCGGATGTTCCGGAATTTTGTCCCGCAGGAGTTCTTTTACATGCCAGTAAATCTACTGACATGAGCCTGTCGCATTTAAGCACACTTAAATGCCATCGACCTGGCCCGGGATCGAACCCGCAACCTTGGGCATAGAAAGCCAGCGCTACACCAACTTGCCAACCAGGTCGACTAGAGAATTCAATCTTCCTACACTTCCGCAGAGGCGTATTACTTATCTGCCAGAGAAGTTGCCTAGCAAGTACGGCGTTCATTCTGAAGAGTACTTACTGATACGTACGGTAACGCTGGTAGTGGCAGGAATGTGAACTGTTTCGAAACATGTACTGAGATGAGTTTTTTGTACCTGTCGGGATATGGGGAGAGGGTTAAGACAATTACTTACGTATTTGTTGACATTAACTTCGACGGTCAACATGGACACGGAGCATTTGATTTGTATTGTGGAATGTTGCCTTACGCAACCGATGATAACAAATACCCTGCGTACGACTTGCCCGAGCAAAACACAGTTCGAAAAAGGTTATGGTAGCACACAGACCGTACAGACCGCCATCTGTTGCTACGACGTTTAAGTTATACCGTATACGCAGGACCTCCTATATAGGAGGTCCTGGTACACGTTCTCAAGTTCAGATTGAACGCCTTGATTAATAGGCAACTTCTCTGACATAAAAGCTGAAACTCGCTTCAAATCGCTGACTCATCAACAGTGACGTCATGACACACTTTGAAATGAACACACAGTAGAGTGCTAAAGGAGAATAGTTAAAGGTAATAAGGTCATGGTTAATGTGAATTCTACCATGGCGTAATAACAGAATAAAAGAAAAAAAAAATTTTATCTGTGTAATATTGATATTGTATGCCTAAACGTATGATCTAAGTTGTGTAATTTGTTTCAAGTTCTTATGATATAAATTTGTCTATTATTATTATTATTATTATTATTACTATTATTATTATTATTATTATTATTATTATTTAATGTACTCAATGTAACAACCATAAAGAATCTACCAGGAAATATGGACAGTATTGAAGTTTCTTTGCTTTACAACGTTGTTCTTCTGGATTGACATACAACGTTTTTCTACTGTAAATGTTCAAAAAGTTGTGTTAGTCGGAAGATGAAGAAAATACATATACAGTAGGACTCCAATTTAGAGGAAGGAGCATTTAACTTGCAACCAGAGTTGATTCAGTTCATGCGACGCTGCTGTCGTGTACACAACGAGTACTCGATACACGATGAAGAACAAAATTTAGCCAGGAAGAAAAACTGCAGGTTATTGCTCCAATAGAAAATAGTGAACAAATAAACAAAATTGCTAAACTATGTAATCTAACCTTATCTGTTGGTTACAGGATAAACAGTGACAGAGAAAAGATAATAGTAATATACGTTACAAGAGCGGTATGTTGACGTTTTCATGGTCGAGGAAAAGATTGAAAAAGCGAAACGTAGTTGAGCTTTTTTAATTTCCGAGAACATGAAAACAAACATACCGCTCGTGTATCGTACATTATTTTGTGCGAAGATCGTTTATTACATACCTGAAAGACGAATTTCTAATTAGTTGCAATGAAATCTCCATGTTGGTTTCTGTTTAATGACGCCAATTTCGGAAAACCAAAATATCTTTCTTCAGCATTGTTGCTGTAAAATGTTTTCTGTGTTTACTATACTCCAGCAGGCCGTGATATATGTCTGTCTTTCCCCCCCCCCCCAGTCTATAAATGCGAACTTAAAACAAACAGTAAGGTTATGTAATGATTTATTTTTCATTTTAATATTTTAACAATATTATTTATATAACATATTGCAGTAATAACATCGGCATCTGGAATCTCGTTGATTTTTTCACGTCTTCCTTAATGTTACTTGTATCAGGAATGCAATAAGTTTCGTGGAGTAGTAGACTTTACTTAATTTTTACAAATATTTAAAAAGAATAATTAACATTGCAATTTAGGTGAAATTGCAGTGGTAAGTTTCCAATTTATAATTATTACTATGTTAAACGTCTCTAAAAATAATATGTTAAAAGCCTAAAGCAGTAAAATGAATGTCGCGCTTAAGCGGTAAGAAGAGGGAAATTGTTATGTGTGTTACGTTGGGAATACTAAATGTGGTATTTCACACTTACCGCGTATTGGTTGTGTGCGGAAAACAAGCAAATACGCACGATCTCGCACAAAAGCTTTTGCAGAAGAACTGAAAAAGAAAGAAGGTAATGTAAAGAAAAGAAAATGTATGAAACTTCCTAATAACAAGGAATTAGAGAATGAAATTTTTGAATGGTTGAAGCTAAAGAGAAGTGAAGGAATTCTTATGTCAGGAGAAATACTGCGTGTGAAAGCAACGTGAAATTAACAATAAACTTGGTGTTGATACAACATTCAAAGCTAGCAATAGGTGGTTAAGGAATTTTAAAGCACGTCATGGCATTCGCCAGATCTCAGTACAAGGCGACCAACGAAGTGCTCATACATCACCTGTTTCTCAATTTGCGAAGCGTCGATATGGGAAACTATTTATTCGGTGCATGATAAGAGGTGTCCGTGAGTACTTAAAGAAATACTCTATATAGTCTATAAAATATGCAATTGATAACATTGCAAATTCTAGGAATGATGTATCCAGGGAAACTATAAAGATAAGGTGGAATAAATTAACACCCAATAGTTAAATTGACTGTAAGGTATCTGATTAATGTTCAGAGATTATTATGCAATTAATTTTATAATTATTACGTCATGAAATCAGTAAATTCATGGAAATATGTTTGTTATTTATTCTATTTAAATAGATTATATATTTTATTTATAGAAGGAATTTAATTTTTCTTATGATACTTAAAAATGAATAGACTACTTTGGTACTTTATATTTAACTACATGCTAATAATAATAATAATAATAATAATAATAATAATAATAATAATAATAATAATAATACAGGTTCATATTAATAAGGAACAGGTTCGTTTTAATAGTTTTTTAAGTCCTTCTTTACTGTAGCTACAATAACATTTGAACGAATGCAGGGATCTTGCTACATCGAGTGCATCGTCTCGGGCGAACTTAGTGTTTGCAAGATATTCCTCTAAATTGGAGTTCTACTGTATATATAAATGGTGTAAATACTTACTGAAGTATTACTACAGACCTAACACAGTAATATTTGGTAATATTTAACAATGTTAATATGGAATAAACATATTTTTAATTTCCTGACAAACTGTAAAAACTGACTTACAACGTTATTCTAGGCACCCATTCATTTCTTCTATATATTTTCTTCACGCTTGGAATAAGTCCTCTCCTGTTGTATTTCCTTAGAGTGCAATGTCATCGAGCAAATATTCTTATACGGAGAGATCCTTTGTAATTCCGTGGGTGAACATTACCAATTCTACTGCATCAATATCTGTTGTTTCCACCTAAAGCGACAGATTAGACCATAGTCCAGGCATGTCAAAACCCTGCACATTGTGCACTGGTCTGCGTGCAACGTGCAGTTCCTATTCTCCTACCTGGAGGGAGTGAATCGGCTTGGAGGGGAACGCGACAGGGCTGTACAGTACCTATAGTAGCAGATCAGCTTTTGTTTCAGTAACACAGATCAGTACGGGTGCTCATTGAGCTGTGATTGTGAATGCGTTATGAAAAATAAAGTGACCCATGCGACCCTAACTCTTATCGAGGGATCGCCCTAGAAAATAACCATCTGAAGATACTGACAAGGCTGATCACACAAAGGATTACGGAAGAGATAGAACAATCAATCCCAGAAGAGCAGTTTGGGTTCAGAAAGGGAAGAAACACAATCCAAGCCATCAGAAACCTACTGGACGACATAGATACCGCTCTACGACACCCTCGAGGAAAATTCCATGCAATATTCATCGATTTCTCAGAAGCATTCGATAAACTGAACAGGAGCATCATCTCCTCAAAACTAGAGTCCATAGCCATGGAAAATAAAGACCTCGCATGCCTGATCCACAACATCCTGAGTTGTAACAGTGTACAGATCTCAGACAGCATAACCTTGTCAACAAACATCACTCAAACAAATGGAGTTCTGCAGGGAGACCCCCTCAGTCCTCTATTATTTAACATCGCCACCCACGACGTCGTAAAATCAATAAGAGAAGAATCTACAGATGTCAAGATCTATATCTATGCCGACGACATGGTCCTGGGATCTCATGACAGGAGTGAACTCCAAAAAGCAACCTACGCGCTGGAAAAGTGGGCTGACCAAAATGAGCTGGAGATAAACATGCAGAAAATCGAACACATGATATTCAGGAAAGGGGGGAAGATATCTCAACAAGACAAAATCTTTCTGAAACAAGAACCTCTACAAACAGTAAACCAGGCCAAATACCTCGGACTGACACTACAGACCACAACAAATTCATTCAGGGTACACACCAATCAAAGAGCTACAGCAGCCACAAAAGCCATTCATGACATCAGAGAACTAACCAAGCTATCTCTCAAAACAGCGATGATCATCTTCCACACCAAGATAGTCCCCATACTTACATACGGACTAGACCTAACGTGGGACAAGCTGCGCACGAAAGACCTCCATACCCTAGAGAACGTCAAGGCTCGCTTCTTGAAGGCTGCACTAGGAGTATCAAAACACACTCTATCCAGGCTGGTGTACGTGCTCGCCCAAGAGACCTTCTTGATAGAAGAACTCAGAACAAAACTCGATCTGCCCTCCACTTCCAACTGGAAGAAAGCACTAGACGAGAGGATAAGGAAGAGGGAAGACATCTGGGAGGATTTCTACACAACGGAGGCCATGATAAACCGGACCTGGACAGACACGAACCAGAAGCTCCGCCACTTCGTGACATCGCTGGCGGTTCATGGATACCACCACAAGATATGCAGAATTCAGTGTTTCCACGAACCGGACGACAACTGTGTGTGTGTCCTATGCAACAAGACATGCGATAGATACCATATCCTAGTCTGTGGGAATCGGCAGCTATCAGTCATTAACTTTGTTCAATCCAAGTGACTTTCATTTATGCACAATTTGTGCGCTTTATTATTATTATTATTATTATTATTATTATTATTAAAAATAAAGTGAGGAGTCCACAGATATAACGAGAAAGAGAAATCACGAACCATATTACATAACTGTTATGATGTTTTCCTCAGCCAATAGTAATTATTTTAAAATGAAAGGCTTTCATCATATCATGTGGACCTAATAGTGATATGAGAATTTAAATCATATTAGTAAAGTTCTCAAAATATGATATTCGCCTGCTCTTATTTCTTAATTAGTACTCTCACGGCAAGACAAACATGACAATGATGTTGTTTTGGAGTCTGTACTAACACAGCCATCAATGGTTAGACGACTTACAACTTTTATTTGATAAGCTGATAAGTGATGAGAATATAGTGAGGAATACATGTGAGGCTCTTGAGGTTGTAAGGGAAGGAAGAAAGCAACTATTTGTAAGGCGGAAAAATTTTCTGGAAAAATAATACATAATAGCGAATTTTCCACCTCACGTTACTATATTATCTAATATACTTACGTTAATAAATCTTTAAACCTGACATAAAGAAAACGTCCTCGCTTCACAGCTTGTGAAGTACTCTTTTAACTCAATTCAGTAACGCTCCCAACTTGCTAATACTTGCTCTCAACGTTTTCCAAATAAACTATATATAAATTTAAATTCAAGCTTAATTTATCCAATTTATTAATAATAATGTGAATTTATATTAATATACAGCAAGGAAATGATTCCTCACAATGTCCTATTGCATGTAATTGGGAGTAAAATATTTTATTTCTTAGTATTTGTGCACCAATGGTCCCAATAATGCTTGAGGAACAATGAAAGAGTATTACTTTGAAATAATCAGTACCTACTATGTAAAATGAAATATTGTGTTCCATTTTTGTTGTTTCGAAATTACTGCAATATTTATATTTTCTTCAAATACTGTATACAAATTATGTAAATAAATGATTCTTTACAAACGACTGCATTGTGAATTGTAACTGAGTAAGTCTATTGTTTCTTGTGTTACAATTATTGTCAAATATAGACACTGACAATAATTGTGTTTTTTCCTTCTGCTAAGTATGTTTATAATGTCCAAATGTCAATTTAATTGAACTCTAGAAGCGCAGAATAGCTTCTTTTACATCCCTCCCGCTAAGAACTGGTAAGAGCAACACGTGAATGACGCAATCTGCACAGACCGGCGTTCCGCGCACATGCACTGCACTTTCAGTGTCTGATTTCTGACATGCCTGCCATAGTTTGTTGCATCTTTGATTTAATTTCACGTTCAACCTTTATTTCAATCTCCCTTACCCTCCTTTGTATTGTTCGTGTGGATAATTTCACGCTGTTAAAAACATCAGATTATTCGAGACAAATAATGTTAACAACTTTATTCAGGCATGTTTTAATGAACTGTCCCTCATTACAGCACTTCAATGATTTTGCGATTTCCAAAGCAATAACATAACTTTTATGGAGTTCCCTTTAACTCGTTTCATATTTTAATACCGAAACTATTATTTAATTAATTTTTTTATGTTTTAATTACTTCGCCCGTCCAGCCCTACGAAAAGAAAATTACCTTTATCTTAATTTCCTACTGTATACATTTCCGTTCACAATAATTGGATATATCCATGCTTACCTGTGATTTCGTGATGATCATCATGACATGTGTCGTAATGTCGCTTGATGTTTGATTAATAAATGCCTATTAAACTCTTAGAACACAAGAGACGTGTACATTGTCAACATATGCACAACAAATACTGTGCCTTCCATCTTCCTTAAACACACGTTTCCGAACAGTCGTTGAAGTTTTCGAGAAAAACGCAATCTAAATCTAAACAGGTAGATAGATGCCTGTGTACTGGAGTTGTAGGGGAGTTGGACGGAAGGAAAGGGGTGAAGCAAAGACAGTATACTGCGCTGCCCCCTGAGACGTCACTATTGCTAGTGATCGCGAGTGTACAGGGTGAATATAAAGTCTCTGCCTGATTATGATTACTTATATCTCAAGATCTATGCTACATAGACAAGTAAAACCTGCGCCATTAAGTCGTCCAATATATTAAATTTTTGTGTTTGTGTGTTACAGGTGCGGAAATTTATCTTTTGAAGAGGTGGAGAAGTTAAAATGTCTTGGAGCAACAGTAACAAATATAACTGATACTCGGGAGGAAATTAAACACAGAATAAATATGGGAAATGCCTGTTATTATTCGGTTGAGAAGCTTTTATCATCCAGTCTGCTGTCAAAAAAATCTGAAAGTTAGAATTTATAAAACAGTTATATTACCGGTTGTTCTTTATGGTTGTGAAACTTGGACTCTCACTTTGAGAGAGGAACATAGTTTAAGGGTGTTTGAGAATAAGGTTCTTAGGAAAATAGTTGGGGCTAAGAGGGATGAAGTTACAGGAGAATGGAGAAAGTTACACAACACAGAACTGCACGCATTGTATTCTTCACCTGACATAATTAGGGACATTAAATCCAGACGTTTGAGGTGGGCAGGGCATGTAGCACGTATGGGCGAGTCCAGAAATGCATGTAGAGTGTTAGTTGGGAGGCCGGAGGGGAAAAAGACCTTTAGGGAGGCCGAGACGTAGCTGGGAAGATAATATTAAAATGGATTTGAGGGAGGTGGGATATGATAGAGAATGGATTAATCTTGCTCAGGATAGGGACCAATGGCGGGCTTATGTGAGGGCGGCAATGAACGCAGGAGAAAGCATAGTGTGTTTTGTGGTTCCATGAATCACGATCGCCTGTTACAGTTCAGCGACAGTTCCGAAGGGAGTATGGGCGATTTTCACCAGATGTAAGGATGGTATGAAAAATTTAAAGAGACTGACATTGTTGATGGTAGACCTGCAGTGAGTGATGAAACTGTTGATGCTGTGTGTACAGCTTTTCAACGCAGTCCGCAGAAATCGACATGTGTCTCCAGAGAAACTTGCATACCTACCTCAAAGCACCATAGTGAAGATTTTACACAAACGGCTGCATTTCCGTCGATTTCTGTTCAGAAGTTTACTTTTAGTATTGCCCGGTCTGCTGGAACTGACTACTCCAAACAATTTGGTTCATGTATAAAGGCTCATTCACATTGAAAATTAAACATAAGGTAAGCGTTAACTTAAGGAAACCAGGTAGTGATTAGGGGTCAAAAATCCGATTTTTTTATTTTGTGTTTTAAAAAAAGTACAAAACTTGCTCTTTAAAACAATATAAATATTATGGGGGGTATTTCTGCAGATATGCCCTTGAAATGGCCTCTTCAAATTTGACTGCGCATGTAATTCATACATCCTTCTTTTTAAATGCAGTTTTCCATAAGTTGACATTATTCGAAGTTAAGTGCATTTCTCTCTGAAACTAATGAATCAATTTGACATGAAATTTTTACAGTGTTTTCTGCAGCCTGTGTTCTAAATAGTAGACCTACGGGTTTAAGAAAATCACATACATAACAGGAGAAAAAAATATATATGCATTGAAAAAATTGCAAAAAAATATTAACAAAATTCATTATTTTTTCTGTTTCACTAGGGGTGAAATATTTAACTAAATTTTGCTTTAGAATTTACAATATACATTACCGGATATCTTAAAAAATTACAAAGCATATGAGTGAAGATTGTAGCAAGTAATGTGCACCTGAAGAATGAGGTACACTTAGCAAAGTGGGAAAACAGGTTATCAGTTAGGGCCTTTCTTTTGCACTTAGATACGAAACAAATTAGTTGTCTGTTATACCACTGAATTCAGAATGATTGATTGCATAAGCATGAAAATTTTTATTAAACTCTGAGAACTAAAAGCCTAGAAATATTGAACTAAACTTTTGTACTGAAATTTTTTAATCGCACAGACATCACTACCCACTACTCTTAAGAATATAAACGTTACGGTAAAATCAAGAAGTCATATGAGGCGTTCAGAAGTCAACATGATTAACTGCTTTTCCAAAGATTTTGAGATATTCAAGTTTAAAGTTGAATACACACAACTGATCCTGTGTTGTAGTCAAGAAGAATATTGCATTCTGTGGGCTTTTTACTGAACTATGGAGTTCATCACATTGACCACTGAAAATATGGTCAATTTAATACATTGCCAACTTAGAAACTCTGAAATAACCAAAAGTGGAGTTAATCATGTTGACTTCTGAACGCCTCATATCATCATTCACGATGGGAACATAAACATAACCGAAAACATACTTGGTAACCATGGAAACATAACAACGACGCCATTTCCTCATATTCTGTCGTATACTTCAGCGCTCCACGATTGTGTTCTGTTTACAAATCACGTAAGCATAAGCATGAAAGTTTGGAGTTTGCAAACTTTCATGTTAACGTCTTACGGTAATGTTTATGTCAATGCTTATGTGAATCATTGTGAATGATCCCATTTGGTAGCCTGGCCGCAAACTTCTGTGTTTATGTTACGGTTATGTTTAATTTTCATTGTGAATGGGCCTTAACGGGCAGTCTACAGGAGACTTTAAAGTTCGTACCAATTTTCCTCGAAGATGGAAGTTGTTTCAGTAAACAATGAAATACGAAAAAGTTTGCTTCCGTCCTTAATTAGTGGTTTAGCCCCCGGTTGGTTGCTAGCGATTTCAAAATACTGCCAACAACAAATTTTCTGCACTATGCTAGTCTAGCGGTGAAGAGAACTGAATTTACGGATATGCAAAACGAAATTCATTACCCCTGATGACAAGTTAAAAAATGTGGCTGGTGATTAGCATGTTAAGATTTTGATGTGGGCAAAAATTTGTCGAATGTCTGGTGAAATAGAAAACTATAGTAATAAATACACTAAATATTACTTAACCATAAAAAAAATAAGTTTAAATCGGAATACATATAATTTTTAATTATTTATTTATTTGTTTATTTATGTATTTAGTTACTTGTTAATTTATTTCAATTAAATATTTATTTTAATCTTTTATTTGTTTGTTTATTTATGTATTTATGTAGGTATTTATTTACTTGTTTACTTATTTCACTTAATTTTTAAATTTTTTTTCCTCCTTCAGTCTATCCATCCATCTCTCTCTCTTTATCCCCATTTCTCTCTGTCTCTTTATCCCCTTCTCTCTCAGCGTCTTTCTCTTTATCCCCCTCTTTTTCTGTCCTTTTATCCCCTCTCTCTGTCTCTCTTTATCCCCCTCTCTCTCTGTATCTCTCTCTTTATCCCCTCTCTCTCTGTCTCTCTTTGTCCCCCTCTCTTTGTGTCTTTATCCCCTCTCTCTCTGTGTCTCTTTATCCGCCTCTCTCTCTGTATCTCTCTCTTTATCCCCTCTCTCTCTGTCTCTCTTTTTCCCCCTCTCTCTGTGTCTTTATCCCCTCTCTCTCTGTCTCTCTTTATCCGCCTCTCTCTCTGTATCTCTCTCTTTATCCCCTCTCTCTCTGTCTCTCTTTATCCGCCTCTCTCTCTGTATCTCTCTCTTTATCCCCTCTCTCTCTGTCTCTTTTTATTCTCTCTCTCTGTGTCTTTATCCCCTCTCTCTCTGTCTCTCTTTGTCCCCTCTCTCTGTGTCTTTATCCCCTCTCTCTCTGTGTCTTTATCCCCTCTCTCTCTGTCTCTCTTTGTCCCCCTCTCTCTGTGTCTTTATCCGCCTCTCTCTCTGTATCTCTCTCTTTATCCCCTCTCTCTCTGTCTCTCTTTATCCGCCTCTCTCTCTGTATCTCTCTCTTTATCCCCTCTCTCTCTGTCTCTCTTTATCCGCCTCTCTCTCTCTATATCTCTCTCTTTATCCCCTCTCTCTGTCTCTCTTTATCCCCTCTCTCTCTGTCTCTCTTTATCCCCTCTCTCTCTGTGTCTTTATCCCCTCTCTCTCTGTCTCTCTTTGTCCCCCTCTCTCTGTGTCTTTATCCCCTCTCTCTCTGTGTCTTTATCTCCTCTCTCTCTTGTCTCTCATTATCCCCCCTCTCTCTCTGTATCTCTCTCTTTATCCCCCTCTCTCTCTGTCTCTCTTTGTCCCCCTCTCTCTCTGTTTTTCTTTATCCCCCTCTCTCTCTGTCTTTCTTTATCCCCCTCTCTCTCTGTCTCTTTATCCCCCTCTCTCTCTGTAGCTCTCTCTTTATCCCCCCTCTCTCTGTCTTTATCCCCTCTCTCTCTGTCTCTTTATCCCCCTCTCTCTCTGTAGCTCTCTCTTTATCCCCCCTCTCTCTGTGTCTTTATCTCCTCTCTCTCTGTCTCTCTTTATCCCTCTCTCTGTGTCTTTATGCCCTCTCTCTCTCTGTCTCTTTTTCCCTCTCTCTCTCTCTGTCTCTTTTTCCCTCTCTCTCTCTCTGTTTCTATCCCCTCTCTCTCTCTGTCTCTCTTTATCCCCTCTCTCTATCTTTATGCCCTCTCTCTCTGTCTCTTTATCCCCCTCTCTCTCTCTGTTTCTATCCCCTCTCTCTCTCTCTTTATCCCCTCTCTGTATCCCTCTCTTTATCTCCCTCTCTCTGTCTCTCTATACCCCTCTCTCTCTATATCCTTATCCTCCTCTCTCTGTGTGTTTATCCCCTCTCTCTCTCTGTCTCCCTTTTTATCCCCCTCTCTCTCTTCGTCTGTCTCCCCATCCATCTATCTATCTATCTATCTATCTATCTATCTATCTATCTATCTATCTATCTATCTATCTATCTATCTATCTATCTATCTATCTATCTATCTATCTATCTATCTATCTATCCATCCATCTTTTTATCTTCCTTTGTCCTTTTTCCCTTCGTCCCTTTCTTCGTCCTTTCCTTCCCATCTTTCTTCCTTAATTCATTTATCTATCTTAGAGCTTTGGCTGTAGTCCATTTTTGGGATATTGTTCATCAAATATATTAGAGACGAACAGAGCAAGATTTTGAAAATTGAAGTTAGTAAGACATCAGATTTTCACTTTGACAACACAGGTAACTTTATTACAAATATCCATGCCTCGGGCGGGATTTGGACCCGAAACGTTGACGTTGCACGCAGTTACCATCGCGTTATACTGCAAACAGAATAATAATAATAATAATAATAATAATAATAATAATAATGGGAGATATGGCAGTAAAATGATTGAATAATGATTAATAAAACTGTAGACTAGAGTTTGTCTTGTATTAATAGGAAAAACAAGAGTCGCAGAGTAGAGTGGGAGCCAAGTTCGTCACAGTGTATGGAGATTGAATTTAAAACGAATTGCCCTAAGGATCTGCAGAACGACATCAAGAGTTTAATTAGTTTTAAAACCTTCATCTGTGGAGCCCATCCCTGCTCCAGTCTGCAGAGCGGCGCGGCGCGTGAAATATTACGAACTGGCAAATTTCAAATGAAGCTCAAAGAGCCGTATCTAGTGTTGCATGAGAAAGGCTGTGCTGTCACATGCCCCATTTCAGTCCAAATACCCGTGATGAGGTATTTCAGCATCGCGTGGCTTCATTTGGATTAAAGGACGATAGCGCAGCTCTTGTCTGTGGCTTGTCAGGCGTGCCAGAAGGAAGGTGCCTGCAGGTACACCAACTGCCGAGAAGATTCCGATCGACCGACCGTATAGCAAGAAGTATGAACTGCAGTGTTTTGCATAGAGTTCGCACATCTGTCGCTGTCATTAACATTCTCGGTGTCTTTGTAGCGCAATTACTTGATGACCCTATTCTCGGAGTCACAGAACACCGTCCGACACGGACCGAACTTCAATCAATATCAATTTCAGTGTTAGGCATACATCACTAATTTTTTTTAGGTTATTTTACGACGCTTTATCAACAGCTTAGGTTATTTAGCGTCTGAATGAGATGAAGGTGATAATGCCGGTGAAATGAGTCCGGGGTCCAGCACCAGTTACCCAGCATTTGCTCATATTGGGTTGAGGAAAAACCCCGGAAAAAACCTCAACCAAGTAACTTGCCCCGACCGGGAATCGAACCCGGGCCACCTGGTTTCGCAGCCAGACGCGCTGACCGTTACTCCACAGGTGTGGACTACATCACTAAAAGTATTCAATTCTTTATTTTGGTTCACAATTAGCCTAAAAAGTTTGCAGTGACGACTTTCCACACCTAAGACCGGATTTCAAATTCCGGATAATGTAGTGCAATTTGGAGCGGGAAATGACAATGGTAACCAGTATAGCTGTTCGTATACTTTACACGTTATTGCAGGGGCGGTTATTCAGGTGAAGTAGGTGAAGTGTTACTTCACGTATTTACATGTAAAACACAATTCCATCACATACTAATAATTAATTCCAGTTATTACCGATATCATATTTCTAAAATAAGAAAAAGTTTTCTTTTCTGTCGTTATAAACAGTGTTTAGTTGTATAAATACTACCTGTAACCTTCCGCTGAATAGAATAATGTCAACTATTACGAGCGCCGAGCGGTGACTATTGGAACTTACAATACTGTACAGGTGAAATTATTTGGGCTCCCATTCTCATACAACACTTGGTTTCCATGGTAACGTGACGTCACGCACTAAAGAAAGATTGTATGAGTGAAGTGCGTTTCTCAGTCTTTCAGTTACGGAGAACTGTCATACCCACGTGCATCAACGTCGGTTAGTGTAACCATCGGTTAAAATTGTGACCTAATCCCCGATTAAGCATTTTTACGGTGGATCGACCTCGGTTACGACTTAAATAGGAAGTTAACCACAGTAATCTCTAACCGGCCAAATATGAGCGGTTAAAGGAGATAACCAGCGATTAGTAGAGCAAGTAAAGCAAAATGGCAGCCAGAACCACAGGTGATTATTTCGAAGACGATTATTATTGTGCAGTACTTGAATTACTTGGATAGAGCGTGAGCGTGAAGGTTCTTTAGTGGAAAGAGAGAATTCTTGCGAGGAATTAGGTGACAGAAAATTTCAGGAGGGATTTCGTTTATCAAAATCTACAAATGGATCAATTGAAATAACACAAGAACAATCATATTTCTCCTACGGATCGGCTGCTTATATTACGATTCTATGTAACTATTATATTCTGTATTTTAAGAGGGAATACTCGAATACCAGTATCTCTTTCTCTATGTCACTGGCTGAACAAAGAGAGGTTATGGATGGATCTTAGGATAATGCACAATTCCCTGGTGTAGTCCAAGATCGTACACACATTCCTACCAATTTTCTGCATCCTTTTCCTTTATGGATATTCCATCTTTTTTATATAATAGGCCTACATTTAAATCTAGTAATTAAGTCTATCGATACTTCAACCTAACATTGGGATATAATCATTTTTGGATTCAATTTTCCATTTTGTACGATTTTAACCTAAAAGTACTGAAAAACAAAGAAATGGAACTCACAAATATAACAGCGCCCAAAGGCAAACAATTGTAACGTGAAAATGTAGGATACGTTCATTTCGATGTAGAACATAGTGAGCGCAGTCGTTTTTAGACGTTGACTATTATCTTTGCAGCGGTATGGAAGCTTTCCTTTAGTTTTTTTGTAGAAACAATGTACCATCATAGACTTTACTCTGGTTAAATGAGGTGTCAGCTAGCCATGTTTTAGTAATCGGTGATTATGAATGGTGCACATAAATTACATTTTAACCACGGCTACTATTTAACCATCGTTTCGTAATCTATGATTACTGCGTTTTTAATCAATGTTGATGCACTTCGCCATCAGACTTCATGTAGGCGGAGTAACCAGTTTGCAGATCTAACGGTACTAATAATAGAGGAGGGTTGCAGCTCGTCTCCGCGACCTGGGGCTATTGTTTAAGGGCTGTGAAATTTTACAGTATGTACTACCAGACTCGAGAATAGTATCCTCATTTCTTGTTTCCAAGCATCTACCCCTGCAGTGGTAAATTAGCTGGCTCTATGTTAGTTTATCAGGAATACACCCCACATACATTCGCAAAGTTTCTCATGATCTTGTGATCTTGGCAGTTTTGTTCTAACGCTTGTATTTGAAAGTTTAACGCGCGCGTAAATATACGCATGTAGTTCAATATTGTGTACGTATATATTAACTTATTATTTAATGTATTTAGAATATATTAGTGATAAGTGTACATAGTGTATTAATCCTACATCATAGTGCTATTATACAAATACTTAGGTACCAGTACATAGAAAATGTTGATTAATGAGTGCCAAATATGTATCCCGAAAATGACACGGTTTGTAATTTATTAGAAATGTCGTTTTGTAGACTTAAATATGAAGATAAAAAAGATGTTTTAAATTCTGGACGACCTACAGTTCCATTTGTTATTTGTTTTAAAAAGTGCTAAGAAAGTACAGAAGTTGTATAAAATAACTTTAAACAATTCTTCCGATGAAAGAAGCTTTTCTGTGTGAAGAGATTGAAAATTTTACTCGGAATGCTACGTCACAGGAGAGACTTTCATCATTAGCCCCATAGGTTTGCATAGAGATATACTGTCCACCCTTAGTTAAACTCAGACATTTTATGAAGACATCATCGACAGGCTTGCTGCTTTAAAAGATAGGAGGATTGACTTTGTATGCAAGAAATTGGGTGAGTCCTGAAATAAATTAATTTTCCTATTTGCATGTGTTCTAGAACTATTAAAACTGTACGTAGTTTAAGAATAGTAGGCCCACTCATTATATTGGTAAAACTGTTCATGCATTTGTGTATGTGAATAGCACTTCACTTATTCTTTTTACGGCGAGCCGCTACTGCGTTATTGAGACGCACATGAGGCAAACTTCTGAATAATTTTGAATAATTTCGAGGGAAAAATTGTTCCGGAGCCGGGTATCGAACCCGGGACCTTTGGTTTAACGTACCAACGCTCTACCACTGAGCTACTCGGGAACTCTAACCGACACTGATCCAATTTCTCCCTCTATATCCACAGACCTCAAAGTGGGCTGACAACTGTCAAGCAACCAACTTCGAGTGCACACTAACTCCGTGTGACTTAAATTGTGGTTTTCTGTTAACGAACAGTGACGTGTATTATGCAAATCGAGATTTTCAGGTATAACTCCCTGTAAAGTTGATTTGAATAATTTCGACGGAAAAATTGTTCCGGAGCCGGGTATCGAACCCGGGACCTTTGGTTTAACGTACCAACGCTCTACCACTGAGCTACTCGGGAACTCTAACCGACACCGATCCAATTTCTCCCTCTATATCCACAGACCTCAAAGTGGGCTGACAACTGTCAAGCAACCAACTTCGAGTGCACACTAACTCCGTGTGACTTAAATTGTGGTTTTCTGTTAACGAACAGTGACGTGTATTATGCAAATCGAGATTTTCAGGTATAACTCCCTGTAAAGTTGATTTGAATAATTTCGAGGGAAAAATTGTTCCGGAGCCGGGTATCGAACCCGGGACCTTTGGTTTAACGTACCAACGCTCTACCACTGAGCTACTCTGCTATTCTGTTGTAGTGTATCAGAGTATCGGTCACTCGGCCCTTTCTCTTAGTTGTGGTTTGACCACAGGTTTGTATATACTGTTGCGAAGCTCAATACTTAATAAATATGCATACTTAGATAGTTGCTGACCACCAGGATCGCTACTATCGCCTCAGCCGCCTCAGTACAGACCCTTTCCCAAGCAGACTATAATTTATGTTCGGGTTTTCTATTTCAGTGTATGGAGCTCAGTGAAATATTATATTATAACTTTATTGCGTATCATTGCTAAGTTTTATTTAGTGTAATGTGTCCATAAGTTCCGTTTAATCCACACCTGTGGAGTAACGGTCAGCGCTTCTGGCTGCGAAACCAGGTGGCCCGGGTTCGAATCCCGGTCGGGGCAGGTTACCTGGTTGAGGTTTTTTTCCGGGGTTTTCCCTCAACCCAATATGAGCAAATGCTGGATAACTTTCGGTGCTGGGCCCCGGACTCATTTCACCGGCATTATCACCTCCATTTCATTCAGACGCTAAATAACCTAGATGTTGATAAAGCGTCGTAAAATAACCCAATAAAATAAAATAAAAAAAAGTTCCGTTTACTTCTTATTGCATAATTTGTTGCAGAAATAATTACAAAACTGTGATATTTTAATGTGAAGAGAATTTTACATGTTAACATAATCTATTCGCATCAACATTTTAAGTTTAGAATGGGAGCTATTTTGAGGTTTAATAAAAAAGAATTTATATTGTGATTTTAATTTAGCACATCCACCTTCCTTAATTGTAGTCAGAAAATTTACCATACCACTCTTATAAAATTAGTGTACGTACGATTGTGTTACTTCGTCTCTTAGGAAGTAGATAAATACAATAATTCAGTACGTACTCAACTGTAGTATTAAAATACAGACAAATTGAATGTGCGGCGTATCATACATGACATTATGCTTAATTATAATGTGTAATTGCGAATATAGGAATATAAATAATAACCTATAATTTCCATATGACATAACATAGGCCTACATATGTGATGGCAGGGCATTGGAGACTTTGTAAATCTAGTTGCTGTAGTAACAGCTCTGTGAGGTTACCGTATTTCAATATAGTCAAGTGTCCGAAGGTCAATAAGGCAGCACTCACAAAGCGGTGAACTAGCGCTGAGGTAGTTCCTGCGATTTCGGAAGTGAAAATCGTTTAATTTATAAGAGATTTTTTTGTGGAGATGCAGGTGATCGTATAAGCAAGACATAATAAAAGCCAAAACTAACCAAACCTAACCTGTCACACAACCGTATATGCAATCAGTATGAGCACAGTCCACTATATAGTCACGAAGCTTGAGTTGTGAGGGTGCTAGAAACAATAGACTGTGACGGTACTATTTTGCATTGCCTGTAATGAGGCGATATTAGCGATCCTAGTGGTGAGCAACTATCTAATGTTTGCATATTTACTACGTATTGAGCTTCGCGACTGTAATATACTAGACTGTGGTATGAGTACAAAGGAACTACCTCTGCGCTAGTTTAGCCTACTAACATAGTATATTAATCAGACTTCAGAGTGGAGTACCGTAAGAAACGAATAAATACAACTGAAATAGAGACAAATTGTATTTACAAGTTATCACACGTAACTTTACGCTTAATTATAATGTATAAATGCGAATATTGAAGTATTGGTACAGTAAATATAACCTATAATTTCAACATATCAAAATATTCGTGCGGTGCAACTGAAAATGATTGAATTGTGCATAAATGAATGTACAAGAATTTCACAGTAGAATAACTCTTCTCGGGTTCTCAGCCAGGTGAGTTGGAGATTAGCTTCCAAGCTTTCGACGGCTAGCTCTGCCATCTTCTTCAGGGAATGACCCCTAACCCCTGTTCCTCTCTCAAAGTGAGAGTCCAAGTTTCACAACTATAAAGAACTACCGGTAATATAACTGTTTTATAAATTATAACTTTCTGGTTTTTTGAGAGTAGTCTAGATGACAAAAGCTTCTCAACCGGATAATAACAGGCATTTCCCATATTTATTCTGTGTTTAATTTCCTCCCGAGTGTCATTCATATTTGTTACTGTTGCTACAAGATATTAAGGCGACGAAAAACTAGACTCACCGCATTGTTTAAGGCACAAATGGGACACAAAGCATGGACCGACATCAAAGCTACATTAGTAACACCATTATACTTAGGCAGGGCTGATCATATTAGGAAGTTTAAATGTAGAAAACAAAGAACGGACGTGGCAAAATTTTCCTTTGTTAACCGCACAATAGTAGACTGGAACAGCTTACCTGCGGCAATCTTTCAGGGTGGTCCTCTCAAAATCAATACATTTAAGGAAAGGTTGAGAAGATTAGACTGAAAATGTAATTGTAGATGCAGTGTAATTATCTAAGTTGTGTCATGTATTTAATTAAGTTGATTTGTAATTAATTAAGATGATATGTAATTACTTAAATTGGTAATAGTTGGGTGAAATAGAAGTACTTATAAGTTAGATTTACTTTTGCTTATTGTAGGCGTTATTATAGAATAGTTTTTATTTATAGTGCTAGGTTTATTGCATCTATTTATTTATAGTTAGAAGTGAATATAAGTATATTTTGCTTTTTTTATTGCTGTAATTATGGTATTATTGTAATAGTATTATTGCATATTATATAATCAATGCCACCGGGTGTATACCCAATTGTAGTGTTAATAAAGATAAAAAGTCATTAGGAACATTGATATAAATTTTAATGGTACCATATTTAATAGGACCAGACAGTGCATGGCCTATGCGGAAGATATTGTGGTCATGAGTAGATCTCTTGGAGTGCTAAATGAAATAGTAACCCAAATTCAAATAGAAGCAGAGCACATGGGGTTAAAAATTAATAAAGAGAAAACTAAATATATGAGAAACATAAGACCAAGTGGCGTTTGTAATGAAGATATTATAATAAATGGACAGAAATATGAGGAAGTAGATTCTTTTAAATATTTAGGAGTTCTAATTACCCAAGAAAACACTGCAGATGCGGATATGAGGCAAAAAATTGCTGGGGGAAATAGATGCCTGAGAGCCCTTAACAAAACTTTGAGAGCGAGATGCATAAGTAAAAAAGCAAAACTTACATTATATAAAACAGTCGTAAGACCAATTGTGCTTTATGGCAGTGAAACTTGGACTCTGTCGAAGAAAATGGAACAACAACTGATGACATGGGAAAGGAAAATTCTAAGGAAAATCTATGGTCCTAAATATGAGAATGGGCACTGGAGAATTAGATATAACTGAAAACTCAATATAAATCTCCAGATATTGTTGCTGAAATCAAAGCCCGTAGGTTGGAATGGTTAGGACACGTAATCAGGATGAATGATCAGAGAATACCAAAAAAGATTCTAAACACAAAACCAGAAGGCAGGCGCAATATTGGCAGACAGAAACTAAGATGGTTGGATGGAGTGGAGGACGATTTAAGGACTCTAGGCGTGAGAAGATGGAGGCAGAAGGCTCTGGTTGGACAGAAATGGACCAAGATCCTAAGGGAGGCTAAGGCTAGACTACAAGGGCCGTAGTGCCGAAGAAGAAGAAGAAGAAGAAAGAAGGTGTTAATAAATACAGTAGGCCTACATACATATGTGTACATACATATACTTCTGCAGCCGTGAAATCTTCCGGAACATGCTTTCTTTTCATTAGAAGCCTAATTTCGCAGGACACTAAGGCGGTGTAAATATTCATCATCATCATCATCATCATCATCTTCCTAACAAGTATTAGGCCAAGTGGCCTGTTACGGTCTCAAACTAGAATTTTCAGTCCATCTCTTCTTTGGACGGCCTAGAGATCTTTTGCCATATGGATGGTAATGAAGCAGTGCTTTTGGAATTCTGCATCGATTCATTTGTTCGAGATGACCCTTCCACTGAAGTTGATATTTGCTGATGAACTGCATAATGGGTTCTATTTGAAGTTCTTGCATTAGGTCCTCATTTTTTTTATGATCCCAGCGAGTATATCCAGCTGTTGCTCTCATAAACCTCATCTCACTTGCTATTATTCTACTGACATCTTTATTTTTCACAGTCCACGCTTCACTACCATAGCTTAATACTGGCTGTGCTAAGGTTTTATACAAGCCTATTCTTGTGTATCTTTGTACTAGTGAGGGTTTCATGATTTTATTAATGATCCCCATTGTTTTATTATATTTACATATTTTTTCAGCAATATCTACTTCATCATAAGGTGATAATGTATAGCCAAGATAAGTGAAGGTATTTACTCTTTCTATTATTTTATTATTCAAACAGATTTTGCTTGGTACAGGGAATTTCCCACAAAATGACATGATTTTCGATTTTTCAATATTAATTTCCATGTTATATTTTTCACTGACCTTATTTAAATTGTGTACTGAATATTGTAAATCATCTTCAGTTGATGCCATGAGAACTAAATCATCAGCGAAAAGTAAAGCATCAAGCTGCAAATTTCGATTAATTGGAATAAATCCATGTCGTGTCTGTCGCCAATCTTGAATGATTCTATTTATATATATAATAAACAGAAGTGGTGAAAGGCCACAGCCTTGTCGTACTCCACTATAAATGGGTCGCCACTGTGAAAGTTTATTGTTGCTTCGAATTGCTATGATGGTTGTTTTATATATAATGTAAATATTTTGTATAATCTGTTGAGGTACTTGATCATCTGCCAAAATCTGAAGTAATTTATTCCGATTGACTTTATCAAAAGGGTGTAAATATTCAAAATTTTAATACTGGATGTTTGTGAGATATTGTTTCTTATAAATGCGAAACATATGCGAACTGGCGCTGAAGCGCTAACGTAAACCGCCGCCAATTCTTTCCTACCATGGAGTAGCAGCGGGTGAATGCAAGAATTGGTGGATTAATTGCTAGGCAGCTAGTCCGCGCGCCTGATGGATATGATTCGATTTGCATGAGATCTGCGCCGAGCACGAAGCCACGCTTCCCGCGTCATCGCAGCCGCGGCACAAGAACATTTGATTTGCATGAATGTCACATTGCAGGCAGGATATTCAAAAACTAGCTGAATCACACGCAACGCTAACGCGAATGCTTTCATGTTTGATTGCTGGAATTGAGGATGAATCGTGCGACGGTGAAACCTAAATGCCGACTGTTGATGTACAGAGGATTATTGTCATTCCGAGCTGTGCATTCCGAACACTGGATCTTGTGTTTCGAAGTCATATTTAATGGGGCACTGCTTTCTGCAAAAGAGTTTGCTGAAATTTAGTTTTCCTGGAGTTACAACATTAAAATAATTAATGACGATGTTAAACAGAGTCCATATAGGTCAGTTTCTGTCAGATGCCTTTCCAATTCACTATGGGCTAAAGCAAGGGGATGCACTATCACCTTTACTTTTTACCTTCGCTGTAGAATATGCCATTACGAAAGTCCAGGATAACACAGAGGGTTTTGAATTGAACGGGTTACATCAGCTGCTTGTCTATGCTAATATTAATGTTATGTTTTATTTAACGACGCTCGCAACTGCAAAGGTTATATCAGCGTCGCCGGATGTGCCGGAATTTTGTCCCGCAGGAGTTCTTTTACATGCCAGTAAATCTACTGACATGAGCCTGTCGCATTTATGCACACTTAAATGTCATCGACCGGGCCCGGGATCGAACCCGCAACCTTGGGCATAGAAGGCCAGCGCTATACCAACTCGCCAACCAGGTCGAATTCTTGTCTATGCGGGTGACGTGAATATGTTAGGAGGAAATGCACAAACGATTAGGGAAAACACGGGAATTTTACTGGAAGCAAGTAAAGAGATAGGTTTGGAAGTAAATCCTGAAAAGACAAAGTATATGATTATGTCTCGTGACGAGAATATTGTACGAAATGGAAATATAAAAATTGGAAATTTATCCTTTGAAGAGGTGGAAAAATTCAAATATCTCGGAGCAACAGTAACAAATATAAATGACACTCGGGAGGAAATTAAACGCAGAATAAATATGAGAAATGCCTGTTATTATTCGGTTGAGAAGCTTTTATCATCCAGTCTGCTGTCAAAAAATCTGAAAGTTAGAATTTATAAAACAGTTATATTACCGGTTGTTCTTTATGGTTGTGAAACTTGGACTCTCACTTTGAGAGAGGAACATAGGTTAAGTGTGTTTGAGAATAAGGTTCTTAGGAAAATATTTGGGGCTAAGCGGGATGAAGTTACAGGAGAATGGAGAAAGTTACACAACGCAAAACTGCACGCATTGTATTATTCACCTGACATGATTAGGAACATTAAATCCAGACGTTTGAGATGGGCAGGGCATGTAGCACGTATGGGCGAATCCAGAAATGCATATAGAGTGTTAGTTGGGAGGCCGGAGGGAAAATGACCTTTGTGGAGGCCGAGACGTAGATGGGAGGATAATATTAAAATGGATTTGAAGGAGGTGGGATATGATAGAGAATGGATTGGTCTTACTCAGGATAGGGACCTATGGCGGGCTTATGTGAGGGCGGCAATGAACCTCCGTGTTCCTTAAAAGCCAGTAAGTAAGTATCTTACCACTTGCTGACGTTTCATTCTGTATGCATGGATCATTAATGATATTAATTTGAGCGGTTATTTTTTCTGGATGCAAAAAAGTTGAACTTCAATTTTGAAGAATAGCACTGAATTACGAGAGAGTATAATGCGGGATTTTACTAAAGCCATCATTATGACAAATGCTTAACTTCGCTTTTATTGCAGGGCATTCTATCAGAAAGCTTTATTATTAATATTTCAATATGTATTGGAAAATTTGAGCTAATGATACACATATGGGATTACCTACTGATTGCCAGTCAATTCATATGATAATAACCAGAGAGGTATCATTGTGTGTGTAATATGCTTTCCGCGGGACTTTTCAATTGAGTGCTCATAGACCATTCATCACAATTCTTCACTTTCGCAATGAATATGAATATTGATGCTTGTTTTCTGTAGGAAATTAACGGTTCATTAATGTAATTATATTATGATTCTGTGTTCATTGTTCACCAGTTTTTTACATAGGTTTCATATACAACATATCCTGGTCACAAAGTTAGCTATTGCATTATTCTATTTGCAAGTGGGGATAGAAATATAGATCGTTTACTAAAAAAGTACTAATTTCTCACGCATTCTATTCTTTAGGTGAATTTATGACATTCGACAACGCTACATGAATATTTGTCTTGTACAGGGCTCCTAAAAAAACCCTTCCGATTTCGAACACATGTAATTTACGTTCTATGAATCTCAGGTTGATGAAAAAAAATATCAATGGAAACCCAAAAAGTTTAGTTCCTTACCTTAAGGGTATTTTTTAAAACTTTATTCCTGTTTGGTGTAAAATATTAATTTTTTGTATGTAGAGAGCTCATACCTGTGGCAATTCAACCAAATAAAACTATTTTGAAAAAAAAAAAATTATTTGGAGGCCCAAATTTGAAAAAAATATACCCAATGCAGGATTGTACTAAAAACCGACATATCTAAACCGTTTTTAAAGATAGATTCAAACAGTTGTTTGCAATGTATTTGCAAAAGCATGTTCTATAAACTGTCTGTAACAGAATTTTGATATTATTCCCTACGTTTGTAAAATAAACAATTAAAATTTAGGCCTAAGAACAATTTTCTGATTTCCTTTCTTGCAAACAAACGGACGTATTTTGAAAATGAAATCAATTAATAAAATTCTCTTGCAGAGAAAAGTTTCCTAATAGTCTAAAGAATGTGTGTTCTAAATTTCATGCATGTATCTTTAATAGTTCAGAAATGGCAATGTAGCAAAAAAAAAAAATGAAGTTACTGGAAACCGATAAAAGCGGGCGTGTGATTTAAAAATCCATAGCGCTGGAAGTTTAAAAATGACGTCTCAACATCCCATAAGGGCACAAATACCCACAAAATGTTATGCAATGCATTCCACACATATCAAAGGGTATTTTAAAGAAAAAACAAATTTTTGAAAATTTAATTTACCGGAAACAACAATAAAAGTGGGCGAGTGATTTAAAAATCCATAACGCAGGAAGTTTAAAAATGGCGACTCAACATCCGATAAGGGCACAAATACCCACAAAATGTTATGCTATGCATTCCACACATACTGTATCACAGAGTATTTTAAAGAACTGTTTTTTTTTTATTTACTCATTTTTCACCAAAAATACCAACCTCTCCCCTTAAAAATGTTCAATGTGTCCCCCTTCGTAACACGGCACACATCCGATTTTCCGATCCTCAGATCTGAGGTTATGTCTCTTTACCTTACCAGAAAGATGAAAAGTGCCTTCGTCAGAAAACACCACGGAACGAATAAATTCATCATCGTTTTCAATTAAAGTCTGCATATTTATGCAGAAATTTCTTCTTAGCATGTTGTCCTCTGGTTTTAGGGCTTGCAGCAACTGTAGTCCGTACGGATTAAATCGCAAGAATGTTGCCTTAAAATCAGTGTACCATTTACGGATTGTAGACTCACTGGGTGGATCTGCACCAAACTTTGTTCGGTAATGCCGTTGCACATTAATAACCGACTGGTTTACATGAAAATCAAGCTTCTCTGTCCTCTATAGCAGCCATTTCGCCTCAACAATGAACAAATTTGTTTATATGCGCTATTATGAGGCAATGTTACCAACTAGAAAACAATGTTGCCACAACTAAACTTTTTGAGTTTCTCTTTCCACTGGTACTATTTTCATGAACATCAGATTCATAGAACTTAAATTATAATGCTCGAAACCTCTGTCCTCTTCCTCTAGAAAGTCAAGACCGGGACGCAGTCATAGTGAGTAGTCTTATCGATCACTGCTCTTGCTAGTCGTATTATTTAAATAACTACATCTTTGTGGCTGGTTGAAGGTTCATTGCAGAGATAAAATGCCTTAGGTAAGACGCTCAAGCAGGGCATAGTTGAGGATATTTGAACTAATATTTTCACTGTCAATATAGACAACATTACATACAAATTGTGTAAAATAAACGTAAAAATGACAAAAACTGTACTAAATGTCACTGAAATACCAAACGGCATGCAAAAGAATCATCAAAATATGAAAATTATGAAGATATTAACTCGACGTTTAGAATGGATTTGTGTAGCCTACCATGATGTTCAGTGCCAACATCCCAATTTATAAATTGAGTAATCTACATTTTAGGGAATTTCTAGAAAAGTACATAGAAAGTTAGTGGATTTTCAGTGATAGCAATATGCAATATCCTAAAGAAACACGAAAAAATATCAGACAATAGGAATATCTTGTACTACATCATGCACCAATAACGTCATGTGCTATTGAAAGAATTTCTTGCAATATAAAATCATTACAAGTGATAGCTGCATATGTTCAAATTCCGTAATTTACGAATGCACGTTATTATTCACTGCAAAGATCACGAGGAACATCACGGCTCAAGCATCTGTTTACTAGTACAGCTTCAGAATGTCGGGAGTTGATTGTATACCCAATGTGTATTTAACTTAAGTCTTTAGGTAGCGGTGGCTGGAATACGGAGCCTAAACATAACTTTCGGCTCTCGCTGGTCGCCTAAAATCCACCACTGATGCACAGTGTTTTACTGTGTATTCGTTTCTGAAGCGGTACCTGAAAGGACACGTGGGGGGGGGGTATCTCTTTCCCTTTTTCGTTCCCCTTTATACCCAGGGCTGATCTCTAATATGTTTGGTGAGAATAATTGAGGACGTCACCCGAATAAGGGGGTATAGAGCAAAACGTATTTCTGATATAGGCCTAAACTAATTTCAATGTATTTTATTTTTTTATTTTAGTAGGTTATTTTACGACGCTTTATCAGCATCTTAAGGGGAGAGGATGGTATTTTTTGGTTAAAAATGAGTAAATTTTCAAAAAACAAAATTCTTTAGAATACCCTGTGATATGTGTGGAATGCATAGCATAATATTTTGTGGATATTTATGCCCTTATCGGATGTTGAGTTGCCATTTTTAAACTTCCTGCGTTATGGATTTTTAAATCACTCGCCCACTTTTAGTGTTGTTTCCGGTAAGTTAAATTTTCAAAAAAAAAAAAAAAATCTTTAAAATACCCTTTGATATGTGTGGAATGCATTGCATAACATTTTGTGGGTATTTGTGTCCTTGTCGGATGTTGATACGTCATTTTTAAACTTCCTGCGCTATGGATTTTTAAATCACACGCCCACTTTTATTGTTGTTTCCGGTAAGTTAAATTTTCAAAAAAAAAAAAAATCTTTCTTTAACATACCCTTTGATATGTGTGGAATGCATTGCATAACATTTTGTGGGTATTTGTGTCCTTATCGGATGTTGATACGTCATTTTTAAACTTCCTGCGCTATGGATTTTTAAATCACACGCCCGCTTTTATCGGCCTCCAGTAACGTCATGTTTTTTTGCTACATTGCCAGACAAAAATGGATATAATTTCTGAACTATTAAAGATACATGCATGAAATTAGAACACACATTCTTTAGACTATTAGGAAACTTTTCCCTGTAACAGAATTTTGTTAATTGATTTCATTTTAAAAATACGTCCGCTTGTTTGCAAGAAAGGAAATCAGAAAATTGTTATTAAATTTTAATTGTTTATTTTACAAACGTAAGGACTAATATCAAAAATCTCTTACAGTCTGTAGAACATGCTTTTGCAAATACATTGCAAAAACTGTTTGAATCTATCTTCAAAAACGGTTTAGATATAATCGGTTTTAGTACAATGCTCCATTGGGTATATTTTTTTGAAATTTGGGTCCCCAAATAATTTTTTTTTTTCAAAATATTTTTATTTGGTTGAGTTGCCACAGCTATGAGCTCTCTACATACAAAAATTAATATTCTACACCAAATAGGAAAAACGTTTTAAAAATACCATCTTCTCCCCTTAAGTTAGTTAGTGTCTGAATGAGATGAAGGTGATTATGCCTGTGAAATGAGTCCGAGGTCCAGGACCGAAAGTTACCCAGCATTTGCTCATATTGGGTTGAGGGAAAACCCCGGAAAAAACCTCAACCAGGTAACTTGCCCCGACAGGGAATCGAACCCGGGCCACCTGATTTCGCGGCCAGACGCGCTAACCGCTACTCCACAGGTGTAGACTATTTCAATGTTTGTCAGCTGTCAGGTTGATCATAGTCGTGGTGAAAAGTATAATTTAACAGTAAAGAAAAACTTTTTCGACACAACTGTGATAAACCTGACAGCTGACAAACAATGAAATTAGTTTATATCAGAACTACATTTTGCTCTATACGCCCTTATTCGGGTGACGTCCTCAATTATACAGGGGCATCATTTTATTTTTACTTCAATTTTTATTGTACCTGAGTTTTTTAATGTATTTCACTGCCACCCCCTCTACTAGTAAACGTCCAACCGTTCTCAACACAGAACAAAGCGTATACAGTCAAAGTCGCCTTATGGTCATAGTAAACACAAACAGTACTGAGTTAGTGAGTATAGTATGTTCCAGAAATATGTTAGCGTTTTCCAGTGGCGAAAGAGCTTCAATATTGAATCATATTCTCGCACAGGTACTGTCGTCCATTTGTCTATGTCGCATCTCGGTTTCCCCCACCCGCTTCTGCTCGCCTCTCTGTAAAGGTTAGTGGCTAGGCTGTCTTATATCTTTTCTGAAGACATTAATTTCTGTTAGGAATTGGACGTCTACGTAATATTATACAACTGTTTAAAATAACTAAAATAAAAGGGTCTCGTTAATTAACTGTCACGTGATTTCCCTCCTTTCTACGACCCTGCGACAAAACCACTTTAACGGACAGTAGATAGCATGTCTGAGTAATTTTATCTTTTCGAATCGGGCAGAAGTGAAGATTGAATTTACAGTACGTAAGGTACTCTTTTATAGAGTAGGTACAGAATTATTTCAACATGAGCTACTAGTACGAAGGAAGAAACTGGTAATTTGAATTGGGCACAATATCCTATATTGCGATAATATGCACAAAAGAACTGAAGCCTGTATCGAAATGAACGTCCAACATTTTAAAAAATGTGTTTAAACATCAATATTATGATTATTTTTCAATTTAACTTCATTCTCTATATTGTACGCTAATGTGCTGTAGACTGTGTAATGTACACTGCATAATGAATACGTCCGAATGGAAAGCTCAGTTCGTGAATAAAAACACTTGTTGTTAATACAGTATTGTACTTTGATTGAAGGAAAACGTAATGAAAATTATTATCAAACTCAAAATCGCGATATTTCCTAGTTTACGTAAACGAATGAACTACTTTTCTTCCCTCCTATACCTAGTAAAGTGATTTGTTTGTATTTTACGCCAGTATAATCGAACTCCAGTCGTGGAAGGGAGTAGCAAACGGTGTCTCTAGTTCTCAACTGTTAACTCAGATGTATAGCCAGGTTGATATTACAGTCCCGTCGCTCTAATTTCCGGCAGCCAATCGCGTTGCAGGTCGGCTACATTTAAACGTGTGCGTCTTGTGATTCGCTGATTCATTTCTTAAGGCTCGATAAATACTTAATATAATCGCCCGCCATTTTAGCTCTTTCGTTGGCGTTCGCAGAAAGTACACGAAGACGTTATTTGCCGCTCAATTATTTGCTGAATTACATTGCGTTTGATTTATTATCATAGGAGCTACGACATGATAATGTTTAACGGTGTGGCAAATAGATTCCTCGTATGGTAGCTCGGCAACGAAAGAACAAAAATGGCGAACGATACTACCTACCTAGACTTTATAGAGCCTTCACTTTCTAAGACGTAAACAAAGAGGCGAAGTCACGCCGGAAATAACAGCGTCGGGACTATAGAAATGTTAGTAAAAATAAAATTATGTCCCTGTATTATTATAAAGTAGTAATTTAAGTTGTAGGGGGATGACTTTTAGGAGGGTAAGTCGGGGAAGAAACGTCTTATGATGAAGGAACAGTAAAATTGAAGCACGACAGATAAAAAAAAATCTCGTGAAAATCTGGCGAACTGCAATCCAACATCTGACACAAACAAGTTCATTTCATTCTACTCGCTGGCTTCTTTCTCAACTATAGTGTTTAATTTATATTCCACCAAAAAAAAACCAGCCTGCAGTTTATATCTAATACGAGGAACAAAGAAATTCCCGGCTCATAGAGTATTTATGTTTTGAGAGCAGGGGCTGCAGTTTTGTGGGTGGAAATTCCAACCTTTTTCCCCTCGGTATTGTAAAGCCGCGGTGACAGTGCTAAGTGACCCTATTAAACTGTGACAAGTCCAGCTGGCTCTGACAAATAAGCATCGTCTAGTTAATGGGCACATAGGAGGGTACAGCTGAACCCTCGCGTCTTAACGTGTGCGTAAAAATGATGTCGGAATGGAGAGCGAAGACGAAGAATGGGAGGCGGTCTGAAAGGTCAAGGAGCGCATCCCACTCTGACTTATTAAATTCCTTCCATCTGGGAAGTCAGAAGCCTCTCCAGTCAGGTAAGGGTGGTTACTAAATATTACATCCTGCGGTCGTAGACATAAATCTCCCCATTTAAGTGCGTCGAGCTGCGTAATGCATTAGAACATTGCTTTCCTTCCTCCCACTTCCAAGGATCATTATGATTAGCCTTTACTGCAGTTTCATATCCCACAAGCTTCGACAACGTGGAGATTTCTTACTACACGTGTTAGCCGCCTTCTTGTTAGTTCAGCTGACAGAAACTCTCTTTCAACGACCGCAGACCAGCGTTCAAATCTCGGTAATGCAGTTGTACCGTATTGGACAGATAAAACCGGCCCGTCTCATCTCATTTGATTTGTATGTATGTATGTATGTATGTATGTATGTATGTATGTATGTATGTATGTATGTATGTATGTATGTATGTATGTATGTATTTATTTTTATTTTATTTCATTGGGTTATTTTACGACGCTGTATCAACATCTAGGTTATTTAGCGTCTGAATGAAATTAAGGTGATAATGCCGGTGAAATGAGTCCGGGGTCCGGCACCGAAAGTTACCCAGCATTTGCTCGTATTGGGTCGAGGGAAAACCCGGAAAAAACCTCAACCAGGTAACTTACCCAGACCGGGATTCGAACCCGGGCCACCTGGTTTCGCGGCCAGACGCGCTGACCAATGTATATAATGTATGTAATGTATATAATGTATGTAATGCATGCAAAGTATGTAGCCTATGTATGTAGGCTATCCTATGTTATGTTATGTTATGTTATGTTATGTTATGTTATGTTATGTTATGTATGCATTTTTTTTTAAATTTTATTGAACAACATGCTCCATTACAGAGATTTTACGATTTTCCCTTTCCTACGATAAATATACATTTGGAATTGTATTGGTGAATCTCCCAATTTAGTCTACTATGCCTATTTACAATGATCATACCTAAGCAAAATACAGATATGTATGTATGTATGTATGTATGTATGTATGTATGCACGCATGCATACCGTATGTATGTTTGTATGTATGTGTATGTATGTGTATGTATTTATGTATGTGTGTATGTATGTATGTATGTATGTATGTATGTATGTATGTATGTGTATATGTATGCATATATGTATACCGTATGTATGCATACATGCATGCATGTATGTATGTGTGTATGTATGTATGCACGTATGTGTATATGTATGCATATATGCATACCGTATGTATGTATGCATGCATGCATGTATACCGTATGTATGTATGCATGTATGTATGTATGTATGTATGTATGTATGTATGTATGTATGTATGTATGTATGTATGTATGTATGTATGTATGTATGTATGTATGTATGTATGTATGCATACCGTATGTATGTATATATGTATGTATGTAAGTATGTATGTATGTATGTATGTATGTATGTATTATGTACCGGTATGTATGTATGTATGTATGTATGTATGTATGTATGTATGTATGTACCGGTATATATGTATGTACGTACGTACGTACGTATGTATGTATGTATGTATGTATGTATGTATGTATGTATGTATGTATGTATGTACGTACGTATGTATGCATGCATGTACGTATGTATGTATGTACGTACGTACGTACGTACGTATGTATGCATGTATATATGTATGTATGTATGTACGTATGTATGCATGTATATATGTATGTATGTGTATATGTATGCATATATGCATACCGTATGTATGTATGCATGCATGTATACCGTATGTATGTATGTATGCATGCATGCATGCATGTATGTGTGTATGTATGTATGTATGTATGCACGCATGCATACCGTATGTATGTATGTATGTATATTTATTAACACTATAATTTAATATACACCCGGTGGAAGTGATATATTATAATATACAATAACAACATTACAATAATTACAGCAATAAAAAATAAACGTAAATTTATTTCTAACTATAATTAAATAGATGCAATAAACCTAGGACTATAAATAAAAACTACGCTATAATAACGCCTACAATAAGCAAAAGTAGCTAAACCTAACTTATAAGTACTTCTATTAAACCCAACTATTACCAACTTAAGTAATAATGTATTCATTCATTCATTTATTATAATCCATAGATCTTACATTAGAAATGAAGCTTTAAGATGTGGAACAAGTCAAAATTTTACAAGATTACAATTTACAATTTTTACAAATTTTTACAATATTTAAGAATTTGTACAGTTTTACAATTTAGTAATTTTCTATATTTTTGCAATTTTGTGCAATTTTTTACAATATTTTGGCGAGATGTAGTGAGATGAGGTGAGGTCCGAGGATTCGCCAAAATATTACCCGGCATTTGCCTTTTGGTTGGGGAAAACCTCGGAAAAAGCCCAACCAGGTAATCAGATCAAAGGGGCGAAATGAAGTGATGCTGAGAACTCGCCATAGACCATCCGGCTTCAGTCCCACGGCTGTGTGTACGAGTATTAAGGATGGTTGAGTGGAATATAAGGCGTTATGGCCTTAACTCTGCCAGCGAAAATAAAACATTATTATATATATATTTTTAACCCTGGTCCACTCGTTTCACAGTCAGGTATGCTAATCTTTACTCCACAGCGGTGTATCTATTCTCTAATGCAAGTACTGGGTGAGAGATGAATCTCAGAATTATTCTCTGGTGATACGCAAAAAAAGTGATATTTTACTTACAGTTTATCGAAGTGACATATACGCAATACTACGAAGACAGTCTGTGAGAAGTGTTTTGTAGGACAGACATGGCACCGTCTAAACGTTTAATCTCACACTCTCCTGTCAGAGTTAATCCGTAAGGGAACCAGAAATGTTGTGACAGCCTTCCATAGGAAAACATACTGATGTTGTTACTGTAGGGACATCAATAACTTCTTTTGCAAACAAAGGTTGCTAAGGTTCGGTATGGACTCCACCCTCAACGTTGTTCCTGAATTTAACAGAGAAGAAATAAATATCCTCCTCGTACTTGGAACTGCACACAAATGGATGTGTAAATCAAGATTTTAGGTATAACTCCCCGTAAAGTTGATTTGAATAATTTCGAGGGAAAAATTGTTCCGGAGCCGGGTATCGAACCCGGGACCTTTGGTTTAACGTACCAACGCTCTACCACTGAGCTACCCGGGAACTCTAACCGACACTGATCCAATTTTTCCCCTCCATATCCACAGACCTCAAAGTGGGCTGACAACCGTCAAGCAACCAACTTCGAGTGCACACTAACTCCGTGTGACTTTAAATTGTGGTTTTCTGTTAACGAACATTTTTCCCTCGAAATTATTCAAATCAACTTTACAGGGAGTTATTCCTGAAAGCTTAATTTGCATAATACACGTCACTGTACGTAACAGAAAACCACAATTTAAAGTCACACAGAGTTAGTGTGCACTCAAATGTTGGTTGCTTGACGGTTGTCAGCCCACTTTGAGGTCTGTGGACATAGAGGGAAAAATTGGATCGGTGTCGGGTAGAGTTCCCGGGTAGCTCAGTGGGAGAGCGTTGGTACGTTTAACCAAAGGTCCCGGGTTTGATACCCGGCCCCGGAACAATTTTTCCCTCGAAATTATTTTCAAGTTCATTCTTGTTTTATGTACTGTATGTAACAGGTTTTAATGTATTTTTATTTTTATTACATTTAATATACATTTTGTGGTTTTCTTATTGTAATAATTATAAAAGGCGGTCAGAGCGTGGTGCCGACCACACCACCTCATTCTAGTGCCGATGTCATGGAAAGCATGGGGCTCTACCTCCATGCCCCCCAAGTGCCTTCATGGCATGTTACGGGGATACCTTTACTTTTTACTTTACTTTTACTTTTAATAATTATAATAAGTGTGTGTTTTTTTTATAAAAGTCGTATTTACTGTTTTTAAAAAAATAATCTCAGGAAAATAGCTCTCCGCCTCGCCATATTTGCTTAAGTCCTAGCAAAACGATATAATTTCGTGTCGGGATTTCTTTTGCAGCCCAATGTACAAATCATTATTTAAAACAAAATTGTCCCGACGTAGATTTTTAGAAATTTGGTAGCTCTAGTTACGAAGTCATTGAAATTATTAAAGTATTTCATCAAAATGATATCTTGTAGTCAAAATAATGCCGTGACACAACAGCTGGAACAATCTTACCAGCATTTTGAAAACAACTGACAGCAGAAATACTCTAAGGAAAAATTATATACAGTTTGATTGTGTCGCCGATCTGCCGTTTGAATAAATAAACATCTATTAGTCATGTTGCGCTCGCAATCAATAGAATATTACAACTCTGCTTCAAGCAATTGAGCGAATGCTATTTCGACAGGTTTACCGTTGGAAGTTGTTGACGAGGATTAACTTTTAAACACACAGGACTGATTGGAATTGATGTGGGTTTCCATAAAACTTTTTTAATCCTGAACACTTGCAAATAAAACTTTCAGTTGGAGACCGCATGCAGTTAGTTTGGAAATGAGTTTACATCACAGCTGACTGAGCCTCATTCACGAGTTGTAATAAAACAGGAACGAGGGCTGTTCGTCAGCGCTTTTCGTTGTGAAATTAATTCCAAGTCTTCTGAATGCAAATTAATTGAGTCGAAGAGTGATGGCATATAAAATTTGCATTTCTTGTTAACAGCCAAAGTTATTTCTGATGCTTTCAAATAATATATTCATCGATATTTTCAATATCTTTTGGTTATAAGCGGATCGTATGGAACTTGATAAGACAAAAATTTGTAGACGGGTTTTGAATGGAATATTAAATTAAGGAAACTAAAGTTTCCGACTGGCGTTAAATAGTTTCCGCACTCTCGTGCTCCGCTAAATGGTTAACGCTATGTTGACGTCATTGATGAAAGAGCCAATTAAGGCCCATTCACAATGAAAATTAAACATAACATAAGCGTTAACTTAAGAATGTAAACAGTAAAATCACATCATTCGTGATGGAGACATAAACATAACCGCAAAGGTATTTGGTAACCATGGAAACATAACAACGACGCCATTTCCTCGTATTCTGTCGTATACTTCAGCGCTTCACGATTGTGTACTGTTTGCAAATCACGTAAAGCATGAAAGTTTGGAGTTCGCAAACTTTCATGTTAACGTCTAACGGCAGTGTTATTGTCAGTGTTTATGTGAATCATTGTGAATGATCCCATTTGATAACCTGGCCGCAAACTTCTGTGTTTATGTTACGGTTGTGTTTAATTTTAATTGTGAATGGGCTTTTAGAGTCATTCATCTTATGTTATTTCAATAGCGGACTTGTTATTTCTAGACGGAAAACGACTGAACGAAGTTTATCGTAGGCCTAATTCGGCATCTCGTTTGACATTTGCAAATGTGAATGAGACTCATCTGCTTATAACGCCTCAAGATGAATAAATTATTCAGGCCGAAGTACAAGATGACTCAGGAAAAATTTTTCTTTGGGATTCAGACAGATAAATGGTTGAATATTCAGTACTCCGCCAAGCGAAAATGCTATTTTAACTCGTCGTAATTCGGACACCAATTGATTATCATAGGAGTTACGACATGATAAATGTTTAACGAAGCGAGAAATATCGTATAATAGAGCCTTCCCTTAAAATAATACGTGCACCGATCTCTTACGATTCTTTCCGAAGTTTTACGAACGTGAAAAACGTCACCAAATACGTCACTACTGATATCAACATACTGGGTGTTCATTTCAAAGTGTGTCATGACGTTATTGTTGTGAGTCAGCGATTTGAAGCGAGTTTCAGCTTTTATGTCAGAGAAGTTGCCTATTAAGGCGTTCAATCTGAACTCGAGAACGTGTACGGTATAACTTGAACGTCGTAGCAACAGACGGCGGTCTGTACGGTCTGTGTGCTACCATAACCTCTTTCGAACTGTGTTTTGCGCGGGCAAGTCGTACGCAGGGTATTTGTTATCATCGGTTGCGTACGGCAACGTTCCACAATACAAATGAAATGCTCCGTGTTCATGTTGACCGTCGAACTTAACGTCAACAAATACGTAAGAAAACGTCTTAACCCTCTCCCCATATCCTGACAGTAAGAAAAAAACCCACCTCAGTACGTGTCTCCAAACAGTTCACATTCCTGCCACTACCGGAGTTACCGTACATATCGGTACGTACTCTTCAGAATGAACGCCGTACTTGCTAGGCAACTTCTCTGGCACATAGGTAATACACCTCTGCGGAAGTGTAGGAAGATTTAATTCTCTAGGCTCATCGACTAGCCACATGACGACATGCAGCGAGATATGACACACTTTGAACTGAATACCCAGTAGTGGTAGACGTTTAGCGGGCGACGATGGTATACATTGATTTATAACAATTTTAGGTATAATCGATCACCATATTTTTATTTATATATCGATATATACAGCCAGTTACGTTTCATGTTGTATTAACAAAAAAAAAAGTATCAATTTTATTGTGAATATAAATATAACATTTTATTATAAATACAGATACAGAACTGAAAATCTTGAAATTACAACAGATCTAGATGAATGTATTACTAAATTTAATAGATTACATGAAAATCACAAAAATTTCAGATCATATACCAAAGGCATGGATTTGAACCCAAATATTTAACGAGCACTGCTTTCAATCATAGTAATATTATCGGTCCTAGAATTGATAATAAATTAAGAAATATCCTCCTCTATTTATTTATTTAGGCAAGAGTATATTACAATGAAGAGACTCTGCCGGCCCAGTTCTTTGACACAGGAATTCTGTGTAATATTGAAACAAGTTTTCCGTGATCGTTGAATTTTTCATATCTCGCGTGCAGTCACTTGTGTAATTTTCTGCATCTCTTACACAAGTTAAAGAAATGGTGTCTGTGTATTTGACGCATCTTGGAAGGGGATTGTTTTTCTCTTATTGTGCCGACAATAATATTGCATTACCGTCTTCCAGTTCGGTCCTTCATCTCCAAATGACGTGTTTGCTCATCTCCCGCCTTCGCTCGTCGCTCAGTTCTGATGTTGATTTATGAAGCTACAAATGATGCAGATTGCTTCCTCTTGGCAGTTTCTTAAAGAAACTCTGTAAGGCTGGATTCTGTTTGATGAATTTATTTGGCGAATCAACACAAGCATTTCTTTTTACGTAGTATACCGAGTAGAGTTTTTGGCAGTGTACCAACTGCACACTTTTCTCTGTTTACAAGGGAACGCCTAAACATAAATTCGAGACTTAGTTTCGAAATGAAGTAAAGACACAAACATGAGTATGTTGATTTAAATGTTGTTATACTTCTTGCTTTTGATGTGTGTATGTAATCACTTATCTTCCTGATAAGCTTTACCTAAGCGGTAAGTAATATTTCCACTCCTGTAGTCGATGCAACTATAATAGACCTTAAAGAATATGAAGGTGATATATTCGAATGCTGATGATACTGTTTTACTTTTTAGTGGAAAAACTTGGACTGATGCTTATTATAATGCAAATTGCGGCTTAAGATTAATAAAAAAATGTTTCGATTTAAATTCACTTGTAATTAATAAAGATAAAACAATAGCTATCCCATTTTCTTTGAATAATAAAGGTAATAAACCAATTTCATCTATACTACAAATTAAAATGCATAATTCTGATTGTTCCGATATAAATTGCAATTATTCAGTTATTAATGAAGTTAATGAGGCTAAATACTTTAGTAAAATTATTGATAATCATTTAAAATGGAATAATCATATTCATTATATTTGTAATAAATTACGTAAAACATTATGTTACTTTGTTATTCTAAGAAATATTTTGTCAATGAACTGTTTACGTGTAATTTATTTATCATTATTTCAATCTATATTTATGTATGATATTATAGGTTGGGGTGGAACTTATAAATCCAACCTTTATCCGTTAATTTTATTACAGAAAAAAATATTAAAAATTTGTTTTAAAAAACTGAATTGTTGTTTAAACATTTCAAAGTTTTCAAAATTAAACAAATGTATTATCTTATTTTATTAAAATATTTTCATAGAAATTGTAATAACTTTTGAAAGGTATATTACATAAATATAGAACTGAAAATATGAATTCTCTGCGTTTGTCTGAACCAAAATGTAAAACCAATGCAGCTTTCTATCATAGCATGAGTCAAGGTCCCAGATTATTAAACAAATTTTATTCCAATAATATTTCAACCACGAATCGTTTCCAAATTAATAGAAAAATAAAAAAAAATTGTATTAAATTATAGTTTGGGTTTAAAAATATTAAACACTATTTAATCTGTATTCACTCTCAATTTTAATTTTATTTTTGTCTGTATTGGAATCCCCTCCTGAGCACGAGTCTTACTCATTCAGGGGTGGGCTAGTTTATCTTTCATTGTATTTATTAATTTGTATTCATTTCAAACTTACTAGCAAGAAAAATAAATAAGTAAATAAATAAACCACATTATTGAAGTCAGTTTTGCTCAGATGAATTGTGCTATAAAAAGCATTTCCTATATCAATTATTTTATAACACTTTTAGAAACGACCGAATAAAAGTTTAATCTGATTGGTGGAGATTGTATTAATTAAATTTTAATATTTCCTATTAAAATGAATGCATTATGTGTAACAAAGTAAATAAACTTAATTTTATATATGCTCAACGACAAAGTCCAGCAGTTTAATAAGGCTTGGAAGCCGTGTTTAAAGTCCTTGACTATTTATCTTCTACCATTTAACATCTTATTCCTTGCCAATATAATATAGTGATGGTATTATACAAGGTGAGTTAGTAGGAAAGGTACATGCTATGAGGGGTGATAATATTGGTGATTCTGAACAAAAACGTTTATATGAACATATACCCTGTTCTTAACAGTATCTGAGATACAGCTGTTTGAAAATCACGGGCGTCAGTCTCATGTTCTTCATCAGCTCTTACATTCGGACACAACCAAACCCACATCAGGTTGTAGTAAGTTAAATGAAACGTATCCTGGGCGTTGGATCGGTCGCGTTGGAATAATTTCTTGGCCACCGCGGTCACCCGACTTCACTCCATTCGATTACTGTGTGTGGAGTTGGCTCAAGAGCTAAGTCTACAAGCGCAAAGTGGAAACAAGGAAGGAACTTCTCTCTCGCATTTCACATGCTTGTGCTCAAGTAAAGGAATGTCCGAATCAGCTCAGATCAGCAATACAGTACCCATAGAGCTGCAAAGTGCATTGAAGTTGACGGTGGACTTTTTGAACATGTTCTGTAAAGAAAAGTAGACAATTAAACAGAATATAAGGATCAATGTTTTAATTTACTATCACCTGCACTTTTCCCGTTCCTCATTGTTTCGATTGGTTTTCTCCGAAACCGTTAAGAACAGCACATATGTTCATAATATAAACTTTTTTGTTCAGAATCACCAATATTATCACCCCTCAAATCATCTACATTTCCTCCTGTCTCACCCTGTATGTGAAAGAAGGTGTTACCTCACATTATGGGAATCAAAACATGTGTTCATCTGGAGTCTACAATATACAGAAAGATTATTGAATGGAATGGATAAATGAATAGACAGAAAAGTGGTTGACAAGCATATAGAAAATACTAGACTGTGATAAATAGGATAGGTAAGACAGATACAAAAAAGAAGATAGATAAAATATATATAGGATAGGACTATAAAGGATAGATAAATAGATCGGATAGATAAGATACATTGGATAGATAAGATAGATCCGATAGATAAGATATATCTAATAGATAATGTACATCGGATAGATAAAGTAAACAGATACATAACGTAGATCGGATAGATAAGGTAGCTCGGATAGATAAGATAGATCGGATAGATAAGATAGATCGGATAGATAAGATATATCTGATAGATAATGTACGTAGGATATAGTACAACAGATACACAAGGTAGATCGGATAAATAAGGTAGATCGGATAGATAAGATAGATCGGATAGTTGAGGCAGATCTGATAGAAAAGGTAGATCGGATAGATAAGGTAGATAGGGTAGATAAGGTAGGTCGGATAGATAGGATAAATCCGATGGATAAGATAGATCGGATGGATAAGATAGATCCGATGGATATGATAGCTCAGATAAGATAGATCGGATAGATAAGATACATCCGATAGATAAGATATATCTGATAGATAATGTACATCGGATAGATAAAGTACAACAGATACATAAGGTAGATCGGATAGATAAGATAGATCGGATAGATAAAGTAGATCGGATAGATAAGATAGATCGAATAGTTGAGGCAGATCTGATAGAAAATGTAGATCGGATAGATAAGGTAGATCGGGTAGATAAGGTAGGTCGGATAGATAAGATAAATCCGATGGATAAGATAGATCCGATGGATAAGATAGCTCAGATAAGATAGATCGGATAGATAAGATAGATCCGATAGGCAAGATAGATTGGATAAGATCGATCCGACAGATAAGATAGATTGGATAGATCAGATAAGATGGATCAGATAGACAAGATACATCGGATAGATCAGATAGATAAGATGGATCGGATAGATAAGATAGATCGGATAGATAAGATAGATCGGATGGATAAGATAGATCGGATGGATAAGATAGATCGGATAGATAAGATAGATCCGATAGATAACATAGATCGGATAGATCAGATAGATCTGATAGATAAGATAGATCCGACAGATAACATAGATTCGGTAGATAAGATAGATCTGATGGGTAAGATAGATCGGATAGGTAAGATAGATCGGATGGATAAGATAAATCGGATAGATAATATATATCCGATAGATAACATAGATCGGATAGATCAGATAGATCTGATAAAATAGATCCGATAGATAACATAGATTCGATAGATAAGACAGAATCGATGGATAAGATAGATCGGATAGTTAAGATGGATTCAAGAGAAACATAAAATTTCTTGCAAACATTTGTTCGATGAACAAGAAAAATATGTTCGACGAAGAAGTTTGCACTGTTTTAAACTGGAGCTTATCCACAGGCCGAAACATTGCTTTAAAACAAGATTTTTATTTCTCGAACATCGAACAAATGTGCAGTCTGTCACAACTCATAGCGGTTGCTCTTTCAGCGCATTGTTAGAGAAAAATGCCGTTTATTTTAATTATAGAAGTAAATTATTAATTTTAAAAAAATATTTGAAACTTTATAATGTCACATAGAATGTATAATTTCAGAACTTCTGTCGACGTCTTCAAATTCCCTTTTTCCATTCATCTCTACCCAGCAACATTCTCTTTTGTAAGCTTCGTTCGTTCACAGCTTCCTGAATTCCATCGCATCAGACTTTCCATGGCCGTCTTCTTTTCCTTCTTCCTGGACAAGACCAATTCATCACTTTGTGAGATAATCTTTGGATCTCTGCCCTATGAACTTGGCCATAAAAAAGGTTGTTTCGTGGGGACATCATCTATAACTGAGGTCTCTAGTTTCATTTTTCCTCTGTTGGTAGTGCTGGTGACTAGTTACAGCTTAGTAATCCCTGCAGAACGACGCCAAAAATCCATTTGCAGTGGAGTAATTTTTTCTTATTTTGTTCAGATATCTGCCACATTTAACATCAGTAAGTTGTAATGCTTTTAATACTGTAACAGCAAAACTTCTTGCTATAAATGAAAACCTTTCGACGCTCAGTTATATTTTTGTTCAATACAATGTAATGGAATCTATTTCTCTTACAGCATTGCGGATAATGGCGATTTCTCTATCATGTTTTCTATCTGATGTAAGTAATTTTGGCGCCAAGATGTGTATATTAAAATAAAACGTTTTAGCTCTTTAGATCCCATATATACACGAGTATAATCCATCACTTTTAGAGGTGATTATCTTCAAACCCCATTTACTATATTTTTCGATACGTTTCCGGGTCTATATACCCTACTCTTGTGTGATGATCTTCTGATCATCTATGAAATTTAATACGTAAATTGTGCTATCTTGTAGAGGTATTTCCATAATGCAAAATTTATTCTACTAGGACTTCATAACATTGCCTAAATGTATACGAATGAGGAATGAAGACATTGAAAATCTCTGTCTAATATACTATCATTACTAATTCTAAATCTAGATTAGAATATGTTGCTTCCTATTTTTAACTTCAGAAATATTAACTCCGTATAAATTATTCAAAATCTGTAAGCTAATAATTATCTGAATGTCTTATAATGTTTCTCGAAGTTTATTAATAAGTGTGATACTGTTACAAACTTTATACAAATGAAAGAACTCTAAGTGAAAACTCTAAGTGGGGTCGCCAGGTAGGTAGGCCTACTGCCTTCTCAACTAGTTTGAATTAATTAATTACAACCATAAATATAAAAAAATATATGCTATAGACACAGTCAGTCAACGATACAAAACTAATACGAAATTAGAATTAAAATTGAAGGGTTCCAGTCTGTTAAAAATATTCACTCAAAGTAAAAAATAATGTAAACAAGCCATCTTCGTAAAATATTTATAAATCTAGAAAAAACAATGTAATAAACTTTGTGGAGTAATTTCTTAAATAATTTTAGAGACAATGAATTTTGTAAATGGTTTAATTTGTTAAATGTAATTGACGACTCGAGTAGCATATAATTAGATCTAGTATTGTATTATGTAATAATATCCTACCCTCTATTTACAGTTGTTAATTCCCTTCTTTTTCTTCAATATACATTAATATATTTTACAGATTCCTTCCGTTGGTTCCTTCCTTCCTTTGGTTCTTAAGAAGAATTTAGTGCAGTCGCTCTTGATGCCTCATTTTAATTACTGTGACACTCTCTAAACTGACCTTAACATGACACTGACAGACAGAATACAGCGTGTTCATAATTCATGCGTTCGATTTATTTGCAATGTCCGTAGATCTGATCGTATCACACCTTCACTAAATATGATGTCCTGGGCCCGTCTCAAAGAGCGAAGAACTATTCACTCTCTCACTTTACTCTTCAATATTCTTCAGAACTCTAACCCTAGCTACTTAACTTCTCGTTTTCAACATTTGTCCTCATATCACGAAATAGATACTCGCTCACAACACCATATCACACTCTCCATTCCTAAACACAGAACATCCTTCTACTCTTCATCTTTTACCGTCTCTGCAGCTCATCTCTGGAACTCCCTGCCACAACATGTCAGAGACTGTCGGACATTGTCTAGTTTAAAAAATAAACTAAAATTGCATTTTTTCATTTCTGATTTCTTTCAGTTATAAGCCCTTTTCTCTGCGATAGTTTTGTAAAAATATATAAATATATTTTTTTCTTCCTTTCCCCTTTTTGTTCTCTTGATCACCAGGTGAATTTATTATCATACTCTTTTTATTGTGAATTCTATTTAATTTTCGTATTTCTTTCCTTTTTTATTATTTTATTACATTCCATTTGTTATACGCTCTTCATATGAACTATTTGTACTATATGAGTTGCTTTCACTATATTCCAATGTATTTTACTTTCTTGTTTTTCTATTATTGTATTATTTTCATGTTGTTTAGTGTCGATTTATTATGCTATTATTATTATTCTTTTGTAATATGTTAGTATTCTGTTCTTTAACTTTTTGTTAAATTTTTCACTGATTGTATACTTCGTGACCTGGTGGAGTGTAAGAGAAGGCCCTATGGCCTTAACTCTGCCAATATAAATAAAGAATTATTATTATTATTATTATTATTATTATTATTATTTTATTTTTCAGGAGGACAGCAGGATATACTCTTTTAGACCGAAAAAGGAATGAAGAAATTTTAGAACAATTAGAAATAGAGTCAGTAGAAGAAACAATTAGCAGATACAAATTCAATTAGCTAGATCATGTAAGAAGAATGGAAAATTCAAGAATCCCAAAAATTATGATGCAATATAAACCTAGAGGACATCGTCGACCAGGAAGACCTTTAAGAAGACTGCTAGATGGGGCCGAAACAGGTCTATAGAGACCTAATTCGTGAAGGATGATGATGATGATGATTATTATTATTATTACCCTGATTATTATTATTATAATCAGAATTTTCTCTTGTTTCAACAACGGTCTGCAATGGACATTGATACCAGAACTATTTCTCAAAATACGAACTCCATATTCTACTACTACTACTACAATTATAATAATAATCCATATATATATATATATATATATATATATATATAATTTGAACTGGTAATGGAAATTACGGGAAAACGGGTGAACGGATTTTAATGACTGACCCCTCATTTTCATGCCTGGGATTCAAAGTTTTTCGGAAAAATAGTAGTTTTCAGTGAAATGTCAATTTTCCTACATAATTTTCTTATTTTCCAAAATCCATCTGTTGTCAGTTTTGAGAACTAATTTTATTGAATCACGGCCTACTTGATGGAATTTCAGAACAAAACAAAACACAACTACAATAAACAATAGGCTATTACACGAAGGCCTGCAGGATTGCCGACATATTTAGAGTTGAAATTCAATTTGTTATTAAAAATAATTTACAGATCTCATTCTGCAGTGTATAATTTTGTGAGTACAGCTGTGTATTGGATATTCAAATCTACGAAACTTGAGGTGGTTTGATGACATTATTACCATTTTAGAAATTACATATTATTATGGTTAATGTCATAATGCGTCTATTTTTCATTAATTATACATAATATTAATGCTATATTGATGACATGAAAGTGAAACTTTTGAGGTTATGTAAGTAAATACAGAGAATATCTTAATTTAGATCTTCATTTCTATAATTTACTGAGTGGCGGCTATATATATAACTACAGAACTTAAGTGAGATAATAATATTGTTTTTAAAAGTCAAATATTTTTGTAGTTCTTAATCAAGTGGGGTTGGGTCTTTTTCATATACTTAATGGCGGTGTAGTGTAGATATTGATATGTGTTATTGTCTTCAGTATTGGCTCTAGAGAGCGCAAAAAATACAGTTCCTAAAGAAAGACCAAAAGGTATTACTTACTAATAAAATAAGAGGCCTAGAAAATTTTGTAGTCTCCAGATCATTTCAGCATGATCTCTTAGTAGGACAAAATGATTTTACGCTCTACATTTCAAGTTCTACATGCAGCAAAATGCTATTGTTCGAAAACTTAGCAAACCTGACATTTTTTTTTTAACTTTCGCCTACAATCCACAATGACCTGAAACAGCTATTGCTATCGTCCTGACATTGATACTTGCGTTTCCGCGTTGAAACTCAAAAACTGGAGGTGGATAGGTTCAAAAAATATGTGGCCTGAAAAACCCATTCAGAGGGAGTGTTTCATTATTATGGAAGCAAATAACTATCAAAATGTCAAATGTTCTTCATTGGAAATAAATCTGAAAAATTTTTATTTTAACGTCTAACGAACTTAGTTTGCGGCAGCATTCGCTGCACAAGCCACTAGTAATAATAATAATAATAATAATAATAATAATAATAATAATAATAATAATAATAATAATAATAATAATGTGGTTTAATTACATGGTATAGTATCCTTAGTAATACGCTGTTGCTTCATTCGTTGCTGCAAAGGAAGAAATAAAGGTAGTGACACCTACACGCCGCCATGTAAGAGTGACGTCACCAGACGTAACATAACTGCAACCGTCAAGAGACGGATGACGGGCTTGTCTCTGCTGTGGGGTATTGTGCAACGTCGGAAAACTTGGAAATCCTCAAAGTTTGATGTTCTCTTGCAAAGCCATCTTCCCACAGGAGAAATTCCAACTCAAGTTATGATATTTCCCTGCACCTGGCGTTGAAATAACTCAAACAGAAGCAAAGCAGCGCTTTGTGTTCTACACATAAAAGGGACAGAACACGGAAATACAAATTTACGACTTTCATTATCTCGTTCGTGGAAAACAATACACGTTTAAAATAAATTTGCATTTAATATAGTTATTAGTAATGATGAAAACGAATTAAAGTATCTAATGATAAGGAATTTAATTCTAATAACAGAGGGATAAATACACTCAGAGACAAAAAAAACCGGACACTTCTATATTTTCTTGTATTTTGTTGCCAATTATTTCAAAATGAAACAAAACCAATTTAAACAAAATAATGTTTCATTTAGCACCTTATACGACAACATTTGAAAAAAAAATCTCTGATGAGAAATTTTACAAAAAATTACAAAGGGCTCATAACTATGGCATCATTTGGTCTAATTGTTTTTTTTTTTTTCATTTTATAGTGCCTTAAAAATTAAAAACTCTTTTTAGTAACGGGTATTACCCCCTCTGGCTTGAGTAACTGCATCCATACGTCTTGGTATGCTCTCAATTTGGTTAGCAATGTCTGCTTGAGGAATAAGTTCCCATTCTTCGCCAAGTGCTCGCCTCAACTCTTGTAACGATTCTGGTCTCGGTCGTCTATTCTTAACACGCCGTCCCAGCATGACCCACACGTGTTCAATTGGGTTCATGTCTGGACTCCTTGCTGGCCATGGAAGAACATGGATTCCCACTTCTTGGAGATAATCTCCAACCGCATGGGCAATATGCGGCCGTGCATTATCATGCATTAAAACAAAATTACCACCTGCAAATTGGCCAAATGGCACAACATCATCAGCCAAACATTCATTGATATACCTATCAGCTGTTAGTCTTCCATTTTCAACAAAAACCAACTCTGTACGAGCATCCGTACACACTCCTGCCCAAACCATCACTCCACCGCCTCCATACGGCACATTTTCGGAAATGCAACACTGTGAAAATCGTTCTCCCCTCCTTCTCCAAATTCTTTCACGTCCATCAGGTGAGCACAGATTGAAACGGGACTCATCGGTGAACAGAACACAGCTCCACTGTCCATTTCTCCAATCCCTGTGATCATTTGCAAAACGCAGTCGTTCAACTCGATGCATCATGAGAAGTCTGGGACCAGTTGCAGGTCTACTTGATATCAACCCACTTGCTTTCAACCTCCTTCTAACTGTTTTGGCCGAAATTGGGCGTCCATGCACGTTAACAAATTGCTGGGCTACACTAGTAGCTGGCAGGTTGCGCTCCCTAAGAACTCTCAACACCATATACCTGTCTTCATTTGGATTTGTAGCTCTAGGACGACCCGAACCTGGTCTTCTAGTATATTCTAGGGTCTCTCTATACCGTTTTATGGCATCATGTGTTGTGCTTCTAGCCATATTAATAACATTTGCAATGTAACGTACACTGCGTCCATCATCGTAAAGGGCTACAGCTCGAGCCACATCTTCAGGTCGCATCTTGTTTTAAGACAAATGTTACAACCCCACTTAAACTCAGAAAATGTAAAAATAAAGAAATAACGAATGATAACGATAATGAACCACAAAATGGTTGAGACAAAATTGTTATAGCTGAGGCATCGAAAGCAAAATTGGAATATTTGGTTGTAATGGCTTGTTTATAAAACAAAAAACAATCAACAATGTATACACATCTCCATAACAACAGATGGCTACCAAAATATTGTATGAGAAGATAATGTTTTGCAAAATACCAGCAAATATTAAAGTGTCCGGTTTTTTTTGTCCCTGAGTGTATATCATGTAATTCATAAGCTTAAATTCAAACAATATTAACAACGAAGATCATATTCTTCCTCATACATTTTACCCGTTTCGTAATAATTCAACGTGTTTATCATATTGTGAATGATATTATAGTTTAGTTGTTACATCAGCTGCTTGTCTATGCGGATAACGTGAATATGTTAGGAGAAAATCCACAAACGATTAGGGAAAACACGGGAACATTACTGGAAGCAAGTAAAGAGATAGGTTTTGAAGTAAATCCCGAAAAGACAAAGTATATGATTATGTCTCGTGACGAGAATATTGTACGAAATGGAAATATAAAAACTGGAAATTTATCCTTTGAAGGTTATGCTCGAGGTTGCGGGTTCGATCCCGGCCGATATCGGTGGCAGTTAAGTGTGTTTAAATGCGACAGGCTCATGTCAGTAGATTTACTGGCATGTAAAAGAACTCCTGCTGGACAAAAATTCCTGCACACCGCGACGCTGATATAACCTCTGCAGTTACGAACGTCGTTAAATAAACCATAATTTATATTTTTTATCTTTTGAAGTGGAAAAATTCAAATACCTGGTAGCAACAGTAACAAATGTAAATGATACTCTGGAGGAAATTAAACATAGAATATATATGGGAAATGCCTGTTATTATTCGGTTGAGAAGCTTTTATCATCCAGTCTGCTGTCAAAAAACCTGAAAGTTAGAATTTATAAAACAGTTATATTACCGGTTGTTCTGTATGGTTGTGAAACTTGGACTCTCACTTTTGAAGAACCCGGAGGTTCATTGCCGCCCTCACATAAGCCCGCCATTGGTCCGTATCCTGAGCAAGATTAATCCAGTCTCTATCATCATATCCAACCTCCTTCAAATCCATTTTAATATTATCTTCCCATCTACGTCTCGGCCTCCCTAAAGGTCTTTTTCCCTCCGGCCTCCCAACTAACATTCTATATGCATTTCTGGATTCGTCCATACGTGCTACATGTCCTGCCCATCTCAAACGTCTGGATTGAATGTTCCTAATTATGTCAGGTGAAGAATACAATGCGTGCAGTTCTATGTTGTGTAACTTTCTCCATTCTCCGAACATCCTTCTTAGCCCCAAATATTTTCCTAAGCACTTTATTCTCAAACACCCTTAATCTATATTCCTCTCTCAAAGTGAGAGTCCAAGTTTCACAACCATAAAGAACAATCGGTAATATAACTGTTTTATAAATTCTAACTTTCAGATTTTTTGACAGCAGACTGGATGATAAAAGCTTCTCAACCGAATAATAACAGGCATTTCTCATACTTATTCTGTGTTTAATTTCCTCCCGAGTATCATTTATATTTGTTACTGTTGCTTCAAGATATTTGAACTTCTCCACCTTTTCAAAAGATAAATTTTTAATTTTTATATTTGCATTTCGTACAATATTCTCGTCACGAGACATAATCATATACTTTGTTTTTTCGGGCCTATTTATTAAAATATTTTTACAGCAGTATTTTACTAGAAAATAGCATATCTTTACAAATCACAATTTTCGAGTTACGACACTATTTTACTGGGAGTGAGATATGCTATGGTAGAAGAGAATATGACTGTTAACTTTGAAAATAAGCGAAATTCTATAGGTTTTATTATTTCTCGATTCTAAATTCATAAATGAAGCAGTTTCCATAAACTATAGCACATCCTGTATAATGGACATCAGCATCACGACAGATCACTACATTATAGTAATGTTACACGAGAATGCCCTCCAAGCACAGCTGAAATTCAGCCGTGTGTTCACGTCGTACCGTGTCTGAAGTTGGCCATGCACATGAAGACCTACACAATGTTGTCTGAGCAGTATAACAGCTGACTATCGTCTGAATAATACATTAAGGATCATTGTACCATGCATTACGAAGACAATTGACAGCACAGCAAAGTAACTGCACTTTAAACAAATGAATATGTGCATGCTTGTTATGATAGCTCCATGCAGGCTGCTAACCTACGAGAAGAACAAAGCCGTGTGTACACTGATTTAACGTCACAACACAGAACAATACTCCATCATATTCCTCTTGTTACTAATACTATTACTTCTCCTTATTATAGAGGATAGATTACCGCTAAGGATAGCTACTGAAATGGATTTCACCAGGGAAGAAACAAATGAGGGAAGACCAAGGAAACCATGGATACGTGATATTACTAGGGACCGGATTTTTATCTAATTACACATTATATTCCTTTCAATCTAACCGTATATAAATAACAAATCTTTACGAATCTTGTAATTACCATTAATATATTAAAATTTGATACTACATATTTTTATACATTTACCCCATATTACATATTATGGATTGGTATTACATAAATCTACATATTTAGGGGTTTTATTCATTTTTACTTCTTTAAAAGAAAAAGAAAAACTTCTGCTGGGGAAGTTTACAATTTGAAATGCACAGTTTCAAAAAGCCTTTTTACCTACCCGAGAAAGGATATATTTCGGGATGAAACATAACATCTTAGTTCCAGAAAGTAAAAGAGGCACTCACCCCATACCGCCCACTGTAAATATGTGTGAACAAAAGGCAACCTTTCTCATACAACTACTTTGTATTGTAAAAATCAAGAAGGGAATAATCTGATACGCATAAGTGGACGACATAGTAGTAGGGTCTAAAGACTTTAGAAAGTTACAAGAAACAATAAACATCATGGTAAAATGGTGCAATAGAAACAAATTTGATATAAATGTGGACAAGACAAAATGATGATACTCTGAAACGGCGGAAGAGCACCAGAAACAGTAGAAATTGTCATGAAGAACAGAAAATTAAAAATTTGTACCAGACTACAAATATCTAGGCTTAACAATACAAACCAGCGCAGATATTGATATTAAATATTTTCATGATTTTACATATTTTGGTACATATTCAGCTTATTTTTCTTACATAAATATGTACATATTTCACACCTTGATACTACATAAAAAATCCGGTCCCTAGATATCACAATGTCATGCAAAAGAAGCGATTGAAAGAACTGGACTGAAACGACAGGGTTATGTAGAGAGAGAGAAAAAAAACATAAAAACTCTAGTTACAGGAAATGTTGTTAAGCAATGTTATTTTTTCTCTCTTTAATGTACTATTTTCTTCTTCTTCTATTTTTAGTAAAGCAAGGCTAACCTCCATACTTTCTTGTGTCTGATTCCGATATTTAATTTTGTAAATTAAGTTCGCCGAGTTAACTCTGTGGTAGCGCGTCTGTCTCCAGACTAGCGGCCTAGGTTCGATTCCCGGCGGGGTCAGAGATTTTCGTGTAATTTCTACCTCAGGACTAGCAGAGCATCCTTCTATTCTTCATCTTTCACCGTCTCTGCAGCTCATCTCTGGAACTCTCTACCACAACATGTCAGAGACTGTCGGACATTATCTAACTTCAAAAATAAACTAAAATTTCACTTTTTCAATTTGGATTCCTTTCAATTATAAGCCCTTTTCTCTGCGATAGTTTTGTAAAAAATATATATATTTCATTTCCTTCCTTTCTGCTTTTTTTTTTTTGTTCTCTTGATCACGAGATGAATTTATCATCATACTCTTTTTATTGTGGATTTTATTTAATTTTTGTATTTTTTTCATCTTTTTTATCATTATTTTATTACATTCCATTTATTGTATTCTTCCTTACGTTTTCCCTCTTAACTATTTGTATTGAGTTGCTTTTATTATATTCCAATCTTTAGATCTGTATTTTACTTTCCTTTTTTCTATTATGGTATTATTTCCATGTTGTTTAGTGTCGATTTTGTTATGCTATTATTTTTTTGTAATATGTTAGTATTCTGTTATTTAACATTTTGTTAAATTTTAACTGCTTGTATACTTTGTCACCTGGTAAAGTGTAAGAGAAGGTCCTATGACCTTAACTCTGCCTGTATAAATAAATAAATAAACAAATAAACAAACAAAAACAAAATTAAATAAATAACTAAATGAATAATTAAATAAATAAATAATTAATTAAATAAATATTTAAATAAATAAATTATTAAACAATTAATTAATTTAATAAATAAATAAATAATAATAATTATTATTAAAAATAAAATCCCAAATCTCTCCGCAGTGCATATGAATAGAAGGTACATGTCACTGTTGACAGTGATTCGTCCGTCGGACGGGAACGTTAAACCTGGCAGCCCCCTTGGTGCTAATCGACAGGAGTAAGCTACGTGCCGGCACCGAGTTTCTCCTTCTCTCTTTCTCACCATCATCCTCACCTACTTCCTACATGAACACTTACACATACTCTCACCCTAGTACATGACATAACTCTCCACAGATTCAAATCATGCACAGCGTGGCCCGCCGAAATGGTGTGCAACTTGAAAATGGGTCACAATTCTGCCACTATCCACAATATGTGGAATCCGAATCACGTAAATGAAGTGGGTGGACATTGGACACACATTTTGGAAAATAATAATAAAAGTTGTCATATAAATCGCATATAAGCGATTATGCATTTTGTTCAGTATGGTAAGCAACAAAACTGTTCTTTTATGTAACACTGTGCACGTTTACCTTCTTTATTTTTCTTTCGATAACCATGGTCTTCATCTAGTTTACATTTATTTTCATCCCATACTGCTTACAACTGTCATTTAGCTCCAGTAGCATGTTACTTAGAGATTGAGGGTTTTTGAGAATATGGTTCTTAGGAAAATATTTGGGGCTAAAAGGATGAAGTTACAGGAGAATGTAGAAAGTTACACAACGCAGAACTGCACGCATTGTATCCTTCACCTGACATAATTAGGAACATTAAATCCAGACGTTTGAGATGGGCAGGGCATGTAGCACGTATGGGCGAATCCAGAAATGCATATAGAGTGTTAGTTGGGAGGCCAGAGGGGAAAAGACCTTTAGGGAGGCCGAGACGTAGATGGGAATATAATATTAAAATGGATTTGTGGGAGGTGGGATATGATGATAGAGAATGGATTAGTCTTGCTCAGGATAGGGACCGATGGCGGGCTTATGCGAGGGCGGCAATGAACCTCCGGGTTCCTTAAAAGCCAGTAAGTAAGTAAGTAAGTAAGTAAGTAAGTAAGTAAGGAAGCATGTTCCTTAGTATTGTCTTCTCTCCTGCTAACAACACTACATCAGCAAATCTTAAGCACTTCATTCTTCTTCATATTCTTCTTCTTCTTCTTTTTCTTCCCTTCAAGTATTAAGGCCAAATGGCCTGTTGCGATCTCACAGTTGAATTTTCAATCCAGCGCTTCTTTGGACGACCGAGAGATCTCTTCCCGTTTGGACGATAGTGGAGCATGACTTTTGGGATTCTATCTTCATGCATGCGATGCAGATGATTTATCCAGTTGTTCTGATAATGTTTTACGTGATTAATTACAGGTTCTTCCATTACATCTTCATTGCGTTGTGATCCCATTTCGTATATCCCGATGTATATCTCATACATTTCATTTCATTGGCCGTTATTCTGCTTTCGTCTTTCTTCCTCAATGTCCATGCCTCACTGCCGTAACAAAGTACAGGTCTCGCCAAGGTCTTGTATAGGCGAATTCTGGTATGCCTTTGTACTAGGGAAGGTTTCATAATGTTAATTATTCCTGTGAAATGTCTACTTCATTGAAAAAAGATAATGATTATCCGAGATATGTAAAATAATTTACTCTTTCTAATATTTTTTAATCTAAACATATCATCCACACCTCCACACCCTCTTACCTAGCATCTCGTTTTGTTTACCTTTCACTACCTCGAACCCGGAACATTTACCTTCTCTCTATTCCTCTGCACAGAACATCCTTCTACTCATCATCTTTCAGCATATCTATTCCACGCCTCTGGAATTCTCTCCCTGACCACGTCAGAGACTGTCGGACAATATCAAAATTCAAATTTAAATTAAAAAATCATATTCTAGTTCGTGGAATTGGTGTTGAACACATGTCAGGTTGCGCAACTTCACCTTAACCCATGACATATAGTAAATATTGTAACTATGCTGTTGGAAAATTGAAAATTAATATGTAATGTATTTATTATTATTATTATTATTATTATTATTATTATTATTATTATTATTATTGTCAGTTATCAATATCATCATTGCTATCTCTGTTTTCTTTCTTTTCGTTGTATTAGCTCGATGAGAGCACTATAATGTACTTTTGACTCTGTTGACCCTCTATAGGGCTTTAACTTAAGTTGTATCATTTTCATCAGTGTTTGTATTTCTTTTTTGTATTTATATGTGCTATCTGGTAGGATGGAAGAGAAGGCCTTATGGCCTTAATCCTGTCAGATTAAATAAATTATTATTATTATTATTATTATTATTATTATTATTATTATTATTATTATTTTGCTAGGCACAGGGTATTTTCTGCAGAAGACCATAATTTTAGTTTTTTCTTTATTGATTTTCATATCATATTTAATTCCAATTTTGTTAAAATTAAAAATTGAACGTTGTAATTCCTCTTCTGAGGATGCCACCCTAGCTAAATCGTCTGCAAAAAGTAATGAATCTTCTTCACATTAATGGCGACAAACAATGGATAACAGAATAGATATTATGGAATTTCTGCACAATAAGAAGCATTCTTTATTAACCTTAAACATTTCTGAGCTTATTACATAACTTGGAAATCTAAAATAAAAATGTGTCAAACATTTTATTCTAGATACAGCAAATCGCTTTAATTTAATATCGGATGTAGAGAAACTCTTGAACTCTTTGAGTTAAGACAAAGTTTATAGCAATTGATATAAGACTCTTAAACTTCACCATTGAAGACGTAACAGGGTATTACAACAATTTCTTAAGTTTTAACAAAGACAACGACGTGGTAGACAACAGAAACTTCAAACGTGATCAACAAAGTTTTCTGTAAATACACCTAACATAACAACCGTCTGCTTTGTGAACACTTTAATAATAAATATTTTAATAAAATGCTAAAAAATACAATAAGTAAAAAGGAAATGACATTTCTGCGGTCGCCAAACTCTAATAATTTATTTATTTATTTATTTACTTATTTATTTACTTGTTTGTCTACTTGTTTGTTTATTTACTTGTTTGTCTACTTGTTTATTTATTTATTTGTTTATTTATTTATTTACTTGTTTATTTACTTGTTTGTCTACTTGTTTGTTTATTTACTTGTTTATTTATTTATTTATTTGAATTATTTATTTGATTTTATTTATTTATTTATTTACTTATTTGATTTTATTTATTTATTTACTTGTTTATTTACTTGTTTATCTACTTGTTTGTTTATTTACTTGTTTGTCTACTTGTTTGTTTATTTATTTCTTTATTTATTTATATGACTTATTTATTTCATTTTATTTATTTATTTATTTGATTTTATTTATTTATTTATTTATTTACTTGTTTATTTACTTGTTTGTCTACTTCTTTGTTTATTTATTTATTTATTTATTTGACTTATTTATTTGATTTTATTTATTTATTTATTTGATATTATTTATTTATATACTTGTTTATTTACTTGTTTGTCTACTTGTTTGTTTATTTATTTATTTGAATTATTTATTTGACTTATTTATTTGATTTTATTTTTTATTTTATTTATTTATTTATTTACTTGTTTGTTTATTTATTTGTTTGTTTATTTATTTTTTTCTTTATTTATTTGTTTCTTTATTTATTTGTTTGTTTATTTATTTATTTATTTGACTTATTTATTTGATTTCATTTATTTATTTATTTACTTGTTTATTTACTTCTTTGTCTACTTGTTTGTTTATTTATTTGTTTATTTATTTATTTATTTATTTATTTATTTGAATTATTTATTTAACTTATTTATTTTATTTATTTATTTACTTGTTTATTTACTTGTTTGTCTACTTGTTTGTTTATTTATTTGTTTATATATTTATTTATTTATTTAACTTATTTATTTGACTTAATTATTTGATTTCATTTATTTATTTATTTACTTGTTTATTTACTTCTTTGTCTACTTGTTTGTTTATTTATTTGTTTATTTATTTATTTGAATTATTTATTTGACTTACTTATTTTATTTATTTATTTATTTATTTACTTGTTTGTCTACTTGTTTGTTTATTTATTTGTTTATTTATTTATTTATTTATTTGACTTATTTATTTGACTTAATTATTTGATTTTATTTATTTATTTATTTGATTTTATTTATTTAATTATTTACTTGTTTGTCTACTTGTTTGTTTATTTATTTGTTTATTTATTTGACTTATTTATTTGACTTACGTATTTGATCTTATTTACTTATTTATTTATTTTATTTATTTATTTATTTACTCGTTTATTTACTTGTTTGTCTATTTGTTTGTTTATTTATTGGTGTATTTATTTATTTATTTATTTATTTATTTATTTATTTATTTATTTGATTTATTTATTTGACTTATTTATTTGATTTTATTTATTTATTTATTTGATTTTATTTATTTTATTTTATTTTATTAATTAATTAATTTATTTATTTATTTAGCCTGATAGAGATAAGGCCATCAGGCCTTCTCTTCCCCTCTACCAGGGGATTACAACTACAATATTAAGAATAAAATTACAATTATAATTACAATTAATATTAAATTTAAAAATACAATAAAAATCAAAGTACTAAAAGATTAACTGATTATAGGGTCATTCAGTAACTAACATGGTTTAAATTAATATCATTTCTAAAGAAACTGAGGAATCAAGCTGAGCTAAGCAGTTATATTAAAGAACTGACTTTCGTTCATCCGTGCTAAAAGAAATTCTAACGTTACGAGGCAACAATTAGGCCTAAGCTTTGAAATATTGTACATACGTTTGTTAGCCATTTGGCTTGTTTATTATTAGTAACATACATTTTATCCACTTTTATTATATAATGTGCATTTTATATCACTAATAAAAGCTTTGTAAATACATTCATTAGGCAATTAGTTAGGTGATGGTACTGCTATTACCTAACTGGTTGCGTAATGTGAACCACATATAAAATAAAATGAAATGAAATTGATTTCATTTATTGTAAACGTTAATAACAATATGTTCGATACACTTTCTACATTTTTCTTGGAACATCAATTTTCAATTTTTTTATATTCCACTTCATATCTTACGCGGAATTTCGATGGTACTAAATATTTGATTGCAGAATTTGCAGCATTTTCAATAAGTCGTTTGAACTCATTTTAACAATGTTTGTTTATTTCTCCTAGTACTGCTCTTCTGTCATAAAGAAAAACCTATCGTGTTCAAATCAAATAAAACAAACATAAACGAATCGCCTCTCGCAGGAAGAAACTCAATCGTCTCTCCACAAAAGACATGTTTAAAAGTAATTGAAATAGTACAATTAGTTTTATTAAAAACTAGCCGTACCCTTGCGCTCCGCTGCACCCGTTAGAAATAAATATAAAGTAATTACATAATTAAAATAGGACATTTGATCCAGGGAACATTCGTGTTTGATAGAAGGATAAATCGTTTAATATGTTACTTAATTTAAATTGTATTTAAATAATTAAAATGCGATCATTTTGGTCCAGAGACCACTCATTTGGTGCAATAACAATTTCTTTAACATGTTTCTTAATTTTTATTACATGCATCCATACTTTAATGAAGAATGACATATCATTTAGATTTAATGTGTATACTTTATTTTACTTGCTATATATTTCTATTGAATTATGGTAATAACTTAATTTTAACCCTTGTTTTCTACGTATTCAGTAAATGGCGCTGAACCCTTCAAATAACTTAAATAACTTAAATTATATTATATTACTAGTCGTATCCATTCGCTCCGCTGCACCCGTTAGAAATAAATATAAAGTAATTACATAATTAAAATAGGACATTTGATCCAGGGAACATTCGTGTTTGATTGAAGGATAAATCGTTCAATATGTTACTTAATTTAAATTGTATTTAAAATATTAAAATGCGATCATTTTGATCCAGTGACCACTCATTTGGTGCAATGACAATTCCTTTAACAGGTTTCTTAATTGTTATTACCAATTATTTTTGGAAAAGCGAAAATTAACAGAAAAATTTTGGCTACAGATTTATTATTATGTTTATATTATATTATATTATATTATATTATATTATATTATATTATATTATGTAAAAAGTGTGTTGATAACGGATGTACTGGAATTAGAAAGTTTTTAATTTGTTGTGGGAGCTCTAGAATCTCAGGAGGAACAACTTTTACATCAGCGCAACATAATCTACTTGGCTCATTACCCAATTATTTTGCAGTGCACTTATTGCATATATATTTTATGTATTTTAACACGATTCAATTGAACATAGTTAAAATTTGAATTATAAAATAATGCATTGCTAAGCTAACGTACTATTACTGCATACTAAATCAATACACTCTCGTTGTTCGTTAATTCTCTGAGATAAAAATGAATATGTTCATAAACATTATTTTAAGAAACACAGGAAATGAATATACAGAATAGCCTATCAAGTTTTCTGTGCATAAGAAGCTATTTTAATCTTACTTGTCCTCAATTCACTCACAAGTTACTGTAATAACATTATAGCATTGTGTCCATCCAGAGAACCTACACTTTCCAATGGTGAAATAATAATTAATTATACAAATCGGTTAATTTAGCGTCCGATATTACTTCATACAAACACAGAAACATTGTCTGTAGGCTATGTTTCAGAGCTTTCGATTGTTGTGTCCAAGGCCCCTTATAGACGAAGTCATTTGTTTTTTATTTCAATACACCGCCTTAGATGGCAGTTATTTTAATTTTAAAACTCATTTATCTCATTAAATATCAGTCCTATCAAAATTTTTCAAGGAATAAAACTTATCGAAAATTATTTTTAAAGAAACTTTTGTTATGCAACATTTTTCACAAAAATCAATAATAAGCGAGATATTTCGATTTATTTAATTCAGGCCCCCTTATAACCCCCTTTTAAATAATGTATTTTGAATGTCATATAGCCTAAAATCTAAGTTACAACGAACTTAATTTATATTCCAATTTTCATCGAAATCCGTTCATCCATTATCGCGTGAAAAGGTAACAAACATACAGACAGACAGACAGACAGACATACAAACAAAAATTTCAAAAAAGCGATTTTCAGTTTCGGGGTGGTTAATTATATATGTTAGGACCAATTATTTTTGGAAAATCGAAAATTACCAGAAAAATTTCGGCTACAGATTTATTATTAGTATAGATTATTTTTTTTATCAAAACGGATAAAACGTTATACGATATATGTACTTATTATAATATAAAACATTACGACACTCATATGATAAATAACTATTCCAGGTTTGACAAAATTGTTTTAAATCTTCATACAAGAAATGATTTGGTACAATGTTATTTATGAATGTGGTAGAAATTTAAGTGATGAATTAAGAAGATTTCGGACAAAAATGCATCTTAGAGGCGGTCCTTGTACCGTGATTTCTTATTGCGCATTGATTAAGAAGTGTAAAGGAGCCGATTCTGTTCATGATCAAATGAAATCAGGAAGACGAAGAATTAGTGATAATTCAGATTGAAAGAGTTCTTCATGAATGCTAAAATCTTGCTAGAGAAATATAGTACTGTTTATAGGCCTATATTAATTTCAACTATGTTAAATGCTCTGTAACAACCCCACAGGTTTACATCTCGAATATGTACAAATTATTAAGAAATATTTTAAATTATATCACAGTCTACTATATACAGTCACGAAGCTTGAGTTTTGAGGGTGCTAGAAACAATAGACTGTGACGTTACTATTTTGCATTGCCTGTAATGAGGCGATATTAGCGATCCTAGTGGTGAGCAACTACCTAATGTTTGGATATTTAATACGTATTGAGCTTCGCGACTGTATATACTAGACTGTGATTATATTATCAGAGAAACAGAATGAATTCAGGAAAAAATATCCTCGCTTGGATAGCATCATTTTAGTTAAAAACTCGTGTACAAAAATAAAGGAATTGAATCTAGAAACACATATACTGTTTACAATTATAAAAGGAGTTGATAAAAAGAGGAAAATATTATAAAAACCATTTAATAAATGTTATGAAGTGTTCAAACGCTGAAACTGTAAAAGTTCTACCTGTGGAAGAAATTAAAATTTATAAAAGAATAACGGAAGTGTGCAGTATGTCACAAGTTATGTAAACATCTTCCTTACGGCATAATAGATTTTAATAACGATGCAGTTCAAATAAACTGAACAGTTTTAACAGTTGCTTTTTGCTGTCGATTCTATCGCTTATTTACGTAATAAAATGCGCATTTATTAACAATAAGTAGTTTACCGAGTAAATTAAAAATATATAGATATACAAATGTTAAATGGTAAAATAAAACTTACAAAAATTGTTATATTTAATATAAATATGTTATAAATGGTGAAATAAGTATACAGGGATGTAATTTACGGCAGGAAAACCATCTTTAAAGTGTTGACCGTAATACCACATACGAATATTATAAAAAAAAAAGAGCACACGAAAGTAAAAATATTCCGAAATATTTGTAGCGGTATTGAAAGAAGTTTTAAGGAGGAAAAAATTATTACAAAACTGTAGCGGTATCAATTTGAGGTATTGACTCAGAATAAAAAGTAGCTATATTATTGAAAGTACATTTTAACCACAGCTAGAGGCCATATAAGAAATCAAAAAGAGATAAAGATGAACTCGTCATTTTGCTTAGAATAAATTTAAAAGTTTCCTAAGTTCGCTGGCCAAATACAGAATGCCTGAAAAAATAATACCAAAGAAAACGTTTGATAACATAGTCCGGATCAACTTACTTAAGGGAACGCACAGGTGAAATTACTAAATTTTACAGTTTTCATTTTTTTCTCAAAGACCAAGGACACTAGAATAAAATTATGTGACACGTTTCCTTATTGAGATGAAATAAATGGTAGGAATTTTTTTCAACATGATTTTCTTTAATTTTCGACGTGTGGAACCATTTATATAATAATTTAATTAATTTTCGACGTGTGGAACCATTTATATATTACTTTAATTAATTTATATATAAATGGTTCCACACGTCGAAAATTAAAGAAAATCACGTTGAAAAAAATTCCTGCCCTTTATTGCATCTTAATAAGGAAACGTGTCACATAATTTTATTCTGGTGTCCTTGGTCTTTGAGAAAAAAAATGAAAACTGTAAGATTTAGTAATTTCAACTGTGCGTTCCCTTAACACCATAAGCGTGAAACCTAATCATTTTCCCTCTATTGCTACATATACTAATGGATTATAGTGATTTTCTAGATGTTAGGTTGAATTTTCTTTTACCAACTTCGTCTCGAATTTCGAGTATTGACAAATACTAGAACAGGGAGTTATTTTCTGTTATGTTGGCAGCAATAATTTTGGTTTGCAGTACAAGGAATCTGATGAAATGTAAGTAATTACGCTTGTGAAATTTGAACGTAAATAATAATTAGTAACATCGGTATTAATATTAATATCAATTCACAATTCAGTTGTGCTGCGCAGTGATTCCAATTCAACTCTATATTAAGGTAAGTGTAATTAAATAAGATATAACTTATAGACCTACTTCGTATGAAATATGCACGTGGCTATATTTTAATGTTCAGATTTTTATTAAAACATCAAACAGAGGAAGCAGCATAGTAACGAATTATTATATAATATATATTTCCGGTTTTCGAAATGAATTTCATTTCATGAAATTATTCATGATGTAATTTCTTTGAGCATTCCTTGAATTACATTTCACAAATCATTAGTGTATATAATGTTTTCAACATTCCACTTGAGTTGTGTTCCAAGACTTATTAATGACTAGCCGTACCCGTGTGCTCCGCTGCACCCGTTAGAAATAAATATAAAGTAATTACATAATTAAAATAGGACACTTGATCCAGGGAACATTCGTGTTTGATATAAGGATAAATCGTTTATTATGTTACTTAATTTAAATTGTATTTGCATAATTAAAATGCGATCATTTTGATCCAGAGACCACTCATTTGGTCATAAAAATTATTTTAGGAAATACAGGAAACGAATGTACAGAATAGCCTATCAAGTTTTCTGTGCATAAGAAGCTATTTTAATCTTACCTGTCCTCGATTCACTCAGAAGTTACTGTGATAACATTATAGCATTATGTCCATCTAGAGAAACTACACTTTCCAATGGTGAATTAATAATTAATTATACAAATCGGTTAATTTAGCTTAAGATATTACTTCATACAAACACAGAAACATTATCTGTAGGCTATCTTTCATAGCTTTTGATTGTTGCTGTCCAAGGCCCCTTATAGACGAAGTCATTTGTTTTTTAATTCATTACACGGCCTTAGATGGCAGTTATTTTAATTTTAAAACTCATTTATGTCATTCAATATCAGTCCTATCAAAATTTTTCAAGGAATAAAACTTATCGGAAATTATTTTTAATGAAACTTTTGCTATGTAACATTTTTCACAAGAATCAATAATAAGCGAGATATTTTGATTTATTTAATGCAGGCCCCCTTATAACCCCCCTTTTAAATAATATATTTTGAATGCCACATAGCCTAAAATCTAAGTTACAACAAACTTAATTTACATTCCAATTTTCATCGAAATCCGTTCATCCATTATCGCGTGAAAAGGTAACAAACATACATACAAACAGACAGACAGACAGACAGACATACAAACAAATATTTCAAAAAAGCGATTTTCGGTTTCAGGGAGATTAATTATATATGTTAGGACCAATTATTTTTGGAAAATCGAAAATTACCAGAAAAATTTCGGCTACAGATTTATTATTAGCAAAGCTCGGAACTTGGGGACTTGTGTGTCGTGTGCATGAGTAAAGTTAAGGTACAACGTACACAAAGCTCACGCTGCAAGTACTCAGTCGTGTGTACTAAGAAAGTGATCACATCGAATGACAAGAAGATGGACGAGGAAACTGTGTCATGTCGAATCCAATGACATTGAGAGAATTACAGGTAAACGGTCTGTTAGAGGAATTAGAAAAATACATATTATTAGGATGGGTATTATAGAAGTTTGAAAATACATTTTTTAAGTTTTAGGTACAGAATTTCGTGGAGGAATTCGGAGGAGATACGTTACTTTCTTCGAACAGAAAGTTTATATTTTGTAAGTTGTGCCACACACAAACTATAGGCATTCATTGAAAGATAGTGCAGTCCCTTGAGTTTGTGGAAAATTTGTCCATAGCCATTGGATCAAGTAGTAGTGACACACAAATTGAAAACTATTTTCGAGAAAAATTGAGGATACACTTATTTTTCTTAGACACGAGATCAACTACCAACTGCTCAAAATCGAACGGAAAACAGTGACAGTGAAAATATTAAGTATTTTAAGTTTGCTCCCAGGGGAAATAAATTTTTCTCGTTTGAAATTAGGTTTAACTAACAGGCGAAGAAGTTATGGGTTCGAAAATCTTGGAATATATGTAGTCATACACTGTAATAAAATGTACAGAGGAGGACAGTAAAGTTTCTCATGTTTATTTTTATTATATATTATAAAACAAAAATTGGACTTAAATAAAAAAAACTAAAGATTATGTACAATGAAAAAAAGAAAAGTAAAAGCCGAATTTCTCCATACATTTCAACCAACTCACAATGTATTTTCAACACAACTCCATCATCAACTCTTAAACTATAAAATTACCTGTTTCAACCTATCGTAAAACTATCAATATGTTGTTGCATCAGACCTGACAGTACTTCCGCTCTGGAAGCGGGAGTTTGTTGACATTGAAGTCCGGTCCCTTAGCCACGTGCAAAGACACAAGTCCCCAAGTTCCGAGCTTTGATTATTAGTATAGATAGCATTGTCCCTGTATTCGACATGAATTCTATTTCAAGAATTAGTGATACATTTTTTTTATCATTCAACCATATTATTTTCTTCTGCAATTGACACGAGTTATTTTTCACAAATTATTTGTGATATAATTTTTTCAGCATTGGACATGAACTGCGTTTCAAGTATTATTATTATTATAGATGATTGATTAAATGACAAACTTACTAGTATTAATTATATAAGCACGTGTGAGTTACAGCTGTTTCGGTGTATACTGTACACCATCATCAGAGCCTACTAGATCTCGGCGTCACCTCGACATCGCTGTATTTGTGTACTAGTTGACTTGTGTTGTTTTGAGAATTAATCTTGAATCTTGCGTACACTATTTTTAACACTTAAATATAGATGATTATCTATATTTAAGTGTTAAAAGTAGTGTGCGCAAGATGATTATCTATATTTAAGTGTTAAAAGTAGTGTGCGCAAGATGATTATCTATATTTAAGTGTTAAAAGTAGTGTACGCAAGATGATTATCTATATTTAAGTGTTAAAAGTAGTGTGCGCAAGATGATTATCTATATTTAAGTGTTAAAAGTAGTGTACGCAAGATGATTATCTATATTTAAGTGTTAAAAGTAGTGTACGCAAGATGATTGTCTATATTTAAGTGTTAAAAGTAGTGTGCGCAGATGATTGTCTATATTTAAGTGTTAAAAGTAGTGTGCGCAAGATGATTATCTATATTTAAGTATTAAAAGTAGTGTGCACAAGATGATTATCTATATTTAAGTGTTAAAAGTAGTGTACGCAAGATGATTATCTATATTTAAGTGTTAAAAGTAGTGTGCGCAAGATGATTATGTATATTTAAGTGTTAAAAGTAGTGTACGCACGATGATTATCTATATTTAAGTGTTAAAAGTAGTGTGCGCAAGATGATTATCTATATTTAAGTGTTAAAAGTAGTGTACGCAAGATGATTATCTATATTTAAGTGTTAAAAGTAGTGTGCGCAAGATGATTGTCTATATTTAAGTGTTAAAAGTAGTGTGCGCAAGATGATTGTCTATATTTAAGTGTTAAAAGTAGTGTGCGCAAGATGATTATCTATATTTAAGTGTTAAAAGTAGTGTACGCAAGATGATTATCTATATTTAAGTGTTAAAAGTAGTGTGCGCAAGATGATTATCTATATTTAAGTGTTAAAAGTAGTGTGCGCACGATGATTATCTATATTTAAGTGTTAAAAGTAGTGTGCGCAAGATGATTATCTATATTTAAATGTTAAAAGTAGTGTACGCAAGATGATTATCTATAATTAAGTGTTATAAGTAGTGTACGCAAGATGATTATCTATATTTAAGTGTTAAAAGTAGTGTGCGCAAGATGATTATCTATATTTAAGTGTTAAAAGTAGTGTACGCACGATGATTATCTATATTTAAGTGTTAAAAGTAGTGTGCGCAAGATGATTATCTATATTTAAGTGTTAAAAGTAGTGTACGCAAGATGATTGTCTATATTTAAGTGTTAAAAGTAGTGTGCGCAAGATGATTGTCTATATTTAAGTGTTAAAAGTAGTGTGCGCAAGATGATTGTCTATATTTAAGTGTTAAAAGTAGTGTGCGCAAGATGATTATCTATATTTAAGTGTTAAAAGTAGTGTACGCAAGATGATTATCTATATTTAAGTGTTAAAAGTAGTGTGCGCAAGATGATTATCTATATTTAAGTGTTAAAAGTAGTGTGCGCACGATGATTATCTATATTTAAGTGTTAAAAGTAGTGTGCGCAAGATGATTATCTATATTTAAATGTTAAAAGTAGTGTACGCAAGATGATTATCTATAATTAAGTGTTATAAGTAGTGTACGCAAGATGATTATCTATATTTAAGTGTTAAAAGTAGTGTACGCAAGATGATTATTTATATTTAAGTGTTAAAAGTAGTGTACGCAAGATGATTATCTATATTTAAGTGATAAAAGTAGTGTGCGCAAGATGATTATCTATATTTAAGTGTTAAAAGTAGTGTGCGCACGATGATTATCTATATTTAAGTGTTAAAAGTAGTGTGCGCAAGATGATTATCTATATTTAAGTGTTAAAAGTAGTGTGCGCAAGATGATTATATTTAAGTGTTAAAAGTAGTGTACGCAAGATGTTTATCTGTATTTAAGTGTTAAAAGTAGTGTGCGCAAGATTCAAGAAGCATTATTATTCGTTATATAATTTTTATCCGGCATTCGACACGAGTTACATTTCAAGAATTGTTGGTGATAAAAATTTGTTCATCATTTATTTCAAAAACTATATTAGTGATGTAATCTCTTCTAACATCCAACATGAATTACATTCCACGAATCATTAATGAATTTTTTTCCAGAATTCGACATGAGTTATATTTCACAAATTATAGATGACTATTACACTTTTACTACGTTATACTACTTTTGACCAATAAAACGGTACGAAAGGACGTCTTTCAACCAATCATGGCTGCTTATCGCACAATATTATCGCATCCCTACCATTGGTTTAATTTTATCGCGTCCCTAGCATTTGTTTATTTTTATCACTAACCTAGCATTTGTTTCTTTGTTTGCCAACATTTCAAACTGCACTGGTCTGGACGCCAAAAAAAAAAAAAAAAAAAAAAAAAATTACAAACCACTCCAGTCGATGCACAGCAGTTTCAAATGTGACTCGCATTGGCATTCAAGAACAAGAATTAATAAAGATCACTGGTCATACCTATGCATCTTCCCTGAATCCCTATTTACAAATAAATGAAGAGCACCATTCGGAAATCCTGAATAAGTTGAGGGATACACCATGTACATCAACGAGTTCACTTCTTTTACGCACACGTCCAATATAACATCAACTGAACCACTAACCACTAAAACATTCAAATTTGAAAATTGTGCTTTCAATAATTGTTTCTTTTAAAATTATTCATGTTTATTTTTTATTTCATCATCGTTAATTAAAACGTTTCTTGTTTATTTCATCATCCCAAATTAAAACTTTTCTAACACTTGTTTATATTATTTAGGTTATGTTATAGCTTCTGCTATATGATATTATGGACAGTCACGTATCAGAGATTGTTTAATACTAAGATTTATTGAAAATAACCTGTCAAGTGACGTTGATTATTGGGATCCTGATAATTGAAGTGGAATGAAAATGTTTTAATAAAAATGAAACTGAATCAACAAAGCTTTCTTGACTAGTAACTGTCCACAGAGCTCAATGAAGATTCCATAGTTGGCACAACTGATAACAAGAAAACAGCTAATCATAACACACTACTGCCATCTAGCATGCATCTAGCGTAATATTTGTAATGTTGAGATGGTACGATAATACATTTGAGGACAGTTGTATTTTCGTAAGTCAATTAATGTTTTATTGTATTTGGTACTTCGTTATTTCTAATCTTTATATACTTTCTTCTTTCTAATCGTGTAATAGTCAATTAAATCCCACTCGAGTTTTGATTTTCTCTAGATAAATCAAAACCTCTAGTGAGATTACTATTGATATTGTTTTTAAAATATTGTACGTGAGTCGCATTTCATGAACTACTAATCATATATTTTTTCCAGTATTTAACTAAATTGTATTCAGGTATTATTATTCATGTAATTATTTTTTCCATTATTCGATTCAGTTTCATTTTAGAAGTTATTAGTGATATAATTTTTCCTGTATTGTATTGTATTGTATTTATTAACATTCCATGGTATTCATACATGCTTACAGCTAGAATATGGAACAAGTCAAAAAACTTAATACTATTATAAAGTCTTAATTTATAGTCACAGTCTAGATGAAATATATACACACGAGATTTACAATATAGTCTACTAGTACAACACAAAGTTTTAGTATCAATTTCATGAACTGTTATTGAATGTCATGAATTCACCTACAGAATAGAAGGTGTGAAAAAATTAGGTACTTCTTTAAATTGGCCCTAAATAATTTTGTGTTTTGAGTTTCATTTTTTATATCGATAGGGAGGCTATTAAAAATTGTTACTGCCATATAACGCACTCCTTTTTGATAGCACGATAGACTTGCCGATGGAGTATGAAAGTCATTTTTTGACGTGTATTTATGCTATGAACTGTTGAATTAGTTAGAAAGTTTTCACGATTACATACGAGGAAGATTATTAATGAAAAAATATACTGACAAGCCATGGACATTATTTGTGGTTTTTTGAAAATAGTCCTACGCGATTCCCTAGATTTGGCACCTACTATTATTCTAATTATTCTTTTTTTGTAACAGAAATATACTGTTACTATCTGTGGAATTTCCCCAGAATATTATTCTAAAACTCATTACAGAGTGGAAGTATGCAAAGTATATTGTTTTTAAGGTATTGATATTTACTATCTTTTTGCATAGATCTAATAGCAAAACAAGCTGAATTTAGTTTGGGGGTAATTTCTTTAATATGATTTACATTTGACAAACAATTTTTATTCGTGGTATATTTATTTTATCTGTGGTTTATTTATTTTTGTAGTCGTACGTTCATTTTCGTCAATACATTACCAACATCATTATTATTAGTATTCCTCATGGGTGACTAGCTTTCATCTGACTGAACTACAGCTGATTTCAAAATCGCGTGCTTCACTCACGCCAGTAGAACTGTTACAAGACGGAGTAAGTTAGAAATCCTCACCACAAGCAGGAGCGACGTGCAAGAAAGTTTGTTTCCCAAGTGTTGTTGTTTCTATTTGATTAGTGGTGTACACAAACGTCAAGCGTTGTGGTTTCTATCGTTGTGCGGTAGTTTTCCGCCCGCGGTCGTGTCTGGTCGAACATCCGCCTCAGGGTGAGTCTGTCCTCGTTTTATATGAATTCATATCATCCCGTTCGTAGTATCAGATCTCATAACATTCTGAATTTCGCCAGATTCTTAGGAAAGCTTTACGAAATCCCAGTTTATTATTCCACTCGGAGGTTGTGGACAAGAACTTGGTTTCAGTCTCTTACGTACACTCAAAGAATTCTTCTTCTTGAAATATTTATACTGCAATTCCGCGAGTTCTTTTTTCCAGCAAAAAAAGAAAATAAAATTACCAAGAAGTCTGTTTTTGGAATACTGCCAGGATGAGGCGGACAGGGAATCTTCAAGCCACAAAATCCGTTTATTTTTCCAAGTTTGTAGTGCAAACAATATTTCATTTCAAGGCGTATTTAATGAGTATGAATTAATCCACAAAGCAACCGAAAATAGTACATTACGCAACGAGCCTATAATGGTAGTAATTAAGACGCGAGTATGTTTATGAAACGAGCGCAAGCGAGTTTCATAATTTTAATACGAGCGTCTTAATTACCATTACATGCAAGTTTCATACGACTTTTTATGCTCGACCATATATCTAACTTGAAATTATTCATAAGTATTCATGTTATTCTTATCTTACTGAGGAGCGGAACTGACCTTGTGCAATATCTCGTAAATTGTGAGATGTGCGCAGGCGCGAAAGTATTGATTTTTTCAGAGAAACAAATGTCGACATTGACCTTGATATAATCTAGAGAGTAAATTAAACATTAATCTTGATATAACTTGAAATTGAATTAGACATTGAAAAACGAGATGACAAATTGAATTTATTTGAATATTATTTACAATTAACGTTAATTATTATAGTAACAGAACATAACCTTCTGCGACAGTATTGGATATCCAGCCTCCGTGATGTTTCACTAGTTGTCTTTCGATTGCATATCCGAGAATAATCGACACTTGCGCTTTCATATTGCTACAATGGTGTTTTCTGATCGGTGGAACGCCTGAACTTTAATGAATAGGTGTACTTTAATGAGGTCCATTAAAGGGCTGCTACCAGGTGTATAATTACTACATTTCGGCATGGTCGAGCATAAACAATCTAAGAAAGCTGTTTTGACATCAGTGATTGAAAGAAATGAAAATAAATGTATAATTAATATACACTGCTTTCCCGATACAATAATAATAATAATAATAATAATAATAATAATAATAATAATAATAATAATAATAATAATAATATATTATTATTTATTCATAGTGCTCTGCCCAAGGTCAGGTCTTTCACTGCAAACCCAACATTCTCCAATCATTCCTATTTTCTATTTTCTTCTTTGTCTCCGCATATGATCCATATATCTTAATGTCGTCTATCATCTAATATCTTTTCTATCCCGAACTCCTCTCCCCTTCACCATTCCTTCCGGTGCATCCTTCAGTAGGCAGTTTCTTCTCAGCCAATGACCCAACCAATTCTTTTTCCTCTTTCTGATTAGTTTCAGCATAATTCGTTCTTCACCCATTCTTTCCAACACATCTTCATTTCTTAATCTGTCTGTCCACTTCACACTTTCCATTCTTCTCCATATCCACATTTCTAGTCGCTTCTTTTCACTTCGTCGCAATGTCCATATTTCTGCCCCATACAATACTACACTCCACACAAAGCACTTCACTAATCTCTTCCTTAATTATTTTTCCAGAGGCCCTCAGAAGATACTTCCTTTTCTATTAAAAGCTTCCTTTGCCATTGCTATCCTCCTTTTGACTTCCTGGCAGCAGCTAACGTCACTGCATGTAGTACACCCCAAGTATTTGAACTGTCCACTTGCTCTACTGCCTCATTTCCAATTCGCAAGTTTACCTTCTTTGGTTTTCTTCCGACAACCTTGGTCTTCGTCTTGTTTGCGTTTATTTTCATCTCATACTGCTCACAACTGTCATTTAACTCCAGTAGCATATCTCTTAGTATCATCTCCTCTTCTACTAACAACGCCATATCATCCGCAAATCTTATGCATTTTATTCTTTTTCTTCCTACTATTACTCCTACTATGTTATGAAAACAGTTCTTCACTAAATCCCCCAACAAGTAGATGTTCAACAGGGTAAGTGATAAAGGGCATGTTGTTGTTATTATTATTATTATTATTATTATTATTATTATTATTATTATTATTATTATTACTTATTCTTTTTCCACGCCCGATTCTCTTTTAATGCTATACTATACATTGGTGCGATCGAAACTCGAATATGCATCTGTAGTTTGGAACTCGATTACAACTACGGACTCGGCTAAATTAGAAAATATACAAAGAAAATTTATATCCTTATGTTCATTCAGATTTCTGCCCATTAATTCCGGGTATAGTTATGAGAGAAAATGTGAATATTTTAATTGTCAAAATCAATATGCTAGACGCCATGAACTAGATTATCTGTTCTTTTGTAAAGTCCTCAAAGGTGATATATCCTGTGACTCTTTCTTAAACAATATTACCTTACATATTCCAACAAAAGACATGAGAGCCCACAAACTTTTCTACATTAGAAATTCGAAATTTCTCTCACCAGTCTCCAGATGCATTAAAAATGCCAACATGCATAGCTGCGAATTCGATCCCTTCAATGTATAGACTTAGTTTGCTCTTGGCAACGATTTATCATTTATGTATTCTTTTAGGCATTATACTCAATTATCATTGTCTCATAGTATTCTTAGTTATCCATTCATCTTCATTATTGTAATTAATTGTAATTGTATTTATGTGTAATAATTATTTTTGTTTTATGTTTTTGTTATATTTATGCTGAACTGTAATTGGCCACTGTCTGTTGTACAGCACATTAAATAAATAAATAAATAAATAAATAAATAAATAAATATATTATTATTATTATTATTATTATTATTATGGTTCATAGTGCTCTGCCCAAGGTCAGGTCTTTCACTGCAAATCTAGCTTCCTCCAATCATTCCTATTTTTTGCTTTCTTCTATCACCACATATGGTCCATATATATTAATGTTTTCTATCATCTGATATCTGCATCCTTCAGTAGGCAGTAACTATTATACGATATTTCAAACTCCGTTACACATTTATCATGTCGTAGCTCCCATTAGAATCAATTGCGCTGTAATTTGTTTAATTCATAGCTCAGGGTCTAAGAAAATGGTATAAAAAAATTCAAAATGAAAATACTATCTTCGATATGATCTGTTCAGAATAGATATTTACACCTTCAAAAGTTGATAAACGGTGAACTTTATTTTTCAGTTTAAATGGAGGTTCAAAGCGAGAGAAATGTTGGTAAAGAATATAAATTACTTTTAAAAGTGGTCAGTACTCAAAATCTTTACTAGTTTCCGAGTTACGGCGAGTTAAACAAAGGAGCGTTTTCGCTTGGCGAGGGACTCACGACTCAAAATGAATACTAGTCTGTATAGCTCTACTGATAAACTGTATATGCTGTACATTGTATAGTAGTCTATATAGCTCAACTGATGAATTGTTTATGATTATAAATTGAATTAATCTAGAAATTTGTATAGCTTAATGAAAGTATGCTTGTAAATTGAATTAATCTGCTTACCTTGTATTGTATATGTTTGTATAGTTTTGGCCGATGAATTGTATATGCTTTAAATTGAATAGTAATTTGTATAGCTCTATTCATAAATTGTGTTTGTAATTTGAAGTAGTTTGCATGATATGTATTATCATTTTCTGTATGTAACAACTGATTGAATTGTTTATGGCCTTAAATTGAATCAACTTACTTGTTTTGTATTATACATATAGCTCAACTGATGAATGATCGTTTGCGTTTGTAAATTTAATAATCTGATTGGCTATGTATTGTATATTTTTAGTAGAGCCATCGATGTAGCTCAATCGGCAGACTCGCTGGGCTGCTGATCCGGAGCTGCGTTCGGGCTTGGGTTGGATCCCCCTTTGGTCTCATTGAATGGTTTCTTCCGAGGTTTTCCCCAGCCGTGGGACTGAAGCCGGATGGTCTATGGCGAGTCCTCGGCATCACTTCATTTCACCCCTTTGATTTGATTACCTGGTTGGGTTTATCCGAGGTTTTCCCCAACCAAACGGCAAATGCCGGGTAATCTTTTCGCGAATCCTCGGACCTCACCTCATCTCACTACATCTCGCCAAAATATTGTAAAAAAATTGCAGAAAATTGTAAAAATTGTAGAAAATTACTAAATTGTAAAACTGTAAAAATTGTAAAATATTGTAAAAATTGTAATTGTAATATTGTAAAATTTTGACTTGTTCCACACCTTAAAGCTTCATTGCTCGTGTAAGATCTATGGAATATAATAAATGAATGAATGAATGAATGAATTAACAACCTTATGTCTGTTAAAAGAGAGAGAATGGTAGCTTCTTACAGAAACCTTCGCATTGATTTCAGATCTGTTTACAAAATGTTTCCATGGTCCAAAGCTTTTAAGTTAATGGTGTAGATCAGGCCTGCACAAACAGCGCTCAACGAGAGACCGCGCTCCTTGGGAGCGGAAGAGCGATGTTCCTCGCCGAAACGGAGAGGAAGATACGTCAGAATGACATAGACTTGCTATAGGTAGAGGAGAGAGAAACGACCACTCAGTTATCTAGTGGAGTGCAGTGTGTAGGCCTATTCTCAGTAACTGTTTCACGTTGCTTACCTACTGCTACAGTACAGTATGGAGGAATCTAAAAGACGGAACATAACATTTAACATTTAACGATTTACAGCTCGAACTTATTGATCTTCAATGTGACCTAAGGGCTAAAGATCGTTTGAATAATACTACTAGCCTGGTTGAGTTTTACAAGACTAAACATTAGCAATAATATCCACGACTACACAGGCTGGCTGTGAAAATGATTGTTATGTTTGGCTCAACATTTATATTTGTGAGCAACTGTATTCTATAATCAACTTTAATAAAGGCAGACATCGAACATCTGTAACTGATGTTTTATTATGATCAGTAGGCTACTGTTCCTTTCAGCTGCCAACAGCATAAAACCTCGTTTTAATGTACTGATAAATAAAAATATAACAAAATGATATTGTACATTTAAGTAGCTATAGAATTTCTATTATTTCTGTAAAATAAATATTTCTTTATTATACTAATTAATAATAGTCCAAGATAGTTTTGCAAACACTGAACGGGAAATCATTTCATAAACACTCTTACTAGTACTGTATTTCCTTTTGTGTATATTTTGTACGAGATCACCCCTTCTTCCAGTCCACCCTTATACAGAGCGCAGCTAATATCTGCATTCCGCTCATGAGGTGTGAGCCGGCTCGGAGAGCGCAAACCTTGTGCAGGCCTGGTGTAGATGAATATCGTTCACACTGGTAGGGGAGAGTCGGGTAGTATCGGACATCGGGTAGTATCGGACAGTGCGTTTCTTTCATCTACCACCATATGGTAGTACCTGAATGACATGGTTACGTTTCTCTATGCGTCATCACAGAAACGTAACCATGTCAATCAGGTACTATCATCGTGTGGTAGATGAAAGAAACTCACTGTCCGATATTACCCGATGTCCGATACTACCCGACTCTCCCCTAAATCTCAAATGAGATGTCATATTTTAACATGGAATTAGGTCTACGGTAAACTTCATTCGGGTCCACGTTATCCGCTTAGAATTAGTGGCTTCGTTATTGAGGTGAAGGGGTCTGATTGGCTCTTTCATCAAAGACGTCAACATGGCGTTAACGATTAGCGGAGCACTAGGGTGTGAAAACTCTCTATGTTTTCAAAGTGTTCTGTAATGCTCCGGACCGTAGTCGTTTCACAGAACAGCAAAACTTTATAACTTTGCGTGTCAAAAATGGATGTTTCAGTTCCTGGCGAAGAGGTTGTGTGTGCCGAACAGTACATGTCCGAACAAAGCAGCAGGTCTATAAAACTGCGATGGTTCAATCCTGGGCAGCGTCCTTACGGCAACACGCGATTGTGTCAGGACTTGACGGGAGTGATAATCAATAACCGCTCAGGACTACAAAGCCTGAAACTTTTCATGTCAAAGCAAGGCAGATCTCGTTAATTTTATCGACATGACGTGTAGATGTAACAGGTTCTTGAGTCGAAAAACATTCGGTCGTCTTCTACTGCAAACAACGCATGTAACAGTCATCTTTTTTTTTGTTTTAGATAAATGCATCTTACACGTGACATTCTGCAGAATGTGATAGAGTTCGTATTTCAAGGCATGTACTCTTTTAAGATATTAATCTTTCAACATTATGTAAGTAAATGCATTTTTTTTTCTTTTAGACTTTATTCTTTCAAAACTTTATAAGTAAATGCATCTTACACATGACATTCTGCAGAAGATGATAGAATTCGTACTTCAAGGCATGTAACAATCATCTGTTCTTTCTTTTAGATATCATTCTTTAAAAGCTTTGTAAGTAAATGCATCTTACACATGACATTCTGCAGAATATGACAGAGTTCGTATTTCAACGCATGTAACAGTCATCTGTCTTTTTTTCTTTTAGACATTATTCTTTCAAAACTTTGTAAGTAAATGCATCTTACATATGACATTCTGCATAATATTATAGAGTTCGTATACAGCGCATGTAAGTCATCTGTTTTTTTTTTTTTTTTTTTTAGATGGTATTCTTTCAAAACTTTGTAAGTAAATGCATCTTACATACATGACATTCAGAATAATATTATAGAGTTCGTATTTCAAAGCATGTAACAGTCATCTGTTTTTTATTTGAATATTGTTCTTTCAAAACTTTACAAGTAATGCATCTTACACATGACATTCTACAGAATATTATAGAGTTCGTATTTCAACGCATGTAACAGTCATCTGTTTTTATTTGAATATTATTCTTTCAAAACTTTGTAAGTAAATGCATCTTACACATGACATTCTGCAGGATGTTATAGAGTTCGTATTTCAACGCATATAACAGTCATCTGTTTTTTATTTGAATATTATTCTTTCAAAACTTTACAAGTAAATGCATCTTACACATGACATTCTGCAGAATATTATAGAGTTCGTATTTCAACGCATGTAACAGTCATCTGTTTTTTTATTTGAATATTGTTCTTTCAAAACTTTACAAGTAAATGCATCTTACACATGACATTCTGCAGAATATTATAGAGTTCGTATTTCAACGCATGTAACAGTCATCTGTCTTTTTATTTGAATATTGTTCTTTCAAAACTTTACAAGTAAATGCATCTTACACATGACATTCTGCAGAATATTATAGAGTTCGTATTTCAACGCATGTAACAGTCATCTGTTTTTTATGTGAATATTGTTCTTTCAAAACTTTACAAGTAAATGCATCTTACACATGACATTCTGCAGATTATTATAGAGTTCGTATTTCAACGCATGTAACAGTCATCTGTTTTTTTATTTGAATATTGTTCTTTCAAAACTTTACAAGTAAATGCATCTTACACATGACATTCTGCAGATTATTATAGAGTTCGTATTTCAACGCATGTAACAGTCATCTGTTTTTTTATTTGAATATTGTTCTTTCAAAACTTTACAAGTAAATGCATCTTACACATGACATTCTGCAGATTATTATAGAGTTCGTATTTCAACGCATGTAACAGTCATCTGTTTTTTTATTTGAATATTGTTCTTTCAAAACTTTACAAGTAAATGCATCTTACACATGACATTCTGCAGAATATGATAGAGTTCATATCTTAAAATTATGCTTTGCTAACTTTTCTGCATACATTTTATTTCGCACTTTGGAATATATAATATATTTTGAGTGCATGTTTTTTTATCCAAGAAAATACATACCGTTAGGCTATTTATATTTTCATTTTAACGTTCGCATTTATTTAAAAGTGACACTTTGTTTCAGAATCAAATATCGTAAAATTTCAGGAAACTTCAGTGGCAATTAAAAATTTTTAACCGTTCATCAGAACAACCTAACCATAAACTTCTGCAATGGACGACCACCACAGTCCTCGCCATGAACTTTATCGCTTGACTTCTCCACTATATATCTACTCAACACTCACGGTCCTTAGAATTTTATAAACATGATGGTGAAAATAGTTCGAAAATACTTTTCGAGTCCAAAAATATATTATGGACTACATTTCACAACTTGCGGGCCTACTCTTTTTTTTCAGAACGTGATTAGCGATTCATACCATCATCTTCATCTCCGTTTTTTTTTTACGATAATAGTTTCCAGTATTAGATCTAATGGCCTACTGCAATTTATTCTTTTCGTAAAAAAATTGTAAATGTAAAGTACTTTCAACTGACGTAAATTAATTGACATGAATAAACATTGTTTGAAAGCAATAGTGTTCTTTCTTTTATTAAATCCCTTGTTCCAATCCTACGTAACTTCTAACGTCAGTTTCCCTATAAAAATCTCGATAGCAAAAGTGTTCCGTATTTTCATGATACATTTATGGCAGTCTTACGGAATAGCCATGATTTTAGTTTTAAAGAGCTGATAACGAAAAATTATAATGTAATAAAATTATTAAGTTTTCTCATAGAACTGCAACCAAAGCGAAATTAGTAGCAAGTACTTTTGTTTTCGAGAAATTGGTATGAAGTGCTTCCCTAAGCCGATATTCAAATTTATGTACATTTAAACAAACCTGTAACAGGTCCCCAGTGTGTGACAACAAACAATGAATAAACTAATGAAGCCGTTTTCTATTCAACAATAACTTCGTACCCATCTGCATTCGTTGGTATATGGATTAAAAATAAAATTATTCTTTTTGTTCCCGGATTTTACGTCATGTTTGTGTGTGCAATGCAGATATGAATAAATATCATTCATTGTTTTCAGCCCTCAGGTAACGTAACTATTCATTGTTTCCACGGCAACTGAAGTCATCTGTTATTAAAATTGTCAGTTTTTGTTGTTCTTTTGTCAGCCGGATGGCTGGTTTGTTATTTTAACTGTAATATAAACATATCTGATTAAGTCATACGAGCTATATATTAAAGGATAATAATTTTGAATAAGAGTTAAATGTTGTGGCATTTGATGTGATTTCGCCATTACCAAATACATTAAAACAATAATTAACTTATATTGCAAATAGTCTCATAAAATGTACACCTTTCGTATTTACATTATTAAACACATAACCAAAATCAATTTTAATTCTTATGACCTTTACAGAAAACAAAATACTGAATACAATTATTGTTATTATGCACACAAGCCTTAATACTGTATTAAAATCACCAACTTATTTCGTAATTAACGAGTTTCAACTTTCAGCAGTATCTCGTTCATCATAAATGCCTTGTTATTGCAGCTACAGTAAATGTCCCATACTATAGTCCCGTCGCTCTAATTTCCGGCAGCCAATCACGTTGCAGGTCGGCTACATTTAAACGTGTGCGACTTGTGATTCGCTGATAAAGATGTAAAGCATTTCCTAAGGCTGGATAAATACTTAATATATAATCGCCCGCCATTTTGGCTCTTTCGTTGGCGTTCGCAGAAAGCACACGAGGACGTTATTTGCCGCTCAATTATTCGCTCAATTACATTGCGTTTGATTTATTATCATAGGAGCTACGACATGATAATGTTTAACGGTGTGGCAAATAGATTCCTCGTATGGTAGCTCGGCAACGAAAGAACAAAAATGGCGAACGATACTACCTACCTAGACTTTATAGAGCCTTCACTTCCTATGACGTAAGCAAAGAGGAGGAGTCACATCGGGAATAACAGCGTTGCGAATATACCATACTAACAAATGTTAAAATCTCATTTAGAACGGAAGTAATCATAGTTTTTTATTCAACGACGCTGTATCAATTACTGGGTTATTTATCGTCAATGGAATTGGCGAGAGCGAGATGGTATTTGGCGAGGTAGGCCGAGGATTCGGCATTGATTACCTGACATTCACCTTACGGTTGAGTAAAACCTCAGAAAATTCTCAACCGAGTGATCAGTCTGTGAAAGAATTGAACCCACGCCCTAGTGCAGCTCCGAATCAGCAGACAAACACCCCCGCCGACTGAGCTACTCCTTTGGCGGTCATATGTACTAATGTATTCAGGACTACATTATAATTTATATTATCCAGTGATAACATGAGAAACTGAATAATGAGAAAACGTTGAATATATATTTTCTATTTCTATCTTCGATAAAAAAAGTTAAGTCGTTTCTACATGAACAGGTTACGTTCATTGTAGCAAACGTAGCTTCATCATAAAAATAATTCAAACTGCAGTGACGTTGGTAGATTGTGAAACGCCACTGAACGCTTTTAGGTGGCCAGCGACCTTGGGAAAACTTCTTGTTAAAGGGTTAGATACAGTTTACAGCAGTAAAATTTTGGAAATATTCAACTTTTTTTTTTCTTCATTACTGTATCTTGTACAATAATGAAAATTAGTATGTGTAAAACACTGTCCTGCTATATGAAAGAAATATTTTTACGATTTAAGAAAATTATTTGCAAATAAATGAAGATCAACCAAAGCAGGTACATGAAGAGAAACGCGCTATTTACCTTCCACGCTGTGATGATCTCAGTTATAAATATAATATTCAAGATTGGAATGTCATTGGACTTATGTTTGGTGCGCGAGGAACAATTCAAAATTTACATTGGAGATCCTCAGAAAATTAAAGGTTCCTGATAAGACTCTTCAGACAATTGCATCAACCATTTTAAAATCTTCAATGAACATCATCAATCACCATCCCTATTCATCTTTATAATATTCAATGTATATTATTTATTTTCAATAAATTTTTATCGTTTTGATAGCTACCATATCTGGTCGCAGAATATTCTTTTTTTAAATTTCATTATGTATTTTTTAACATTAATTTACATTTTCTTTTTTGTTCATTTGAATTGATTAGGATGCCGATATTTTAAATCCAAGATCTAGACGGCTATCATTTCGATGATATTCTCTTTGTCAAAATTCAATTTACTGTGCAGTGATGAAGCGTTTCCCTCATTAGTAAAAAACTATCCAACATTCTGTGATGAAATGTTTTGTGTGTATTTATGCATGTCATATGAACAAAATATGATGCAAAATCACTTCTCTACCTTTGACAGATTGTGTGATAAAAATTAATTAATTTAAAAAAATGGTTAAATATCAGTATTTTCTTCTAACACAAAATAAAAATATATATATTTATTAAGGAATGTAGTTGAAAGAGCATGATATTGTAAACATGAGTTTCAGCAATAAAATAAAAGAGAGAGAACATGAAAAAGTTAACAAGTTTATGAGTTATGAGGGAAACGCTGCCACCATTTTGAATTTTGAAAAAATATATATAAATAATTGAACCAGTGAGTGGAAAAGGGGAATAAGTACATTTTTTTGCTAAATTGAACTGAGATAGCCATTTTGTTCCTCAATAATAGACCCATTGGATGAGCTGAAAAAGGGAATATTACTAACATTCTTACCCACGTAAAATCTCATATCTGTTTTGTGTGGAGTGGAAGAAGGAAATAACTTCTGTAGTAGTTCCCTTTTTCCACTCAATACTGTTCTATTACAGCTAATATTGGAAAATTTTTATAATAAACTAATAATAAGCTACAGGAAGTAACTGATACATGTAAACAAAGGGGAAATGTTGTTGGGTTATTATTCGACTACATGCAGAACTTGTCACTTTCCTTTATTCGTGTACAGGAGATGTTTTATCTTCACAAGCTTTGGATATACGTACGTACATACAGTATTCTGTATTCATAATCTTTCTAACAACAATGCATTGAAACTGCCACAGATTACCCGAACAGTAAAGCAGGAAAAGTTAATTACCATAATTGCATAAAAACACCTTTTCCAAAGCTTCCTTAGTACCGTACCGTGTTACAAAATATCTGTAGATGCAGTAACTGATGTTTGTGTCATTATCACAGTTATCTTTAAATAACTTGAAAACGATTAGACATATCTCAAAACGAATTGCACCACTGTTTTTCTCAGAAAATTTCAGATGATTTTGAGTACCTATATGACCCCCTTTCCATTTAAAATTTCAAAGTTGCATTCAAAATGGCGGCTTTTGAGATAGCTGACAGCTAGAATCGAATGTGTCACTGGTCGAGCATTTGGTTTTACAAATACTGGTAACACCTATAACAATCGAAAATCAAGCATATGGAAGATATATATATACTGTATATGGTTCCAGACTTTTGATTCACCCTGTATATTTTTTTCCGTAAAATTGTAATGTGGAAGTCGTTATTAACCTGTTTAATCATCTATATACATTTTTAAAGAAGGAAAAAACTGGAGGAGAGGCTAGGAAGCTAATAAAATATATGTATGATTATTGAGTGGAAAAAGGAAATAAGTTTTAAAATTTAAAACAATTGTATACAAATATTAACAAGGCATAGAGCAAAGTTTGGTAATAATATATATATTACAAACAATAGTGAACATTTTTACTGTTGACAACATTTAAATCAAACTTAACAGAAAAGCTGTAGAAAGTTGTTTTTTTTTTTTTTTTTTTTTTTTTTTTTTTTTTTTTTTTTTTTTTTTTCCTGAATAGTTGGGTTCAAAGTAGTTATTCCCTTTTTCCACTCACTGATTCAATTTTCTTAATCGTAAAAATATATATTTTTTTTTCATATAGCACAAGACAGTATTTTACACATACCAATTTTCATTATTGTACAAGTTACAGTAATGGAAGAAAAAATGTTGAAAATTTCCAAAAATTTTACTGCTATAAGCTGTACCTAACCGCTTAACCTGAAGCTCGTCGGAAGAAGAGATTCGCTGCCCAAGCCTGCACAGGTATGCTTTCAGAAGTTGTGGTTGTGTCAGTTTAGTTGGATGGAATGATAACAGCGTTATTGCTACTCCAGTGATTATGAAAGCCAGTGTCTTTCTGTCTTCCACATCCAGACGGCCACGTAAAAGGAAGTGAAATCCTTCTTTCGACATTAATTTTTATCACATAGCAAAGGAATGGATGAAGTCAAGTGCATCAATATGTGGTTTCATGTAAGTCGAAAATCATGCCGGAGGAATGGCCAATATACGTGCACATTTTGGACACGACTACAGTAAATACGTGTCTGTTATACAGAGAGATTACTTACTTACTGGCTTTTAAGGAACCCGGAGGTTCACTGCCGCCCTCACATAAGCCCGCCCTATCCTGAGCAAGATTAATCCAGTCTCTATCATCATATCCCACCTCCCTCAAATCCATTTTAATATTATCTTCCCATCTACGTCTCGGCATCCCCAAAGTTCTTTTTCCCTCCGGCCTCCCAACTAACACTCTATATGCATTTCTGGATTCGCCCATACGTGCTACATGTATGTATGTATTTATTCACACTGCAAATGGGTATATACCCGGTGACAGTGGTAACTAATTACACTCAATAATGACAATTAATAATAAACACAATAAAAACAATAATTAATAATAATAATAATAATAATACTAATAATAATAATAATAATAATAATAATAATAATAATAATAATAAAATAATAGTAATAACAGGGAGCATCCTAAATTCAATCAAGTATGATCACTTAAAATAACATTTAAAGTAAATCTAATTTGTATCTTAACCCTAAGTTCGAACTAAGATCCACGAGTGTGACAGGTTCATACCTGCACAAGTACCTTTCGGCACTACACTTATTTCGCTGTCAACTCACTCACTGCACTGATTCTATCCTGATTTCACCAACACTTCTAACCATTTCACTGTTCAAATACTTTGCAGAGGCACTTCACTGACACCAACACACTTCATTTACACAATAGACTTCACTGACACTACACACTTCACTGACACAACACACTTCCTCACTGATAGAACACTTCAAATAACAAGATATCAATTACACCCTTTAAGTAGTGTGTATAATATACTACCGTCTATTAGTAACGTCCTTAAGGCTATTTTTAAATACATTTTTGGTTGTTGGTAAAGCCTTTAGTAAGTCTGCAGGTAAAGCATTCCAGTCCCTGATAGTACGATTGAGAAAAGAAAACTTTCCAGTGTCCGTCCTCTGTCTTCTTTCCCTCAATTTATATGAGTGGTCGTTCCTTGACCATCTCAAAGTCTGGATTTAATGTTCCTAATTATGTCAGGTGAAGAACACAATGCGTGCAGCTCTGCGTTGTGTAATTGTGTAACTTTCTCCATTCTCCTGTAACTTCATCCCTCTTAGCCCCAAATATTTTCCTAAGCACCTTATTCTCAAACACCCTTAACCTATGTTCCTCTCTCAAAGTGTGAGTCCAAGTTTCACAACCATACAGAACAACCGGTAATATAACTGTTTTATAAATTCTAACTTTCAGATATTTTGACAGCAGACTGGATGATAAAAGCTTCTCAACCGAATAATAACAGGCATTTCCCATATTTATTCTGTGTTTAATTTCCTCCCGAGTATCATTTATATTTGTTACTGTTGCTCCCAGGTATTTGAATTTTTTCACATAAATTATCATAGGTGTAAAAAATACAGCCTCTATAGACCTCACATGTATGAATACAGAGTGAACGGTAAGTAATGTCATTAATTTTAAGAGGTTAATATGCGAGATATTTCAAACAAAAAAGTATAATACAATTTTGTTCGTTTTTGTTTCCTTTTAGGGATAAAAATTGTTTAATATGAAACATTTCATAGTGTGTTTTGGGATAGTCATTGATTTAATTCCCAATATGCTCAGTTAAATTAAGAGAGCAGTGTATTATGATAATAAGTGACTGAAAGAGTTTTAATTTTGTCCTTTAAATGTGCAGATATTTGATCAAAACAAATGTAACTTTTCGTTCTGCAAAGGAATTTTAAAATAATAATAGGGCAAACTTATTTCTTTAATTAGCTAATATTCTGAAGCTAAAAATGTGTTGTAAATTCCATAATTCCTTTGACAGAATTTTTTTTTCGATTTTTAATCACAAAATTACATTTTCTTAGGAATTTATCACAACGATTGTTACAAATCACGCCTCTTTTGACTGCCTCCGGTCTTGTCAGCATGCTGGCTTCGAGATCAGAATGTTCCGGGTTCGATTCCCGGGCTCAGCTCTCGATGAATTTTTCTTGAAGAAGAAAAATTCCCTGGGTGTCTAGAGACTGGAAATTTTTATGAATGTGAGTGTGATTGTGAGTGTGCCGGGTTAATATTAATTAATCAATCATCACAAATATAAAATACATCAGGACTGTCGCTTGGCGGTAACCTGAACGCACGTTTGAGCGTCACACTGTTGACAAGTAACTCCATCTGTTAGCACAACCATAAAGCATCTAATACTGGGTGTTCATTTCAAAGTGTGTCATGACGTCACTGTTGTTGGATCACCGATTTGAAGCGAGTTTCAGCTTATATGTTAGAGAAGTTGCCTATTATTTAAGGCGTTCTTCAATCTGAACTTGAGAACGTGTACGGTTAACTTGAACGTCGTAGCAACAGATGGCGGTCTGTACGGTCTGTGTGCTACCACAACCTCTTTCGAACTGTGTTTTGCGCCGGCAAGTCGTACGCAGGGTATTTGTTATCATCGGTTGCGTACGGTAACATTCCACAACACAAATCAAATGCTCCGTGTCCATGTTGACCGTCGAAGTTAATGTCAACAAAATAAATACGTAAGTAATCGTCTTAACCCTCTCCCCATATCCCGACAGTACGTATTTCCAAACAGTTCACATTCCTGCCACTACCGGCGCTACCGTACGTATCGGTACGTACTCTTCAGAATGAACGCCGTACTTGCTAGGCAACTTCTCTGCCTCATAGGTTATACACCTCTGCGGAAGTGTAGGAAAATTGAATTTTCTAGGCTCATCGGCTAGCCACATGACGGCATACAGCGAGCCATGACACACTTTGAACTAAACACCCAGTAGATGCTATAGAGTTACCAACGAAAAAAAAAAAAATCACGCCTCTCTTGTAAACTATTCAAGACTGTACATTAGGATGCACAATTAAACTGTAAAAAATCAGGTTCCTAAAGTCGTATGATTTGTAAGAATTTTTGTGATAAGTTCGTAAGAAAGATGTCAATTTTTGTTAAAAATTGAAAAACGAAATCTGTACAAAGCAACTGACAACATATTTTTAACTTCAGAACACTAGCCTATTAATGAAATGATACTTCTGAATGGTTATTCTCTATTTGTAATATTATTTTAGCCTTAAAACTAAATAAAAAAGATACATATTTTACAAACAATTTCAAATTAGTGTAATTCTGAAAATATTGAGATTAGGACAAATGTTTATACGACAATTTTAGAACAAAATGTCTTCTAAAGTAAGTTCCGTAAGTGACTGTAAATCCTCGTGAATCACCCTGTATATTGATTGACTCTCGTAGGCTACATATTGTAACTTTTTATATTGAACAACAATGTAACTTTATTATCTCAACAATAGGATTTACTCTCCACACAGTAACACAGTATTCGTTAGTACACTCCACTGACGACAATGAGAATTTACTTGGACTATTACGAACAACAATGAACTGTTAATCTTAACTAATATTCAGAAAGCACTATTTACAACACAGAACGGTCAGTTCTCAGTTCACAGCTAGTTTGTCTTGGCTAGTTCTTCTAGCTCAGTCACTCGCGTTCACAGAATCTCGAACCCCAGACCTTCAGAGACGATCCGCTGAACTTCGAACTCAGGTCCCCCAACTGCGGTCCACTGCACTCGAACTCCGGGCTTCAGGCTCCACAGTTACGGACACAACTCAAGTCGCGCTCTGGTCTCGAAGCTGGCTTCACTGCTACACAAGACTGGCTTACTGACTGACTGAATTTCACTTACGTTTCTTCTTTTATAACTAAACCATAGTTACGAGAAATTTCTACGGGTGTCCTCTCGAATTATCTGGATATCTCCACTTCGGACGGACTTCTGGAAGATTCGGGAGGGTCCGTCCCCTCCTTCACTCCGCACGTAGCAGTTTGCTTCCTTCAATTCTCGGCAAGCACCAGATGCGCGCGCAACCTCCCCTCGCGCGTCGCAGTAGTACACCGCCCCTCTACCCTCTCAGCATCCAGACGCTCCTCTCGCCGCCACACCTAAGCGACCAGCGGACACGCGTTCGAACCCCGGTGTAGCTGTCACAATATAAAGAGAAAGTATCATTTACATGACACCATTTATTATTTTTCCGATCGCGCCCCACAGTTTGAGCAATCTCACGACATTATTCTTTCAGCCTCCTCCTCGCTCGCTGCGATCACTGGCGTCATAACGACGATAATGATTGGACGGCTCAGTGTAATGGCGTGGTAGGAGGAAGTCCGGACTGCTATGCTGGCCGGCTCGTTAGCCGGGTTGCCTATCTCCTCTGGGAGGACAGCGCAGCGGCGCGGACTCATAAGAATTTAATGTAATTACTATCCACACTACATTAGCATGCTTCATGCGGAGGTGGCAGCCCCGCTACATTCCACTTGTGCAGCCCGCCCTGTAAACACTCAAAGCCGTGCACGGACTGAGCGTTGGAATTTAAACAATGCTTAATTGCCGTCGGGATTTATCCAACTCGATCGTTGTGTCTGATCGAACATAATTGCCTGTTATTCGGGGGACTGTGACTTCGATGCTCCATGTCACTCCCTGATTTAATATTGTATTCCATCCACATTGACTTCTCTGTGTCTATCACTCTGCAGTGAAACGACGATTCAAAGCGCTTTGACTTTCCGTCAGATCTACTCGAATGTGCTGTTCTTCATTCAGTACTTTCTGTTATTTTAATTTGTACAGAGTAGGAAATAAATACCTGACAGTTTTTGAATTGCAATTGCTTGCGTTACAGTCCTGATTACAGATGTATCAGCCTAATGGACTTTCAAGGCAACCACTTTCATCAATTTCACTATGCTGCCATCTAACGACTGCAAAAGGAGTGACGCTATAACTAGGGTCCCAATTTTATGTAATACGAAAATGAGAAATATGTAGCTAAAAATGACAAAAGATGTAGATAAATATGTAATAAATGAAAAATATCTGACTTAAAATCTGAGCTTTATTATAATGTATTTTTGTACACTGATAAGAAAACACAACTGAAAAAAATTGAGACAGGGATATCAAAAACCCACTAACTCCAATTTTTCACAAAATTTAGGTTATGGGCTGGATGATGCTTTTTCGTTTGTCCCGCATGCGTGGAAGGCAAGAATACACTAATATCGACATTCATCTGCATTCTGGGGGCTGTTTTAAAACTCGTGGAAGTCAGAACTCCACTTACTCCATGGAATAAGAGAGTTTTTGCATTCCAAGCTTAATTTCCCGGTAGGGGCAACACTATCGCTCAACCAGCTGAATAAAGTGATACGGTATTCAGAATCTCACAAAAAAATGTATGAAATCCATGTAAGTATGACTATTAAAGGCACAATATGGAGTCGCTTTAACATCCAGGAACCCAATACAGATGCATCATTCCCCAGTCAACTAAGGTACAACTAGGTACAATTCAGCATTGTCATTGAAAGAAAAAAGCAAAAGGATTGCAAAATTTAATGCAGTTTATTTCTGAGGAAAGTAGGATGTACGAGTATTACCAAACTCTGTTTGCGGACAGTAATAATCTAGAAGCACAGGAAGAACATGAGAGAGAGAGAGAGAGAGAGAGAGAGAGAGAGAGAGAGAGAGAGAGAGAGAAACAGAATCTGTAACATGAATCAGACTGTGTTAACACTTTAATATTGTTTGTGGTGTTATTTGTGTATTTTGATGTGCTCAATGGTAATTTGTGATTTTCTGTCTCATATATTTGAAAAAAAAAATGTGCAATGTTAATCTTAATAATAAACTACTATTTTTTCGTATATTTCTATGTTTCATAGGCCGACGCATCAAAATTTAAGAGATGATTCTACATGTTAAATGTAACACAAGTTTTATTACATTTTTCCTTCGATGAAGCACCGTTAAGCAGGAAAAAATGGTCTTTGCCAAATGTTTGCAGCGCTCTATTGCGGTAATGGTCCCAGAGAAATGTATGTATGTATGTATTTATTTACACTGCAAGTGGGCAAGCACCCGGTGGCAGTGGTATATACAATATTAACAATACACAATAAAATGATAACCAATACACAATAAAATTTACAATACACAATACAATTTTACAACACATATACAATTTTACACGCATATACAATTTTACACACAATACAATAATAATACACAATACAATTTAACACAATAATAATAAAACAGAAAATAAAATACCTAATTTTACAATACAACCTACATAATTATGTATAGGTCCTACATAAGTTTCTATAGTCTTTCACTTTACTCTCATCTCATTCCCTGTAGTGGCACTATGACGCATTTCACTGACACTTTAGCACACATTTCACTGACACTCTGTAACACATTTCACTGACACTATAGAACACATTTCATTGACGCTATAAATTATCACTGATCGGAACTGTTCACTGCACTGTAAAACCATAACTTCACTGACTCACCTCGCTTCACTGATACAACAGTTCAAATAAGTCAAATAATTACACCCTTATGCATACTTATAAACAGAACTACATTTAAACTAAACATTTCTAGTCTAAGGCCCTCTTACACGCTGGCTGATTGTTATACAAGCAGATAGGTAAAAATAATCTGAACAGTTAATGTCTTGAATCTTTTTTCCACATCAAACCGTTTAGCCATGAATTTAAAATGAATAATTTCGAAAGTCGTTAAAATAAATCTGGCAACGCAGCGTACAGACACTCTCCACCGACTGAGTACAGCATAGGGGGAGGGGAAGGTAAGGAGTGCAGGCCGTGCTTGGTAGAGTTACTGCAGTAGCCGTGATCTTGCCAAATGCTTCATAGAAACATAGCGATTTCCACTAAAACGGTGAATGTTAGGGAAAAAACTTATTTAGATTTTTCAAATATCTCTCTCTACTATCAGTTTCATTTTGGCACAGAGGTTTCCGTCCACTCTGTATAGGACATCGTAGACCGATTATCGAGCGCGGGGTATTCAGGGGATCAAAACATTCGTGGAGGGGTATGACGCACTCTGCTAGTTCGCGGAATGAACACCGGTCAATTTACAAAGGAGGGGTAGCATCATTTTTTTTTTTACCGTGAACTGTCTCACGATTAAATCACAAAACAAATATAAACAAAGGATAGCAGTAATTTCCAAGTAGAATAATGCATTGAATTTGACAAATGACTTTCTGTCACACAGTATTAAAAACCAGTTTCATGTACCTATGACAAAGACACGCAATATACAGAGTGGATGGCAACCTCTACACTGAAATGAAACTGGTAATAGACCATGAGGGGAGATTTGAAATATACGAATAAGTTTTTCCTCTAACATTCACAGTTTTAGAGGAAATCATTATGTTTCTATGAAGCATTTGGCTACAGCACGGCTACTCTACCAAGCGCGGATGCACTTCTTACCTTCCCCTCTCCCTCTGCTGTACTCTGTCGGTGACACCCGACAGTGCACTGCGTTGAAAGATTTATTTTAACGATTTTCGCAAGTATTTAATTTAAATTCATGACTAAACAACACCACAACACACCACGGATATCATCACAAAACAAAACTACTTCACATACAATAACAAATATTACACTCAAATCGAAAGCCTACCCACGGGATCACCCATTTCCAGCATACTAGCAGAAATATTCTTACACCACATAGAACAGACATACATACTAAACAAAGACAACAACAAACACGCAGACAACATCATATATTGGCACAGATACGTAGATGACATACTAATACTATACAAAGGAAACAAAAGACAGATCCAAAACCTGCATCAACACATAAACAAAATACACCCAAAGCTACACTACACATTAGAAATTGAAAGCAACAAATCCATCAATTTTCTAGACATCACAATAACAAAAGTAGACAACAAACACACATTCAAAGTATACAGAAAACCCAAAACAACAAAAACAACAACAACAACACACATACACAACACAAACAAGCTGCATTCCGAACAATGGTACACAGACTACTCAACATACAAATGAACCAACAGAATTACAACGAAGAGCTAAACACAATCAAATACATAGCACAGGAAAACGGATACAACCCTAACATAATAGACAACATAATACGTAAGACAAAACATAATCACAAAAAAACATGAGAATACAACACAAACACAAGAACACAAAAAATACATCACACTAACATACGAAAACAAAAACACACACAAAATTGAAACCTCATTCAAGACATTAAATTACAACCTCGCATACAGAACAAATAACACTCTAAAAAAACATCTCAACACACAAACAAACAAGTACAACCACACAGGAGTATACAAACTCAAATGTAACACCTGCAACAACTTCTGCATAGGACAGACAGGCAGATCGTTTCAAACACGTTACAAAGAACAGCCATAACAAAATTACAAAACACCTCCACATATGCAGAACACATCACAAATGCTAACCACACCCACAGAGACATCAACACAGACATGGAAATACTACACATCCAACCTAAAAGCCAGAAACTAAACATACTAGAACAATATGAAATATACAGACACACGAAAACACACCCCAACGAAATTCTCAACACAAGACTCAATTTCAGAACAACACACACTCTTTGACTCTACATTACACCACACGAACACACCCTCACAGGAAACAAAACAAGAGGCGCCAAGACCAACAACGATCAGTTCTGAGGATGACCCATAAAAGGTCGAAACATGTAAACAAGGTACGTTAGAATTTAACACAAGAAAGTCTTATCATACATATTCCGAAGTGATACAGTGTTAAAAGTTGTGTAATCAAGATGTATAAACGGTTTAATTTGCAAAAATAAAAAGATTCAATACATTAATTATTCAGAATACTTTTACCTATCTGCTTGTATAACAATCATCCATTTCTCTGTGGCCATTACTGCAAGAAAGCGCTACAAACATTGAGCAAGGACTATTTTTTTTCGTACTTAACGGTGCGTCATCAAATGAAAAGTGTAATAAAAACTTTTGTTATATTCAACAAGTAGAGTCACCTCTTAAATGTTGGTGCATCGGTTCCCTTCCATCCTGTAGTTATATAACATTTCAAAGGAAAACAAGTTACGAGTTACATACTGAGGAATCTAATTTTTCTTAAGCTACTTCCACAATGTAAAAACATTTACAAATATGTAAGTATCTGTATTACGGCACTACATCTTTCATCTCTGGGAGATACAGCGTACTTGATTGCTACCTCTACAGCTCTGAAAAATCCGGGCTTACAAGACACGTATTCTTGTAGCTAAAATCAATAGCCGACAATACATGAATTACATTTCTGGCAAAATGCTGCACATCCTGTGCAAGGAGACGTGTCTGTCAGAATTCGAATATCAGCGATTTCTGCTGCTGGAATTTTCTTCTCCCGATTTTACAATTCTTCCTTCCTTTTATTACATTCTGCCGCGCAGTATTGCTGTCTATCGTTCGAGAATTTCCATTAAGGAGCTGTCAAATGCGATCACATTCGACGCAGTGATCCGCTTTAATTGTATTTTCTCCTGCAGGCGATATAAGACAAGTACCAAAAAGTTTCTCTGTCGACATTTTCACAGCACATTTTTATGTAGTAACTGAAATGAATTCTTCACAGGCATCACAAAATGTAGAAATAAGATTCCCATATGATCCTTGCAAATGTAGAAGCAAATGATCAATTCTTTAATTTAACCGTAGAGGTTGACGATCATCTAAACAGGACAGCGATATCCTGTGGTTAGCACGATGATTCTCCCGGTCGTTATAGCTGGGTGTCGTAGTCAGATTTCGCTCCTATCGTAGATCCCGAATTTCATCACGATGCTGGATGGGAACCAGTCCCACACACTGGCTGAAATTTCATGAGGATATTTCTTCCCCCATGGGGACTCGAATCATCTCGCATTCCTTAACGCGAGTCCTACACAAATGTCTTACACGCAAACATTCTCATGGAAACAGATGAAATAGTAATATACGTTACAAGAGCGGTATGTTGAAGTTTTCATGTTCGAGGAAAAGTTTGAAAAAGCGAAACGTAGTTGAGCTTTTTTAATTTCCGAGAATTGAAAGAAAACATACCGCTCGTGTATCGTACATTATTTTGTGCGAAGATCGTTTATTACATACCTGAAAGAGGAATTTCTGATTAGTTGCAATGAAATCTCCATCTTGGTTTCTGTTCAATTACGGCAAATTTGCAAAACAAAAATATCTATCTTCAACATTGTTGCTTTAAAATATTTTCTGTTTTTACTATACTCCTGCAGGCCGTGATATAGGCCTACGTCTGTCTTTTTTTTCCCCCCAGTCAAGATGAGTCGGGAATCTTGTTGATTTTTTCACGGCTTCCTTAATGTTACATGCATTACGAATGCAGTAACTTTAGTGGAGTTGTAGAGTTTACTTAATTTTTGGAAATATTTAAAAACATTAATTAACAGTGCAATTTAGGTGAAATTGCAGTAGTAAGTTTCCAATTTATAATTATTACTATATTGAACGTCTCTAAAAATAATATGTTAAAAGCCTAGAGCAATAAAATCAATATGTCACTAAAGCGGTAAGAAGAGGGAAATTGTTATGTGTGTTAGGTTGGGAATACTGAATGTGGAATTTTAGACTTTCCGCGGATTGGTTTTGTGCGGAAACCAAGCAAATACGCACGATCTCGCACAATAGTAATATACTTTACAAGAGCGATATGTTGACGTTTTCATGGTCGAGGAAAAGATTGAAAAAGCGAAACGTCTTTGTCCCATGGTATGACAAATGTCTTCTCAACTGCGGTGGGGAATATATTGAAAAATGGCTCAACACTTGCTGTATCTGTTCCAATAAATCTTTCCATGAAATTGTGTTTTCTTTCTGTAAATAGCCTCAGGAAAACTTACTTTCTGGACGGACTCGTAATTGCGCTCGAGTGGCCAAAATTTGTACAAACAATTGACAGCGTTATTAACGTGGTTTTGACATTATTAACATGGTGGAAGAACAAAATTTACTTTTTTAACTGCCCTCTAATGAGAATGTTTGTTAGACTACGACGCCACGGCACGGAACGTGTTTTGTAACATTTAATAAAATTTTAGATTTTTCTCTCTTTTAGTTTTATCCGTGCACCGATACGTAAAAAAATATTTTGTGCGAGATCGTGCGTATTTGCTTATTTTCCGCACAGAACCAATACGCGGTAAGTGTGAAATACCACATTCAGTATTCCCAACGTAACACACATAACAATTTCCCTCTTCTTGCCGCTTAAGCGCGACATTCATTTTACTGCTTTAGGCTTTTAACATATTATTTTTAGAGACGTTTAATATAGTAATAATTATAAATTGGAAACTTACCACTGCAATTTCACCTAAATTGCAATGTTAATTATTGTTTTTAAATATTTGCAGAAATTAAGTAAAGTCTACTACTCCACGAAACTTATTGCATTCCTGATACAAGTAACATTAAGGAAGCCGTGAAAAAATCAACGAGATTCCAGATGCCGATGTTATTACTGCAATATGTTATATAAATAATATTGTTAAAATATTAAAATGAAAAATAAATCATTACATAACATTACCGTTTGTTTTAAGTTCGCATTTATAGACTGGGGGGAAAAAGACAGATTTATATCACGGCCTGCTGGAGTATAGTAAACACAGAAAACATTTTATAGCAACAATGTTGAAGAAAGATATTTTGGTTTTCCGAAGTTGCCGTCATTAAACAGAAACCAACATGGAGATTTCATTGCAACTAATTATAAATTCGTATTTCAGGTTTGTAATAAACGATCTTCGCACAAAATAATGTACGATACACGAGCGGTATGTTTGTTTTCATGTTCTCGGAAATTAAAAAAGCTCAACTACGTTTCGCTTTTTCAATCTTTTCCTTGACCATGAAAACGTCAACATACCGCTCTTGTAACGTATATTACTATTATGCAACAAGTGCATAATCTTGATGATTATGGCACGAACGACAGTGACAATTTTCACGAGTGTCATAATAAGATTATCCACGAGTTGGATACAACACTTTATGGCATCGTAGCGTTATAAATTGTATGAAATAAATTATAAATCATCCATAGCTGACAAAGTCTTCACATGTTCATATCGATCAGTTGCGTCTGGCATTGGCATTGAATAAAGAGAAATGGATGACCTTGCAAGTATTACAAACTCTAGTTATAGGTAGGTATCAAATTTTATGTTACAGATGTTCCTTTATTTTGTTAATAAGGTCCCTGAGCCAAATAACGCCACGTATACCTTTAACGCCACCCTATTAAAATTTGTTAACGACACAAGTTTTCGGTAGTGCACTACTGTAGCCTGCATTGGCTTGCACTCTAGTGATGAAATGAGCTACTAGCTGTCCGCTGACATTTACGAGTGACATTATATTCCATCATTTTCCTGTTGTGTGTTGATAGTGAATGGCTGTTCTTATATCAAGGTAAGAGGCAATATTTTATTTTGTGTGTTGAGCAAATAATAACTATATTAAACTATATATTTTCGTGATCCTTAAACATTCTTCTATGTATAGAAAGTATTTGCTATCTATAAAATTTGAAAATGTTAGAGAAACAGGCATGCCATGTTATCAAGTACTCAGTAGCGCTTCAACGCCATGTGGTGTTAAAGGTCTACAGACAAAATTTTAGGTTATGTTAGTACTAAGGCTGACAGTACAGCACCAGTGTGAAAACATCAGGAAAATCACTAAGCTTTCAGCTTACAAATGTTCAGAATGTGCAGTGATGATATTTTTGAATTGCTTATCGAACTCTTAATTTTTTTTTTACATAACTTAATTTTTTTGTTTTACTTATTGGAAAACATTCATATTAAACTAAGGTAAATGTTTTGTGTTTAATAACTTTCTACTGTGTCACATTGTCTCTTTTTTTTAAAGTAAGGAGTCACTGGAAAACATATTTTCCTAATCCTTCTGGCGTTTCAGTTTCAGATCAAAAATCTTTCATTAGTATTGAGTGATTTTGTACCTTTTATTAACAGAAACTGAAATTTAGTCGCTTAGTTCAATTTGTGTTGCTTAGGAAAAATAATTAATTGACAATTATAAGTGTATAGGCTACTAGAAAGTAGGTGGCGTTAATTGGACAACATGTTCCTAATAACGCCAGTTTACAAAGTTTTCCTATTTGAGTTATAATTCTTGTTCGGTATATAATATATCCATTTTCATTGTGATATTTAGTAAAGATAAGATTACAGTTTCTATTTCATAATTTTCGTGTTTGTATATAACTTATTTCCAGAGCAAAAGTGACTGAAGTGTTAAGGTGGCGTTATTTGGTACGTGCACCTTATTGTTTCTCTGAACCACAGAACTGTTTATGTGATATTACAAAAGTGATACAAAATTGTTAAAGATTGGAAATAAATGATGAGTTGCCTTCTGTCCTGCATTTCATTTCTTGTTACGTGGCGCATAGAAGCGGTAAGCAAGATAACCAGACGAGTTGCATGCATCCCCACCTAAGCGTTCTGGTATTAGGTCATAGCGAATATGTCATTGCTATTATTGGCACACGTGCCATAATAAGCCGATTACAAACGATTTTGGATGTAGTAACAACCTGTTTATAATGCTAGGATGGCATAAATGAAATTTATTTGGCTTGTAAGTAATATCTGTTTTTGTGAAAAGTGCCCATTAGAAAACAGAAGCTAAGGTCGATGTTAGAAGAATGACAACTTACTCTAAAAATGAAACGAAGAAGAAAGTCTTATACAAGATTGTCTCCAACTGAAATTTATGATCTTACAGTATGACGACATATGATTATGTCTCGTGACGAGAATATTGTACGAAATGGAAATATAAAAATTGTAGATTTATCCTTCGAAGATGTGGAAAAATTCAAATATCTTGGAGCAAGAGTAACAAATATAAATGACAGTCGGGAGGACATTAAACGCAGAATAAATATGGGAAATTCATGTTATTATTCAGTTGAGAAGCTTTTATCATCCAGTCTGCTGTCAAAAAATTTGAAAGTTAGAATTTATAAAACAGTTATATTACAGGTTGTTCTTTATGGTTGTGAAACTTGGACTCTCTCTTTGAGAGAGGAACAGAGATTAAGGATGTTTGAGAATAAGGTTTTTAGGAAAATATTTGGGGCTAAGAGGGATGAAGTTACAGGAGAATGGAGAAAGTTACACAAGGCAGAACTTCACGCATTTTATTCTTCACCTGACATAATTAGGAACATTAAATCCAGACGTTCGAGATGGGCAGGGCATGTAGCACGTATGGACGAATCCAGAAATGCATATAGAGTGTTAGTTGGGAGGCCGGAGGGAAAAAGGCCTTTGGGGAGGCCGAGACGCAGATGAGAGGATAATATTAAAATGGATTTGAGGGAGATGGAATATGATGATAGAGACTGGATTAATCTTGCACAGGATAGGGACCGATGGCGGGGTTATGTGAGGGCGGCAATGAACCTTCGGGTTCCTTAAAAGCCATTTGTAAGTAAGTACAGTATGACGACTGTCCCAGATATATGCAATTCCCTCGCATGGAATTGTTATTATTCATAAAATTCTAAATAGAAAACTGTCTGTAAAGCGTCATAAAAATCCTTATTTTTATACAGTACCTTGCAGTATATTCCTTTTGGGTCGTCAATTCGCACTGAACGATCATCTTATAGTATGCTTTGAAAAGATATCTTCACTCAAGTTCTGGTTAAATGGCAAACGTGTGAAAGTGTGGGAGTTTTAGAACCCCTCTGCCTTGTGAAGGATTGCGATAAGGACCTTTAAAATTGTACGTCGCCTCTGAATGGGTAGTTAATCTTCGATGCCGGTGGTAGTACATTAACTGAATACAGAGTACAACAGCTATTGTGAAACAAGCATCTGTAATGAGGGTGACTATTGTGAATGTAGATTAATGTCGTCCCCGATACCGAACGCTAGAGTGATTGAGACCCTCTCTCTGGCTTCAACTGTAATGGTATCACATCGCGTATTGTCCAGTTCTGCTTAGCGAGATGTTTGACCTTAAAGCTCAGTTTAAAGTTGCATATTACTGAAAAGAAATTAAATCAAGATGAATGTAGATATCTTTCGAAGTTGCATCTATTAGACGTGTAACCTTGAGGTATAAGAAGGTTTATTGAGAAAGAGATAATGTAGGAAAAGAGAGGCAGTGGAAGAAGAATAAAAACGAAGAATAGTCAACGATAGAATCAAGTGAAGGGGATGTTAACAATAATCCATTATAAGAGTATTTATTTAATAAGCAATCTACATTATAAATTACTTCAGATCTTTCAAATTAATATACAGGGACATCATTTTATTTTTACTTCAATTTTTATTGTACCTGAGTTTTTGAATGTACTTCACTCCCACCCCTTCTACTAATGAAATTCCAACTGTCCTCCACACAGAACCAAGGCCGCATATAGTAAGCAGTACTGAGTTAGTGAGTATAGTACGTTCCAGAAATATGTTCGCGTTTTCCAGTGACGAAAGAGCTTTCAATAATGAATCATATTTTCGCACAGGCACTGTCGTCCGTTTGCCTACGTCGCATCCCGATTTCCCTCACCCGCTCCTGCTCGCCCCTCTATAAAGGTTAGTGGCTCGGCTGTCTTAGCTCTTTTCTCAAAACATTAATTTCTGTTAGGAATTGGACGTCTACGTAATATTATACAACTGTTTAAAATGAATTAAATAAAAGGGCTTCGTTAAGTAATTAACAGGCTTCGAGACTTTAGACCCGATACAATAAGTTTACTATGCATGTATTATAGGTTGTTGACTCGCTCAGGTAGTGAAAGGTAGAGATGTGTTGAGGTAACAACGTTGCTATTTAGAAGAGAGTACGGTAGTATGGGGGAACGCACACATACGGACATTTTGAAAGTAAATATACATTACACAACGACAATGTCAAAAGAATGTGCAAAGCATTTATTCTCCTGTCTTTTATAAGCATTTGTGTTTAATTATACGCAGTATTAATGGTGGAAATAAACATGTAGCAATTTTAATTTATTCATTTAACCTATTCGTCGTCTTTACGAAGTGCAGTTACAGTACCGAATTGCAAAGTACTACAAGATACATTTTCAGTGTCTCAAACGTAAATCTTTTTCAGTTGTCTACCAAACACAGTTTGTACTGTGAAAAGATGAGCTCTATGTCGCATGACTTTACAGGAGCAAAAGTAAAAACCTAACATCATTGCAGTCTCTAAGAGATAGTCCTTCATTCTCGGGTGACTCTATGTCCACTAATTTGCTGTTTATGTTACACAATGCTCCATATCTGTTATTTTTACATAAAATTGATTTCCACTTCTGTTTTACACGTTCAGTAACCGGTGTACTTGGTGTCTCATTAATTCTGTGTGTCATTTCCTCAACTAATTTGAGGGCGTCCGGCATCTCTTGCTCTGACTTTTCTAACCATGTAATACGTAGTTTCAGACACAGTTTGAAAATAGGTTTGTATGAAAACCAAATTATTCGTCAGAACCTTCAAATCCAGACATATTTCAAAACATATTTCAGACACAGTTTGAAAATAGGTTTGTATGAAAACCAAATTATTCGTCAGAGCCTTCAAATCCAGGGCGTTTTTCTTTCCGTATTTGTTGGCATTCATTCTACAGTACCCCCACCCACTGTCCGCTTTACCACTATACTCAGTACGACGTTATGCGGATTTCCCACTGAACTGCTCTATTGGGTCCGAAGTCTCGAAGCCTAGTAATTAACTTCACATGATGTCACCCCTTTCTACGATTCTGTGACAAAACCACTTGAACGGACAGTAGATAGTATGTGTGAGTAATTTTATCTTTTCGGATCGGGCAGAAGTGAAGATTGAATTTACAGTAGGCCTACGTAAGGCACTCTTTTATAGAGTAAGTACAGAATTATTTCAACATGAGTTACTAGTAAGAAGGACGAAACTGGTAATTGGAATTAGGTACAATAGTCTACAGTGCGATAATAGCTATGCACAGAAGAACTGAAGCCTGTATCGAAATGAACGGTCACCATTTTAAAAAATGTGTTTAAACATACATATTCAGTCTTACTAATAAACAGTGTATAGTTTTTATGCGAGACTTATGCAGAGTTGAGACAGAAAACGTTACTAATAAACCGTGAATAAGCTAAAGACGTATAAACAGGCTGTATCTATACAATGGGAATTGCTTTGCAGTAGTTATATACACGAAACCCCTTGTTTAAGCGTTGTAAATAGGGAAAAAATGGCCGCCCCTCTAACAGCTGTTCGTATCGACTGTCATTTTATGATGATGGTTACCTTGTAACCACAGAAGAACAAACCAAAGATCATAGAATTATTAGAATAATATTGCTGTAGCTTGTACTCTTTGACCAAAATATAGTGTGGTAATCGATTAGAGCCAGTTATACTATCGATATTCAACACGCCACACTAGAGCGCTCTACCGGATCCAGTAGAGAACCTCAGATATTCTATTACCTTTCGTAACGAAGTAATGACGAAACTATGACGTAGCTGTGTAACAGTTATACTGTTATACACGACGTATGTAGTGATTATTAGTAAGGAATTTACACAAGACTTATAAACGAGCTACTCATTGTATAAGTATAAGACAGTTAAACGTCTGTATATAGGGTTTTTATTAGTAAGACAGATTGTGATTATTTTTCAATTTAACTTCATTCTCTATATTGTACGCTAATGTGCTGTAGACAGTATAATATTCACTGCATAATGAATACGTCCGCATGGACAGCTCAGTTCATGAGTAAATACACTTATCTTTAATACTGTACTGTATTTTGATTAAACAAAAACCTAATGAAAATTATCAAACTCAAAAGCGCGATATTTCCTAGTTTACGTAAATGAATGAACTACTTTTCTTCCCTCCTATATCTAGTAAAGTGATTTGTTTGTATTTTACGCCAGTATCATCGAACTCCAGTCGTGGAAGGGAGTAGCAAACGTGTTTCCGTTTCTCTAGTGTTAATCCAAAGGTATAGCCAGGTTAATATTAAAAATGTTAGTAAAAATAAAATGATGTCCCTGTACATATAGCAGATAAATTGAATCGCTTATTTCAGAAACCAGTCAAACGCCAAAACAAGAAAAAATGAGTTAGAGGCGGCATAAAGTTCTATGAGGGTGTATGTACATTTTTGTGCTGAAAACAGACAAATGCCGTCCTCCTGCAATGCCCAGGCAATACGTTGAAATTCGTGTTTAGGTCAGAAACCAGTCAAACGATAGCGCTTGGCAGGTTTCTGTAGTAAACTGCGGGTACATTTTGTGTTCACAGTTTTGTGACCAACTGATTGAAAAAGTGTCTTATGGTTAGCGTAGTGTTTTTTTAATAATAACAATAGAGCTATATCGTAGTGAAATGTCGTAAAGTTCAGAAGACGAACCCAGCGAATAGGGATTATAAAGAATGGACACTTCGCGTCGGTACCTTCGATGTAGCCAGATTGATTTCAATGAACTTCAAGCCAGCTAGAGCGTGAAATTCTGCTTTCTCCCTAGAGTTGGCGCTGACATCACACCAGCTAGCAGTCGACACAGCGGAAATATAATACATATAATTAATACATCTAGGTACATTATGTACAGGAAATCAGGAGCAGTCGGAGCCTAAAATCTTTTAAGTACACACTACTTAGAAATGTTTTTAATGAACAGAACTAGACTCTTGCGGAAGTTTCTAAGTAGTCTTAAATGACCAAGTTGTTATTTTTTTCTCCTCTCTCTTCTTCTTCTTCTTTTTCTCTTTTCTTTTTTATTATCTTGATATATTTCTTAATCATTTGTGTTTGTATGTCATTTAGTATCAATTTGCTAATCAACATTTTATGTCTTGTAACTCACATGTATTCTCCTATTAGTATATTAACTGTATAATATATCTCAAGTGAATTAATCGTCGTATTTATCTCGGGCATTTTAGGTCTTATAAATTGTGTGTGTGAGTGTGTATATTCCCCTTTATGTTATGTAACTGATTTTGATTATGTGTAATTTTCTACTTTATTTTATATATTACATAACCGATCTTGACTATTTGTAATTTTATATTATGTAACTGATCTTTTCTATTGTAATTTCCTACAATATTATATCTATTTTCTAAGGTATTTTCTTTTGTGTTGTTTTGTAATCACATTTTGTATTTCATGTATATTATTGAAACCTGGTTGAGTGGAAGAGAAAGCCTCATGGACTTAACTCTGCCAGGCAAAATAAGCCTACTACTACTATTACTACTACTACTACTACTACTACTACTACTACTACTACTCAAATAAAATAAATTGGATCCATAAAATAATAAATCAGTCATTAACTGTAATGTCTAGACCCTAGAGTTATTTATAATGAGAGTTGAGACGTTGACCCCCAACAACAATTAAAATCTCTAATGATTTGATAGCGCTGAAAATGGAAAAACAAAACTCCTATGAGAAGTAAAACCATATACCTAAATTATATTGTATACAAATATTAAACGAATTCGATACTTAATTTTATAATGTATTATATTATTTTATAATATAATTTATTATACTTACTTACTTACTAGCTTTTAAGGAACCCGTAGGTTCATTGCCGCCCTCACATAACCCCGTCATTGGTCCCTATCCTGTGCAAGATTAATGCAGTCTCTACCATCATATCCTACCTCCCTCAAATCCATTTTAATATTATCTTCCCATCTACGTCTCGGCCTCCCCAAAGGTCTTTTTCCCTCCGGCCTCCCAACTAACACTCTATATGCATTTCTGGATTCGCCCATACGTGCTACATGTCCTGCCCATCTCAAACGTCTGGATTTTATGTTACTAATTATGTCAGGTGAAGTATACAATGCGTGCAGCTATGCGTTGTGTAACTTTCTCCATTCTCCTGTAACTTCATCCCTCTTAGCCCCAAATATTTTTCTAAGAATCTTATTCTCAAACATCCTTAATCTTTGTTCCTCTCTCAAAGTAAGAGTCCAAGTTTCACAACCATACAGAACAACCGGTAATATAACTGTTTTATAAATTCTAACTTTCAGATTTTTTGACAGAAGACTAGATGACAAAAGCTTCTCAACCGAATAATAACACGCATTTCCCATATTTATTCTGCGTTTAATTTCCTCCCGAGTGTCATTTAGCTTTGTTACTGTTGCTCCAAGATATTTGAATTTTTCCACCTCTTCGAAGGATAAATCTCCAATTTTTATAGTTCCATTTCGTACAATATTCTGGTCACGAGACATAATCATATACTTTGTCTTTTCGGAATTTACTTCCAACCCTATCGCTCTACTTGCTTCAACAAGAATTTCCGCGTTTTCCCTAATTTTTTGTGGATTTTCTCCTAATATATTCACGTCATCCGCATAAACAAGAAGCTGATGTAACTCGTTCAATTCCAAACCCTCTGTGTTATCCTGAACTTTCCTAATGGCATATTCTAGAGCGAAGTTAAAAAGTAAAGGTGATAGTGCATCTTCCTGCTTTAGCCCACAGTGAATTGGAAAAGCATCAGATAGAAGCTGGCCTATACGGACTCTGCTGTAAGTTTCACTAAGACACATTTTAATTAATCGAACTAGTTTCTTGGGAATACCAAATTCAATAAGAATATTATATAAAACTTCTCTCTTAACCGAGTCATACGCCTTTTTGAAATCTATGAATAACTGATGCACTGTACCCTTATACTCCCATTTTTTCTCCAATATCTGTCGAATACAAAAAATCTGATCAATAGTCTATCTATTACGCCTAAAACCACACTGATGGTCCCCAATAATTTCATCTACGTATGGAGTAAATCTTCTCAAAAGGATATTCGTCTCCTCTATCCGCAACCTGAGGACGCGCCATGCCGTTGTGATAGAGACCCACAATACATGGATAATTTATTATATCTGAAATATAAAAAATTATTATTACAACTAGTTTGTCATTGAGAAATAAGGAAAAGTTGTTAACTTGAATTTATTTGAAGCAAAGCGTTACTAGCTTATGCAATAAGGTAGGCGATGTTTGGATCCTGTGTCTAAACTCTATACTCAATTATTATCTTAGCGTATGCTCGATTACACTAACCTCTAGCGCTTGAAAGTGGAACTAAACGCCGGCGCACAGAGAAACAAAACACAGGAAAATTCTCTCAGTGTCCATTCTTTATAATCCCTATTCGCTGACGAACCTGTACCTAAAAGGAAAAGAGGAGTGGTAAACGAAAACACTTATAAAGGTAATACTATTCGTAATGCAAGGGTAAAAGGAGAAAGCTTTGTTTCTTATTCTGGCAGAGAAGTATCTCAGAAAAGGAAGCCCGACATTCTCACTTGAAAGTGCAATGAGAAATGTTATTTAAACATTAATGAGGAAGTGATACAGTAAATGAAAGATGAAGGTATTTTCATTATCTTGAAAATAAAAATTCTCAAGACTTTGGTTGAGGTTACTGAAGTTAAGCGTATACGTAAAAAACAAGGTCCAGAGCAAGAGTTGGCAATGAAAATGTTAATGAAGGCACTTTTTAAAAGATCTCATTCTTACAATTATAATTTAAGTACTGGTGGTGTACTGAAACACGTTTGCAAGAATGTGTTTATGAAAATTCATGGTATTTCACGTAACAGATTAGGGAGAATTTGTCAGTTATTGCTTGAAAATACTGTCCCTAAAGATGTTACGCATTTCCTTTAAAAACATTAGTTTTATAACAAAATCTTCAACAATTCGAGTATTATGCCATAAAAATACGTTTGGCCCACTCGTTTATTGCAGAAACCAGTTAAGTGAAAATCTTTTAGTATTTTTACAGCTAAGTTAAAACGCACAAAATAATTTTCCTTAGATAAAAAGTATTGAAATATATACTACTTTCAGCAAAAAAAAAAAAAAAAATATTAAAAGCACTACCAAATCATTTAGCCTGATGCTAGGCAGTTCTTTTTTCCCACAATGGACTAGTTTCTGAAATAAGCGACTCAATTAAATTACATTACCGGTATCTACTTAACTTCGCAGTGATTTCGCATTGCTGATTTGTAGCAATTGAAAGTCTAGAGAACAGTGACTTCTTGTAAACAACAAACGAACGAACGAACAAACAAACGAACGAACAAACAAACGAACAAACGAACGAACGAACAAACGAACATACAAACGAACGAACGAACAAAAAAAACAAACGAACAAACGAACGAACGAACAAACGAACGAACAAACAAACGAACGAACAAACGAACGAACAAACGAACGAACAAACGAACGAACAAACAAACGAACAAACGAACAAACGAACAAACGAACGAACGAACAAACGAACGAACGAACAAACGAACGAACGAACGAACAAACGAACGAACAAACGAACGAACAAACGAACGAACAAACGAACAAACGAACGAACAAACGAACAAACGAACGAACAAAAAAACAAACAAACGAACAAACGAACGAACGAACAAAAAAACAAACGAACAAACAAACGAACAAACGAACGAACAAAAAAACAAACGAATAAACAAATGAACGAACGAACAAAAAACAAACGAACAAACGAAAGAACAAACGAACAAACGAACGAACGAACAAAAAAACAAACGAACAAACGAACGAACGAACAAACGAACGAACGAACAAACGAACGAACGAACAAAAAAACAAACGAACAAACAAACGAACGAACGAACAAACGAACGAACAAACGAACAACAGACTAAATAACCAAATAGATAAATAACTAAATAACTAAACAACTAAATCTATACTAATAATAAATCTGTAGCCAAAATTGTTCGGGTAATTTTCGATTTTCCAAAAATAATTGTTGTTAACATGTATAATTAACCATTCTGAAACCGAAAATCGCTTTTTTCAAATTTTTGTTTGTATGTATGTATGTCTGTCTGTCTGTCTGTCTGTCTGGATGTTTGTTACCTTTTCACGCAATAATGGCTCGACGGATTTCGATGAAAATTGGAATATAAATTACGTTCGTTGTAACTTAGATTATAGGCTATATGGCATTCAAAGTACTTTATTTAAAAGGGGGGGTTATAAGGGGGCCTGAATTAAATAAATCGAAATATCTCGCTTATTATTGATTTTTGTGAAATATGTTACATAACAAACGTTTCTTTAACAATCATTTCCGATAAGTTTTATTCTATGAAAAATTTTGATAGGACTGATATTTAATGAGATAAATGAGTTTCAAAATTACTATAACAACGCCATCTAAGGCGGTGTAATGAAATAAAAAACGACTTCGTCTATAAGGGGCCTTGGACAAGAACAATAATCGAAAGCTATGAAACATACGGTAGCCTACAGAGGATGTTTCTGTGTTTGTATGAAGTAATATCGGAAGCTAAATTAACCGATTTGTATAATTAATTATTAATTCACCATTGGAAAGTGTAGTTTCTCTAGATGGACATAATGCTATAATGTTATTACAGTAACGTCTGAGTGAATTGAGGACAGGTAAGATTAAAATAGCTTCTTATGCACAGAAAACTTGATAGGCTATTCTGTACATTCGTTTCCTGTATTTCTTAAAATAATTTTTATGACCAAATGAGTGGTCTCTGGATCAAAATGATCGCATTTTAATTTTTAAATACAATTTAAAGTAAGTAACATAATAAACGATTTATCCTTCTATCAAACACGAATGTTTCCTGGATCAAACGTCCTATTTTAATTATGTAATTACTTTATATTTATTTATAACGGGTGCAGTGGAGCGCACGGGTACGGTTAGTAAATAAATAACTAAATAAATATAGGCTATAACCAAAAAAATAAATAACTAAATAACTAAATATATAAATAAATAACTAAATAAATGAACGAACGAACGAATAAATAAATAAATACACAGATAAATAAATAGATAGATAAATAAATAAATAAATAGATAAATAAATTAGATAAATAAATAAATAGATAAATAAATAGATAAATAAATAAATAGATAAATAACTAAATAAATAGATAAATAAAGAAATAAATAGATAAATACAAAATAAACAGATAAATAAATAAATAAATGGGTAAATAAATAGATAAATACATAAATAAATAGATAAATAAATAGATAAAAAATAAATAAATGTATATATAAATAAGTACATAGATTGGTACAGTTGCATGCTAATATACCATCCATGGAATTTGATTTAAGACATTTCCAAAAATAGCGTCCTACTCTATTAAGATACTATTACGTGTGTGTTGGTTCGTACCTACTAACTGTTGTGAGGTCTTTAAACCAGTTCACGAATCGATGGGAGCGTGGACTCCGAATACGAGAAAACCTGTTCCTTATTCCATTGCAGATACAGATATTCAGATGTTCTGAGAAATGGCGAACTTTTGAAACTGCTATCGCAGTTATTCTTCTAGGTTTGGAGACGGCCTGTATTGCTTTGCTCAAGTTTGATTTATGTGCTTTGTTTAGAAAAGTTTTCCTTTATTTATAACAATAACAGCGAGTCTTTCGAAATTGACGTGGGCTGAACTCACTTCAAGGAGTTTCAGGCTGAAGGCTGATACAATCCTAACAGTTTCTTCTCTCTATTTCAATATAATATTATTACTACCTTGATGACATGATGTAACTATTTTTATGCTCGACCATGCCGAAATGTAGTAATTATATTATACACCTAGTAGCAATCCTTTAATGCATGTCATTAAAGTACACCTATTCATTAAAGTTCAGGTTTTCGATTATTCTCGGATATGCAATCGAAAGACGTAGCAGAACGTCACGCAGGCTGGAAATCCAATACCGTCGCAGAAGGTTATGTTCTGTTACTCTAATAATTAGCGTTAATTGTAAATAATATTCGAATAAATTCAATTTGTCATCTCGTTTTTCAATGTCGAATTCAATTTCAAGGTTATATCAAGTTTAACGTTTATCTTACTAGATTATATCAAGGTCGTCGACAATCGTTGCCCGGAAAAAATCAATACTTTCGCGTCTGCGCACATCTCACAATTTACGAGATTGCACAAGGTCAGGTCGCTCCCCAGTCACATAACCATAACATGAATACTTCCAAATTTCAATTTAGAAATATGGTCGAGCATAAAAAGTCGTATGAAACTTGCTTATCATGGTAATTAAGACGGTCATATGAAAATTATAAAACTCGCTTGCGCTCGTTTCATAATCATCCTCGCGTCTTAATTACTATCATTATAGGCTCGTTGCATAATGTACTAATTAGATGTGTTACGGCACCACTTTTGGACAGCCACTCATAACACTTCTTTAAGTGAAAAACCTTGGTCGCGTATTATCTTTCAAGTTACTAAACAGAAAGCAGTCCGAGGACACCAAATCAGATGAACAAAATCCAAATTTCATCAACATCAGCTAATTCCAATTACAATTGTAGTTATTTTGGACATGTGTAATGAAACTGAAACCTGAGCTAATGGTATTTTTGAATTCAAGCTCGTAATGAATGTTTATGAAAAAGTTGCATTATTAGATGCTATATACAAGGCTGCATTATACTACACTATACACAGAATTATTCTGAATATTTTGTGTAGGCTGTAGATGTATAACCTTAGACACAAAACATGACCTCTCTTCTGTAGCGTGAATTTGTGTAAGTCCACTTCGGCAGCGCCTGGTTCACACGACTAGGGAAAGGATGTTTATTTGCACCTAATTTACTCCTTGAGAATATCTTTCTTATAAATAGTTCATAACACTTCACCTATAAACAGACAGAAAAAGCAACGCACAAACAAAACAAAGGAAAAACAGAGCGGAGTTCTGCATAAGAAATTCCTTCACGTGTAAACCTAAGCTCTCACGGAAACAACCAAAGTTTTCCGAAGGGGCTCAGCGTATGGCAGCCGGTAATTTTTTGTGTCTAAGAATGTACATCTGTAGACAAAACTTAAATATTTTAATTAGAGTTGTGGGATTTAATCGAATAATGAGTCGATTAAAATTAATCGGTTGTAGTTGACATTAATTATTATTTTGTTAATACAAACTCATACTAAACATTCCGACAATATTTCCTTCTCGGAAACTGCTTACTCAAAAGCACAATAGCACTGTTATTTTTTAACTGTAAACCATGTAGCGTAGGGAAAATCTTTGCACAAACACTTCAGAAAGAGCTGGAGATATGAGGACAGTGACGTAGTCTACCTCTATTGAAAGTTGAAACACAATGCGAAACCCTTATTAAGTTTTATGGTTTTCCAAGAAAACTTCCACCTTGTCAGCTCATCTTCCTAGCATATGAAATACATACTTTTCTGGGATTCGTCACCTCATTCCTTATGAAATAGCCATGTCTACACTGTATGCAAGTGAGAGTGTGACTATCTTCTTTCTCTAAAATCTGGTAATTCGATTACAATAGGGGCCAGTCTTCTGTTTCGATCGCTGTACTTTTGCAGATGCTTGCAGTTTCTGTACTGAGTTTGTATAAAGAAAAAAAAAACAGTTTTCTGTGATTGTGAAAAATATAAACTCCATTATGTCTTATGAGAATTTTAGAGGTAAACTCAGTGAAACGTTTGGATTTAAATTGAACGATCGTGGAGAAGTGCTTGACAGAAAAAGAGTTTTCGCGTTTAGTGATGCAGGAAACATTGTTACTAAACTTAGAGCGGCACTTAATTCGGAGCATGTGAATGCACTCACATGTTTAAAATCATGGATGAAGCAGTATTAACTAGTTGAGTCTTCATACTTTTTGTTATTTATGTTTGTCTCAAAAATTCCCGGAGAAATTGACACAATAAATTGTAACGCTCATAATAAATATGTTAGTAAGTAATTAAAGTAGATGTTTTGTAATATAACGATGCAATATATACAGATATAAAACTTTTAATACTCATGCTTTTCACCGAACACAAGTTAAATTTAACAATAATTGTGTATTACAGTATATTAAAACATTTTTCAACCCGATCAAAACTCGATTAAACATTTTGATCGATCGACAGCACTAAATTTAATAACAGTAAAGTATAACATTTACCTATGAGAGTTATGGATAAACAATGTTCATTGTTACAGAATCCATGAATAGGATAGGTACAACTAATGATCCCATTATTTTAATTTCATTATAACTGCAGAAGATAGTTTCTCTAGAATATTACTTCCATAGACACTGCATTCACTTATGCAGGAGAGTATTTACATCATTTCGTATTCTGATATCAAGATTATAGTAGAAGAATATTATACGGTATTCGAAAACTTGTCATTGCTGCTTTGTTCACTCCAAATCGAAGATTATCGGTAGATGATGTAACTTATGCCCCCTGGGGCGAAAAATCGTCAGCTTAAGACAAACGCATTGGCTTTATGGGCCTTGCCTAGTATATTGTACATACAAGCTATGTGGTAGGTAGACGTTTCCATGGTAACTGGACATTTGATGGAATAGCCCCATATGCTCAATACTTTTTTCTTAACGTGGAACCCTCTATAGTCGAGTGCAATATCATGTAGTAAATTCAACAAGAAACATAGGCTTACTTGAAATGTGACGTAGTCATTGTTCCTGTGGCATTTCTATGCCATTTCAGTGGTAACATTAGTTTACGAAGATTTATGGTGCAATGTTTGATTACATCCTGAATTGCAAACGCGGAGTGTCGTTGAGTTTGAACATTACTGAAAAGAAATGTCCGAATTCGGTGTATGTGTTCGGCTTTAATTTGGCGCGCGACGTGCATTTGTCTCTCCGGTTAATTGTATTGTTGCCTTCATTTCCAGCATGACGAGTCCGCGTTATGTGGAACAGCATTCTTCAACTAGTGAGGAGCAGGGAAATCAATAGTCTTTTGTCTACGCATGATAAAAAAGCTGAATAAAGCATCTTTGTGTTTGCTGAAATGTATTTCCCTGGGGATATCCGAACAGTGTTTAAATCTGTAATATAACACAGCTGCTAATAGTCTGTTAGCACCAGCCTCCCTCTGTGATATCTGATTAAAAGTAGATTACGAAACAGACTTGTAACCAACATAATTACCATAATCGTCATCGCAGTTGTCACCATCATTAAATTACTAACACTAATAATAATAATAATAATAATAATAATAATAATAATAATAATAATTTACTTTACCTGCCAGAGGTAAGGCCGTAAGGTCTTCTCTTCCACTCAACCAGCAAAAAGTACTGGGTGTTCATTTCAAAGTGTGTCATGACGTCACTGTTGTGAGTCAGCGATTTGAAGCGAGTTTCAGCTTTTATGTCAGAGAAATTGCCTATTAATCAAGGCGTTCAATCTGAACTTGAGAACGTGTACGGTATAACTTGAACGTCGTAGCAACAGATGGCGGTCTGTACGGTCTGTGTGCTACCATAACCTTTTGCGAAATGTGTTTTGCGCGGGCAAGTCGTACGCAGGGTATTTGTTATCATCGGTTGCGTACGGTAACATTCCACAACACAAATCAAATGCTCCGTGTCTATGTTGACCGTCGAAGTTAATGTCAACAAATACGTAAGTAATCGTCTTAACCCTCTCCCCATATCCTGACAATAAGAAAAAAAACTCACCTCAGTACGTGTTTCCAAACAGTTCACATTCTTGCCACTACAGGTGTTACCGTACGTATCGGTAAGTACTCTTCAGAATGAACGCCGTACTTGCTAGGCAACTTCTCTGACACATAAGTAATACACCTCTGCGGAAGTGTAGGAAGATTGAATTCTCTAGGCTCATCGACTAGCCATATGACGGCATACAACGAGCCATGACACACTTTGAACTGAACACCCAGTGTACATACTGTTCTTCAACCAGGAGATAAACTGTGACAGGAATGTGCTTACTATTGCGTCATCTATTGGAGCGAAGTAAATAGATAATATTAGAGTTATAACGTCAGTTTAAAAATCGTGCGCTCTCCTGCATAAGTTATTTCCTGTATTGAGGGATTAGAAGACCAGGAGATTAACAGTGATCTAATTTTGTAACTAGAGTAGTACAAAAATGTGTATATCAGTGTTATGGTTTGTGCTTTGAGAGTTAGCCAATAGATATACGAGCACCCACGTGTGTCAACTTATGACATCTTATGACATCAACATTCATTCACAGCATCATCCCGCTTCGTTTCATTCCCTGGAGACTTTCTCGTGGTTGGAGTACAGTACATTATCTAGCAGTGTTGTAGCGGTTGTTATAGGAACTACATTAAAAGTACGTGGAAGCGTCCAAAACACATGATATTATATCTAGCAGTGCCGTAGCGGCTGTTATAGGAACTACATTAAAAGTACGTGGAAGCGTCCGAAAACCAATGATATTATATCTAACAGTGCCGTAGCGGCTGTTATAGGAACTACATTAAAAGTACGTGGAAGCGTCCGAAAACCAATGATATTATATCTAACAGTGCCGTAGCGGCTGCTATAGGAACTACATTAAAAGTACGTGGAAGCGTCCGAAAACCAATGATATTATATCTAACAGTGCCGTAGCGGCTGTTATAGGAACTACATTAAAAGTACGTGGAAGCGTCCGAAACACATGATATTATATCTAGCAGTGCCGAAAGGTTAAAGGCCCATTCACAATGAAAATTAAACATAACCGTAACATAAACACAGAAGTTTGCGCCCAGGCTACCAAATGGGATCATTCACAATGAGTCACATAAGCATTGACATAAACATTACCGTAAGACGTTAACATGAAAGTTTGCAAACTTTCATGCTTATGCTTACGTGATTTGCAAACAGAACACAATTGTAGAGCGCTGAAGTATAAGATAGATTATGAGGAAATGGCGTCGTTGTTATGTTTCCATGGTTACCAAGTATGTTTGCTGTTACGTTTTTGTTCCCATCGTGAATAATGGTGATTTACACTTACGTTATGCTTAATTTTCATTGTGAATGAGCCTTAAGATTGTACACAGACAGGCAGGCAAGAAATCACTTTTGTGCGAGATCGTGCGTATTTGCTTGGTTTCCACACAAAACCAATCCGCGGAAAGTCTAAAATTCCACATTCAGTATTCCGAACCTAACACACATAACAATTTCCCTCTCCTTACCGCTTAAGTGACATATTGATTTTACTGCTTTAGGCTTTTAACATATTATTTTTAGAGACGTTCATTATAGTAATAATTATAAATTGGAAACTTACCACTGCAATTTCACCTTAATTGCACTGTTAATTATTGTTTTTAAATATTTGCAAAAATTAAGTAAACTCTAAATCATTACATAACCTTACCGTTTGTTTTAAGTTCGCATTTATAGACGGGGGGGGGGAAGACAGACGTATATCACGGCCTGCTGGAGTATAGTAAACACAGAAAACATTTTAAAGCAACAATGTTGAAGATAGATATTTTTGTTTTGCAAATTTGCCGTCATTGAATAGAAACCAAGATGGAGATTTCATTGCAACTAATGAGAAATTCCTCTTTCAGGTATGTAATAAACGATCTTCGCACAAAATAATGTACGATACACGAGCGGTATGTTTTCTTTCAATTCTCGGAAATTGAAAAAGCTCAACTACTTTTCGCTTTTTCAAACTTTTCCTCGAACATGAAAACTTCAACATACCGCTCTTGTAACGCATATTACTATTTCGGAATCAGGAATGCTGAAGAGTGTATTTCTATGAAAGTTCGAAATATTTTTTTCCTATAGAAATGCAATATTTTCTGTATTTTGTATAGCGAACGGAAAAAAAAAAATTGAGGACCCCCGGGGGGAAATGCGGCAGCAACTAGTATGCACTGAATTGCTTCATATTCTGTGAAGTTGTATGTATGAACATGCCATTCTGCTCGTTGGGGTTTATTTTGGGAGCTGCTCTGAAGTGGTCAACCCAAACCCGTGAACCAGACCCTCGTCACATCGCCGTTGTGACAGATACGGAGCGTTGTTACAAGAGTCACAGCAGCATTTGCTACAGTCCGACGCTCCCGTGCGGTTGGCCGTCACTCTCTTATTTCATATACTGAACTCCAATAACAACCAGCAGCTACAAGTCAGAACTTTGCATGCAATCGCTTTGCAGTGTATTGCACCAGTACACATGCTAACACACATATACGTCCGTATTTAAACACAGGCCACACAGAAACTTCCGTCCTCGACATGATTTGAACAAGAAAGGAAGTTTCAAATGCAATTTTCTCAGTAAAGCGAAGTTCAAAATAAGTTCTAAAATATTTTCCTTAGTAGTTGGGCAACACGATTATTTTTCAGAATCATACATGACGAATCGATTCCAACAATTCAGTCAAACATGACAAATCGATTCTAACGATCCAATCATACATGACGAATCGATTCTAACGATTCAATCATACATGACGAATCGATACTAACGACTCAATCATACATGACGAATCGATTCTAACGATCCAATCATACATGACAAATCGATTCTAACGATTCAATCATACATGACGAATCGATTCCAACGATTCAATCATACATGACGAATCGATTCCAACGATTCAACTATACATGACGAATCGATTCCAACGATTCAATCATACAGGACGAATCGATTCCAACGATTCAATCATACATGACGAATCGATTCCAACGATTCAATCATACATGACGAATCTATTCCAACAATTCAATGATACATGACGAATCGATTCCAAAGATACAGTCATACCTGACGAATCGATTCCAACGATTCAACCATACATGACGAATCGATTCCAACGATTCATACATGACGAATCGATTCCAACGATTCAATCATACATGACGAATCGATTCCAACGATTCAACCATACATGACGAATCGATTCCAACGATTCAACCATACATGACGAATCGATTCCAACAATTCAGTCAAACATGACAAATCGATTCTAACGATCCAATCATACATGACGAATCGATTCCAACAAATCAGTCAAACATGACAAATCGATTCTAACGATTCAATCATACATGACGAATCGATTCTAACGACTCAATCATACATGACGAATCGATTCTAACGATCCAATCATACATGACAAATCGATTCTAACGATTCAATCATACATGACGAATCGATTCCAACGATTCAATCATACATGACGAATCGATTCCAACGATTCAACTATACATGACGAATCGATTCCAACGATTCAACTATGCATGACGAATCGATTCCAACGATTCAATCATACAGGACGAATCGATTCCAACGATTCAATCTTACATGACGAATCTATTCCAACAATTCAATCATACATGACGAATCGATTGCAAAGATACAATCATACCTGACGAATCGATTCCAACGATTCAATCATACATGACGAATCGATTCCAACGATTCAATCATACATGACGAATCGGTTCCAACAATTCAATCATACATGACGAATTGATTCTAACGATTCAATCATACATGAGGAATCGATTATAACGATTCAATTGTACATGACGAATCGATTTTAACGATTCGAGCATACATGACGAATCGATTCCAACGATTCAATCATACATGACGAATCGGTTCCAACGATTCAATTATACATGACGAATCGATTCTAACGATTCAGTCATACATGACGAATCGATTCCAACGATTCAATCATACATAACGAATCGATTCCAACGATTCGAGCATACATGACGAATCGATTCCAACGATTCGACCATACATGACGAATCGATTCCAACGATTCAACCATGCATGACGAATCGATTCCAATGATTCAAACATACATGACGAATCGATTCTAACGATTCAATCATACATGACGAATCGATTCCAACGATTCAATCATACATGACGAATCGATTCTAACGATTCAACCATACGGACGAATCGATTCCAGCGATTCAGTAATACATAACGAATCGATTCCAACGATTCAATCATACATAACGAATCGATTCCAACGATTCAATCATACATGACTAATCGATTCTAACGATTCAATCATACACGACGAATCGATTATAACGATTCAATTGTACATGACGAATCGATTCTAACGATTCAGTCATACATGACGAATCGATTCCAACGATTCAATCATACATGACGAATCGATTCTAACGATTCAACCATACGGACGAATCGATTCCAGCGATTCAGTAATACATAACGAATCGATTCCAACGATTCAATCATACATAACGAATCGATTCCAACGATTCAATCATACATGACTAATCGATTCTAACGATTCAATCATACACGACGAATCGATTATAACGATTCAATTGTACATGACGAATCGATTCTAACGATTCAGTCATACATGACGAATCGATTCCAACGATTCAATCATACATGACGAATCGATTCCAACGATTCAACCATACATGACGAATCGATTCAAACGATGCAACCATACATGACGAATTTATTCTAACGATTGAATCATACCTGACGAATTGATTCTAACGATTCGTTCACGATTCTTTCCAGTCAACGAACGACTCACAGGACACTTCTCTCTGTAAACCACGGGTAGAAGAAAAACGTTCTATAATGAGGATCACGTAGTGCAGTTCCTAAAAGTCTAATTTGGCCGTCTCTTCAGTGTTACTAATTAATATCAGTTATCACCAAAGGGGGAAAAATCACAACGCTACGTACTGAATTAATAATAATAGTAATAATAATAATAATAACAATAAAGTACTTAACAATAACAATGTCTTACTTATTTACCACATCTCATCTTTATGTTGCGAGCTGTTTTCTACATTATTCAATAATTTATTTTTAGTAGGTTATTTTACGACGCTTTATCAATATCTTTGGTTATTTAGCGTCTGAATGAGATGAAGATGATCATGCCGGTGAAATGAGTCCGGGGTCCAGCACCGAAAGTTACCCAGCATTTGCTCATATTGGGTTGAGGGAAAACCCCGGAAAAAACCTCAACCAGGTAACTTGCCCCGACCGGGAATCGAACCCGGGCCACCTGGTTTCGCGGCCAGACGCGCTGACCGTTACTCCACGGGTGTGGACTTCAATAATTTATGAAATAGTATATTTTCCTCCTTTCTACTACCATGCAACAATCTTCATCAAACAAGAGTTTCTTTTTCTTAGTTTCATAGTAATCTACGCTCTGCTCAGCTGCAATTTTGATACTATCTCTGATATTTTCCCACACGCTACTAACATCTAGCTCTTTCTCGCCGGAACTTCCTAAGTGGCAAACCTATTCGAAATTTCGACCTGATAATATTGCTTAGTTTCCTCGTCCTTTAATTTCAGAATATTGAATTTACTATGGTTGTGAAACTTGGACTCTTGAGAGAGGAACAGAGATTAAGGGTGTTTGAGAATAAGGTTCTTAGGAAAATATTTGGGGCTAAGAGGGATGAAGTTACAGGAGAATGGAGAAAGTTACACAACGCAGAACTTCACCTGACATAATTAGTAACATTAAATCCAGACGTTTGAGATGGGCACGGCATGTAGCACGTATGGGCGAATCCAGAAATGCATATAGTGTGTTAGTTGGGAGGCCGGAGGGGAAAAAGATCTTTGCGGAGGCCGAGACGTAGATGGGAGAATAATATTAACATGGATTTGAGGTAGATGGAATATGATAGAGAGTGGATTCATCTTGCACAGGATAGGGACCGATGGCGGGCTTATGTGAGGGCGGCAATGAAACTTCGGGTTCCTTAAAACCCATTTATAAGTAGGCTTAAGTAAGTATATTTTCCTTCTGGAATTCCCGCATTATGTTGGTAATTAGGATTAGTGTGTTCTAACTATCATTAATATTTACAAAATTTATTAGCAATATCTGTAGGTAATTACTTCTTACCCACATTATACTGGGTGTTTAAAAAATACGGGGCATAATTTCAGGTATGAATTTCCCACATCTAGACAATCAAAATAGTTCATTACAACATGTGTCCGGAAATGCTTCATTTCCGAGTTATGGCCTTCACAACATTGAAATTCACCGGAATGTTTTTCTTTCCGCAGGTCGTTGTCGTTACAGATGTTCAAAATGTCCACCTCCTGTTTGAATACAGACCTCACATCGATGTCTCATTGACCTGCGAACATGATCCCAAACTCCAGGAGTATTGCGCATGTCCTCAGAACATGCCACAATTCGATTCCGAAGGGATTCCAAATCAGACACCGGAGACGAATAAACCAATGATTTCAAATGGCCCCACAAGTAGAAATCGAGAGGGTTCAGATCAGGTGAGCGTGGAGGCCAAGCAATTGGGCCACCTTTACCTATCCATCGATCCGGAAACCTTCGATCCAAGTATCGGCGAGCCGTACGACTGAAGTGTGCAGGAGCGCCATCATGCAAGAAGTGAATGTGTTGACGATTGATCAGTGGAGTGTCTTCTAAAACATGGGGTATGGTGTTTTCCAGGAAGTTTGTGTACGCCTGCCCCGTAAGTCTGTTTACAAGTACATGGGGTCCAACTAATTGATCACCAATGATACCGGCCCATATGTTTAGGGAGAACAGCACCTGGTGATGAGATGGAACAGTTGCACGTGGGTTTTCATACGCCCATACATGCTGATTGTGGACATTTGTTATGCCATCTCGTGTGAACTGTGCTTCATCTGTAAATATTACTAAAGCAGGAAAGTTCCGATTCACACCACACTGCTGCAAGAACCACTGACAGAACCTAACTCGTGCAGGGTAATCTGCTGGTGACAGGGCCTGTACACGTTGCAAATGATTAGGATACAATTGATACTCTTTCAACAGTCTCCAGACAGTCGTATGAGGAACATTGACTTGCAACGCTACCCTTCGTGTGCTGATAGAAGGAGTCATGTTCACAGCCTCCAGAATCTCCTCCTGTACTTCTGGAGTTGTAGATCTTGGTCGTCCCCTTCCCAAACCAGGAGAGTTAAATTTTCCATACTCGCACAGACGGTAATGGAGACGTACAAATGTCTTCCGATCTGGACATTGTCGCTGTGGGTACCTCTCCTGGTACAAACGACGAGCCAGCGCAGCATTGCCGTCCGCCTTACCGTACATGAAGTGTATCTCTGCCACTCTTGATTTGAATACATGTCGCACAGTCTAACGCCTACACAACACTGAATGTAACCTTCGCCTCGGAATGAACAGTCAGAGTGCCCTCTTAATGTCTCCTTTGACGGCAACGACCTGCGGAAAGAAAAACGTTCCGGTGAATTTCAATGTTGTGAAGGCCATAACTCGGAAATAAAGCATTTCCGGACATATGTTGTAATGAAATATTTTGATTGTCTACATGTGGGAAATACATACCTGAAATTATGCCCCGTATTTTTGAAACACCCTGTATAGGTTCAAGCAGGGCTATTATGATACAAAAAAGTCAATCTTTTGCTCTAAATTTTTTTTGTCAAAGCATAATTATACAAATTTGACATAGTGTCCCCTCCAGAATATTCCAATTCCAATTCCAGCCCAATCATAAGATAAATTTTATTCTAGTCTACTCATAAAAATCTGTTAGGAAAGACCAATTTGACAGATCTCTTCAGGGTTCAGGAATCACAGGTTAGAAACCGCTGTCCCAGAACAAGGAGCTGAGTTATTTATATGTTCGGATAGGAGCATGGCATTATGTATGAAGACAGATTCTATGATAAAACATCGCACACGGAGCAAAGTTTTACACAGTTTTTATTATTGAAAAACATTTAAAAGAGAGACGAAAATTAGTGATGGGCGAAGTTGTTATTCTCCCGGAACAGTTCCAGCTGTTCCGGTTCCGGAAAAATACTATGTTCCAAATAACAGTTCCGAAATAACAGTTACAAGCAGAGATGTGTCTGAATCGTTCACTGATGCGAGCTATCTCTTTGACTCTCGCTCCATTTGAGGAGTCGTTCAAAATAGTGGTACATACCCTCCTTCTTCCCCATGCAGCTCGCACATACGTTGGAGCACTCATATCTCGGACTCCTCTTAAAATATGTTATCGGCATGACGACATAGCACACACGTTTCGGACAGAAGCTTCGTGTTTATTAGATAAACAGCTGTTGAATACATGGTCAGATTGCAACGCTAATTGGTATATGAAGTCATGAAGACACGGTAACCAACTAAAAAATTTAACATCTCATTTAAAACGTGTAGGTTGTAATTTTTGTTCTCCGTGTTCCGTAGTAAAAAAAGAACTAAAATTATTAATTTTTATTTTTACGTTTCTTAATGCTTAGTTATGATAAAAATAATTACGGTACATTATAATTTGATACATAATAAAAATATATAACTACTGTATATATTTATACATTAGCAGTAGTGAAACCTGAAATTCCCACGCATCTGTACCAAAGTGTAATAATTTAAACTTCGCATCACACCTCGCTCTCTGTCATTACTAGAGCGGTGCAGACGGAGCACATGACAGACAGAATGGCATCATAGCAAGGGTTCCGACGCTACTCGGCGTGTTCCCTGTGTGCAAGCGACGGTCATGTACACGATGTGTTGACGTACAGACGACACAATAGAAATGACACAGTTTCTAACGTTTCTACAATTAATTTTCTACAGATACTTTAGTAAGATTTCAAAATTACAAAACTAATTAACCATTTCATCCTAAACAAATAATATACTGTATACATGTATGATTTCATACTGAACGCAAACAAAATCACTGTTTATTTGTAACGGGTTCATGTTATTCTATTCGCAAAAGCACTTGAAAAACAGTTTTTTGTTTTTCCTTTTCTTTACAATGAGTGTGATTTATTAATGCACATGTTATACGTTATCAGATTTCTTCCAAATATTGTTACAGTGCACAACAAATGACATTTGTACGTTATTAACAGAAAACGATTTTCGTCTATCTGATAGCATGGCCTTATATGTGGAGAAGCTTCTTTCTACGTCTGTTGAAACAACTGGGGCATACGTAAAATCCCGTAAAACATTTTTCTTTCAACTTCTGTTAGTTCTTCAAAGGAATCCTTATCTCCAGAAATACTGTCACTAATCTTTCAGAGTTTATAATATCCACCATTTTTTCAACTTATTTGCTATTTTCGCAGATATTATTTTACCAATTTTATCGTCTACTTGAGTCACTTTCTTCCAGATATTTCGCAGTAGGGAAATCTGATCAACCAGTTTTGTAACAGACTTTTCTAAAGCTGTTATACAATCAGGTATAAACCCATAATTCGATTCAATGTATTCCAATTTGTTTTATGCTTGAATCAATTAACAAAAATATCACCATATTCGGAATTAAGTCTCTTAAACTTTGCCGAACGAATTTGCTCCGCCTTAGACATCGTAACACTAGAACCGAACTGTTTTTATGTTTCTTCAGTACTGACGTTTGCTTTACTACGCTGTACCTACTGCTTGCAGCTATCCTGTGTACCGCAGAGTCAGACCTCTGCAGGTACACAAGGTGAATTTACAACCCTTGCCCTGTTGCCGGTGTGTCGAACAACTGCTCCCTTTGCACTGCTCTAGTCATTACTTATGATAACTCTACAAGGATTTCAATTTCCATGCTTCCTCATCCATCCACGTGAGAGTTCCAAGTTCCAAGTTGTTCCAAGTACTACATAAAGAACAACGAGAACAGTGTAGCCGGAGCTGCCATTTGTTCAACGGAACGGGTTCCGACTGTTCTCTGTTGTCTCGGAGTGGAACATGCCTTGCTCAACGCAGTGCTGCGGGCCCGCCACAGCTGGACAAGTGAGCAGCTCGGAGTCGGAACACTGTTATTTCGGAACAGGAGGTTCCGACCTACTGTTCATTTTTGCAACAGTTCCGAGACCGGAACAGTTCCAAAATAACTGCTGTGTTATTTTTTACCCGTCTCTAACGAAAATTCAAAACATCTGCTCACGTATTCAACAATTTCGCGTGTGTCTGGGTATGTTTCTTCATGTCGTCATTCATAAAGCAGCAGGTTTGCCTTTTATTCAACCCACGGACTCTCCGCTGCTGAGATCACAGCGCCCGCTGCTGATCCGACAGTTATCTGTTGAAATAACAGAGGAGCATCGGACATGCAAGTCGAATATAAATATCGCTACTGAATTTCGAAGCTTTGTTCCATCAAGCCAGTTAGCGATCGTCAATATTCTCAGTTCGTATGCAAATTCAGACCTGTTCGTACTCTTTTAAAAATACAGAAATGGAGGTAGTTACACACAAGGGAAGTTTTTGTTTCGGCTTTCCCGCTTGCTAAAAATATACCGGAAAGTTAAGATGCCCCTCTGCGACATGAAGGGAGGACCAGGAGGAGAAGGAAGGTGACGAGAGGATTATAATGGGGAAGAAAATAATTGCAGGTGAAGAGAAGAGCGGAATGTGAAAATGGGCAGAAGGAGGTAAAAAGAAACAATCAGGATGAAAACTAAGGTAAGAAAGAACAGGAGGAATATAAAAAGGAAGATTAGAAAGGGTAAAGGAGAAAGTGATAAGGGAAAAAAGTAAGAGAAAGAAGTGGAGTTAGCAGTATAAGAGAAAGAGAAAAGAGGGCAGTGTTGTTGTTTTCTGTGTAGAACAGGCATGTCAACTGATGCCCACAGGAGCAAGCGCGCGCTTTAGAGCCCAGGAGAGCCTGAGCGCTTTACAGCGGAAAGGAAAAACACAGACGAAAGAGGTAGCATATGCCGCTTGGTCGAGCTATATTCAGGGATGGCCAGCACTGATTCAATAGGTGAAGGGAAGGGAACTTATTAAAACTGTATCCATGTTAATTTTTAGATTTGTCTGAGAAGTATAAGTGCATTATAAGAATGTAAGTTTTAATTTTAATGCTCATTTTTCACAAGTTTGATTTTTTTATTCAAAAGAAATATTTTCTCAACTTTTCGTATAGAAAAGTGAAATTTTCAGGTATAGGTCTATTTTTTTAGTAGCCTTACAGAATGTTTTCGTAAATTTAATATACCGTATACGTATTACTGAAGATAGTGTATTGAAAATATAAGCATGGAAATTGTTTGTAAGGAAATGAATTAACAAAGCAACTACTGTTACATCATAAGAAAAAGATATGTGCCCATATGTTGTAAAAATGTCAGCTCTATAGCTTCAGCTGATTTCGAGAAAATAATTTAATATTCTGATGATAGGAAGTTGCTCACAAATATCACCTTAAAAGCATAATGCGATAAGAGTTTTGTTATGGAATATTAGTTACCCTTAAAACAGATACAGTACCTAGGTAACTTTGCTTGGTACTGTAATATTGTTTTGATTAGTTTATTGATTACTTTTGTAAGGCTAAAGATACCATCATTATAAATTCCAACTAATCATGTCACACTCAATCTCTTTCTTTGGAATATCACTTTCTTTCTGAAGGATGTGTTTCATCCACTTAATACAGTATAATATTATACTACTATGGAATTTAAGTGAATATTCCTTCTTAACTCTCTATTATGTTATTAAGATTTAAAACACAAGTACAATATTAAGAAATCAGTGTTATTACTTTTGATTTACAGACAATATAGATAATATTAAACAGAAAGAAGCCATATAAAGATAACGACATAAAATTTCACGTTCCGTTTGAAGTTCGTACACCACTGTTTTCTTAATCCAACAGGTTGCTTATTCATATACACAACCCTTCCTCTTTCCATACTTAGCGCTTGCTGCCCGCGCACAACTTCAAGATCAGAAAAATCCGCTTGCTTTGACATCACTGGTGTAGAACAATGGGATTATTTGTTGAATACATTAAACTAGTTAAAAAAATCTTGCTATTTTTATGGATAACGATCTAATAGGAACACTCAGATAACACACACTTGCAAAAAGATATTTTCTCTATTCTACTCCTCGTTTCATATAAAACTAACCTGTGGAGTAACGGTTAGCGCGTTTGGCCGCGAAACCAGATGGTACGGGTTCGATTTCCGATCGGGGCAAAGTTAGTTGGTTGAGGTTTTTTCCGGGGTTTTCCCTCAACCCAATATGAGCAAATGCTGGGTAATTTTCGCTGCTGGACCCCGGACTCATTTCATCGTCATTATCACCTTCACCTGATTCAAACGCTGAATAACCTAAGATGTTGCTACAGCGTCGTCAAATAAGATACTTAAAAAAACAAATATAAATGACACTCAAGAGAAAATTAAACACAGAATAAATATAGGAAATGACTGCTATTGTTTTATTGAGAAGCTTTTGTCGTCCAGTCTTTTTTTTAATGTGTTCCAAAAGATGTTTTTTTAATTTAAATTATTACTATTATTATTATTATTATTATTATTATTATTATTATTATTATTATTATTATTATTATTATTACAATCAGTAAACTAGATTCCTGAGCCGATTACTGGAAGCTAATGAAATTTGAACATACTAATAATTAATTAATATCAGTATTAATATTAATACATAATAGTTATTTCATGTGTTGCGTTGTGGTTATAATTCAAGACTATAGTCAGGTAAGTTTTCGGAGTTAGTACTAATAATTTCATGTGGTCAAACAAAATACATTTTTCGTTAGGTCTCGTCATTCAGTTGTTTAGTTAAACCAATGAATTTCGTATTGCCAGACAAAATACTTGACATGTTGGTCCCTTTGTCATACAGTTTGCCTCAGAAAATATGTTATAAATTATTTAATTATTTAGAATAACCTTCCAACATAAAGTACGGTAATTAAATATGTAATTTAGTATGTAGGATCGTGTGATATCTAGTAACAGTTGGCAACACTGACAAGACGGCAATATTTGCTGTTTAGGAACTATTCTTATGTGACCCTCACTATAATTATGTACTTTCTTTCTTCGGGATTTACTTTCAAATCTATCTATTTACTTGCTTCAAGTAAAATTCCAGTGTTTTCTCTAATAGTTTGTGGATTTTCTAATATATTTACGTCATCCGCGTAGACAAGCATCTGATGTAACTAGCGTAAAGGTAATTAAGTATGGACACTTCGCGTCGGTAGCTTTGATGTAGCCGGACTGATTTCAATGACCTTCAAGCTAGCTAGAGCGTGAGATTCTGCTTTCTCCCTAGAGTTGGCGCTGACATCACACCAGCTATCAGTCGACACAGCGGAAATATAACACATAATTAATACATCTAAGTACATTATGTACTCAAATAAAATAAATTGGATCCATAAAATAATAAATCCGTCATTAACTATAATGTCTAGACTCTAGAGAACCTTTATAATGAGAGTTGAGAAGTTGACCCCAACAACAATTAAAATATGTAATGATTTGATAGCACTGAAAATGGAAAAACATAACTCACAATACTAATATTTACTTACTGGCTTTTATGGAACCCGCAGGTTCATTGCCGCCCTCACATAAGCCTCCCATTGGCCCCTATCCTGAGTAAGATTAATCCAGTCTCTATCATCATATCCCACCTCCCTCAAATCCATTTTAATATTATCTTCCCATCTACGTCTCGGCCTCCCTAAAGGTCTTTTTCCCTCGCCTCCCAACTAACACTCTATATGCATTTCTGGATTCGCCCATACGTGCTACATGCCCTGCCCATCTCAAACGTCTGGATTTTATGTTCCTAATTATGTCAGGTGAAGTATCCAATGCGTGCAGCTCTGCATTGTGTAACTTTCTCCATTCTCCTGTAATTTCATCCCTCTTAGCCCCAAATATTTTTCTAAGAACCTTATTCTCAAACACCTTTAATCTCTGTTCCTCTCTCAAAGTGAGTTTCCAAGTTTCACAACCATAAAGAACAACCGGTAATATAACTGTTTTATAAATCCTAACTTCCAGATTTTTTGACAGAAGACTAGATGACAAAAGCTTCTCAACCGAATAATAACAGGCATTTCCCATATTTATTCTGCGTTTAATTTCCTCCCGAGTGTCATTTATATTTGTTACTGTTGCTCCAAGATATTTGAATTTTTCCACCTCTTGGAAGGATAAATCTCCAATTTTTATAGTTCCATTTCGTACAATATTCTGGTCACGAGACATAATCATGTACTTAGTCTTTTCGGGATTTACTTCCAACCCTATCGCTCTACTTGCTTCAACTAGAATTTCCGCGTTTTCCCTAATCGTTTGTGGATTTTCTCCTAACATATTCACGTCATCCGCATAGACAAGAAGCTGATGTAACCCGTTCAGTTCCAAACCCTCTGTGTTAGCCTGAACTTTCCTAATGGCATATTCTAGAAACAAAACTCCTATGAAAAGTAAAACCATATAGCCTACCTATATTATATTATATACAAATGTTAAACAAATTTGATACTTAATTTTATAATGTATTATGTTATTTTATAATATAATTTATTATATCTGAAATATAAAAAATTATTATTACAACTAGTTTGTCACTGAGAAATAAGAAAAAGCTGTTAACTTGAATTTATTTGAAGCAAAGCGTTACTGGATTATGCAATAAGGTAGGCGATGTTTGAATCCTGTGTCTCATCTCTATACTCAATTATTATCTTAGCGTATGCTCGATTACACTACCTCTAGCGCTTGAAAGTGGAACTAAACGCCGGCGCACAGAGAAACAAAAGACAGAAAAATTCTCTCAGTGTCCATTCTTTATGATCCCTATTCGCTGATGTAACCCGTTGAATTCCAAACCCTCTCTGTTATCCTGGACTTTCCTAATGATATATTCCAGGTAAGAGTTAAACAACGGAGTGCTTTATAAAAAATTACTACTTCAAATTACTGATTAATTTATTAGTCAAAGCTTGTGTACCTCCGAATTAATTTCTCATGTACTTCCTAACTCGGGTATACAAGGCGCTTATAGTTCGATTGTGTTCAATTACAATGGGTAATTAATACATTCGTCAGAGTTAGCAGGGATAAGCTGTAAATGGAACTGCACTCCGAGGCTAAAAACAGCGCGCAGAATACTTATCGACAACGTCGGTCACAGCGTGTCTATTGATGACATGAATCAGCTTTGTTCCAATCTCAGCATGAACTGCTGTATGGTAAATGGGTTTCACAAAAACCTACGTACAGTGATAGTCATCAATGTTGTACAGATTTCTCTTCCAATTTAATCAATACAGAACCACACATATTCATACGCCGTTGTAGAATATTAATGCCGCTGTTGGCAAACGTAAAATTTCCATTTTGCTCTCTGCCGCTGAATAGCTCGTCTACCGCTTAAAGCACGGATTACCATTGCGAACTCTATCAATAACTTAGCCAATTAACATACGACAGTCACCTCAAAAGCAGTGCACTATATTTCTAAATCAGTTTTTACTCTCCAGCGCTCCTATTTACGTAATGACCTACTGCAGGGAAATTGACATAATACTTTGGGAACAACATGTTTTTTCTATGTACAGACGTGGACAAATTATTAACAAAATGGACGATTTTTATGATAATTCTGTTTACAAAATTTGACTTTTCAATTTAGACTACATTTGACAATTTTGGATATTTCCATCATTACAGTAGACAGAAATATGCAAAAATGTCAACTGTAGTTTAAATTGAAGAGTCAAGTTTTGTAAAAATATATAATAAAAGTCTTCAATTTTGCTAATAATTGGTAAATTAGCAAAATTGTCAATTGCATTGAAGAGTCAAATTTTGTAAAAATATAAAACAAAAATCTTCAGTTTTGCTAATAATTTCGGAATATCCAAAATGTCAACTGTAGTACAAATTGAAGAATCGAATTTTGTAAAAATATACAACAAAAACCTTCAGTTTTGCTAATAATTTGTAAATATGCAAAAATATCAACTGTAGTCCAAATTGAGGAGTTAAATTTTGAAAAATATACAATACAAATCTTCAATTTTGCTAATAATTTGGAAATACACAAAAATGTCAACTGTAGTCTAAATTGAAGAATCATATTTTGTAAAAATATATAATAAAAATCTTAAATTTTGCTAATAATTTGTCCACGTCTGTAATTACTAGGCTTCGAGACTTCGGACCCGATAGAGCTGTTCATTGGGAAATCAGCATAACGGCGTACTGAGTATAGTGGTAAAGCGTACAGTGGGTGGGGGTACTGTAGAATGAATGCCAACAAATACCCAAAGGAAAACGCTCTGGATTTGAAGGTTCTGGCGAATAATTTGGTTTTCATACAAATCTATTTTCAAACTGTGTCTGAAACTATTACACGGTTAGAAAAGTCAGAGCAAGAGATGCCGGAAGCCCTCAAATTAATTGAGGAAATCATCATCATATCCCTCACGTATTAGACCCTACAGGATCTGCTACGGTCTCATGCCAGCGCTTTCGTGGTGTTCCTAATTTCCTCTTTCCTCTTGGTACATAAGTGAGAATCTGTTTAGGCAATCTAGTGCGATCCATCCTTTCGACATGTTTTTCCCACTGAGGTCGATATTGTTGAACAAAATTAACTATAGGATCCATTTTGAGTTCCTGCAATATGTCTACATTTTTACGGTGTTCCAGCAAAGAGCATCCCGCTGTTCGTCTCATGAACCTTATTTCAGCTGTCGTCAGCCTTTGCTCATGAGCTTTTCTGATTGTCCATGCCTCGCTACCGTAAGCGAGGACCGGTCGAGCTAGTGTTTTATATACCTTTAGCCTTGTATGTTTCTGAACTTGGGATGATTGTTTGTTAATGACGCCAGTGATTTTTATCAATTTAGATATTTTGTTCGACATATCTTCATCAGTGATGTAAGAGAGGTTATAACTAAATAGTTAAATGAATTAACACGTTCAATTAAAGTATTATTTATCATGATCTTACTTGGAATTGGGTTCTCTCCCGAAAATGCCATGACTTTTGTTTTCTCTTTTGAGATTTCCATATTGAAATCAGAGGCGATTATTTGCAAATTATAAATGGCTCTTTGTAAAGCTTCCTCTGTTTTAGCTATAATAACCTGATCGTCGGCAAACATTAGTGTATCGAGAACTGTGTTTCGATTAATTTGAATTCCAGCATGATGACTTTGCCTCCAAATGTATAAAATATGGTTCATATATATAATAAACAACAGAGGGGAAAGACCGCACCCTTGTCTAACACCTTGGTTGATGGAAGTCCAGCTAGTAGTTCCGCGTTCAGTTCTTATGGCAATTTCATTTTGTTGATATAAATTGATATAATTGAGGAAATGACACAGAGAATTAATGAGACACCAAGTACACCGGTTACTGAACGTGTAAAACAAAAGTTGAAATCAATTTTATGTAAAAATAACGGATATGGAGCATTGTGTAATATAAACAGCAAATTAGTGTCACCCTAGAATGAAGGACTGTCTCTTAGAGACTGTAAAGATGTTAGGTTTCTTCGTTTTGCTCCTATAAAGTCATGCGACGTAGAGCGCAGCTTTTCACAGTACAAACTGTGTTTGGCAGACAACCGAAAAAGATTTACGTTTGAGACACTGAAAATGTATCTTGTAGTACATTGCAATTCGGTACTGTAACTGGACTTCCTAAAGATGCCAATAGCATAAATGAAGAAATTAAAATTGCTACATGTTTATTTCCATTATTAACACTGTGTATAATTAAACACAAATGCTTATAAAAGACAGGAGAATAAATGCTTTTCACATTCTTTTGACATTGTGATTGTGTAATGTATATTTACTTTCAGAATGTCCATATGTGTGTGTTTCCCCATACTACCGTACTCTACTCTAAATAGCAAGGTTGTTACCTCAACACATCTCTACCTTTCACTACCTGCAGCGAGTCAACAACCTATAGTACAAGCACAGTAAGCTTACTGTATCGGGTCCAAAGTCTCGAAGCCTGGTAATTACTTAGATTCCTGTGTTTGACTACCTAAAGCCTCCAAGAAACCCGCAACAGTGTAGGTATGTACGGAGTACAGCGCGGCGTACACACCTCAGACCTGTTCAGTGAACATGTCAAAACAGAACAAAGCTAGGCGCTTGGAAATGAGTGCTCCTTAGAAAAATATGGTAGCGAGCAATTCAACATGAAAGAAGGAATCGTATTTTGTCAGAAAGAAGGAGAAACTTTTCTTTTGAAAATGGTATTTTCAGTCGTAAAAATTGTTTAACAGAGGTGCAGCCACCGGCGTGGCTCAGTCGGTTAAAGCGCTTGCCTGCCGGTTTGAAGTTGCGTTCGGGCGCGGGTTCGATTCCCGCTTGAGCTGATTACCTGGTTGAGCTTTTACCGAAGTTTTCCCCAACCGTAAGGTGAATGCTAGGTAATCTATGGCGAATCCTCGGCCTCATCTCGCCAAATACCATCTCGCTATCACCAATCTCATCGACGCTAAATAATCTCGTAGTTGATGCAGCGTCGTTAAATAACCAACTGAAAAATACAGAGGTGCATCTAAGGAGGTAAAGTACGGCTTAACGGACTAGCACCTTTTATTTTACACTTAACGTTTATTTAACATCTCACTCACTGCCTTCTTTTTTCGCCATTCATTAAACAGTGACAGCTCCTTATAATATCGATCTCGCGATTTTCCTGGTATGACTCTTTAGCTTGCTTGTTCTGCATCTACCAATATTTCGTTAGGAATTTCAATCCAATCCATTTCTACAAATTAATCTCAGACAAAACCATTCATAGTAAACACTTTTGTTTTATTTTCCTACCATAGTAACCGATTATGACGTTTTTCCTATCATATTAACCGATTATGACGTTTTTCCTATCGTAGTAACAGATTGTGACGTTTTTCCTACCATAGTAACCGATTATGACGTTTTTCCTACCATAGTAACCGATTATGACGTTTTTCCTACCATAGTAACCGATTATGACGTTTCTCCTATCGTAGTAACCGATTATGACGTTTTTCCTACCATAGTAACCGATTATGACGTTTTTCCTATCATAGTAACCGATGATGACGTTTTTCCTACCATAGTAACCGATTATGACGTTTTTCCTATCATAGTAACCGATTATGACGTTTTTCCTACCATAGTAATCGATTATGACGTTTTTCCTACCATAGTAACCGATTATGACGTTTTTCCTATCATAGTAACCGATTATGACGTTTTCCCTATCATAGTAACCGATTATGACGTTTTTCCTACCATTGTAACCGATTATGACGTTTTTCCTATCATAGTAACCGATTATGACGTTTTCCCTACCATAGTAACCGATTATGACGTTTTCCCTATCATAGTAACTGATTATGACGTTTTTCCTACCATAGGCTAGTAACCGATTATGACGTTTTTCCTATCATAGTAACCGATTATGACGTTTTTCCTATCATAGTAACCGATTATGACGTTTTTCCTACCATAGTAACCGATTATGACGTTTTCCCTATCATAGTAACTGATTAAGACGTCTCTCAGTTGTTACACTCAACATGCTCACATGGATAACTAAACTCGCTGATGCTGTTTAGTTAAATTCCATGCTCGCATGTTACGTTCTACATAACGGTCTTGTAACGTGAATAACTATCACAGTCATTCGTAATGTGTGCAGACTCGTAAAGCAAGCAGTCAGCACAAATAACTCATTTGAGTTGAACTTCATTTTCACAATAAGAATTAAGTATAAAATACATTATATAAGAGAATAGGACTTGTGTATTTTCTTGTATATCCCAGTACTTTTAGGTAGTGGGGGAAAAATAAATCAAATCAAATATATCCAAAACAATGGAATCAACTTATAAGTGATACCTTTACGGCGGCAATAGGTTGATACACAACGGAGCTTAGACATGTGACGTTACTCTCGTAAGTACATTTTGTTAAGAACGCAAAATGACCTGTCAGCCGTTCCGTTGCGCGCTGTAGGAACCGAACCTAAGGCAGCAGAGTACTGTGCGCATTCATAGTGAACAGTTGTCTGGCGTTAGTGTCGAGTTTGTTTGTCACAGTGTTTACGTGTACAGTAGAGCGTCTCGTTTAGGCACAGTGAAAACACAAACAAAGTGCAGGTAACGTGTGGGGGAGAACAAGCCGTACGATAAACACGAGGGATGCACAAGGTTTTAGTTACAATTAGCTATTATGTATCTTTCTTTCTTTCGTTTGTGTAGCTTGTTTTGTTTTGTTTTCAGTATTATGTATTTTCTATATGTATCAATGTAAGCCACCTATAATAATTGGAAGCTTGCTTCTGTTGGTGGTGAAGTTTGAACGAATAAAAAATAAATAAATAACTAAATAAATAAATAAGTGAATAAATAAATACATAAATAAAGAAATAAATAAATAAACAAAAAATTAATAAATATATAAATAAACAAATAAATCAATAAATAAACAAGCAAACATATAAATTAGTAAGTAAATAAGTAAAGAGATAAATACATAAACAAATAAATAAATCAATCAATCAATCAATCAATCAATAAACAAGCAAACATATAAATAAGTAAATAAATAAGTAAATAGATAAATAAATAAACAAATAAATCAATAAATAAACAATCAAACATATAAATTAGTAAATAAATAAGGAAATAGATAGATAAATAAATAAATAAATAAGTAAATAAATAAATAAGTAAATAAATAAATCAATCAATCAATAAACAAGCAAACATATAAATAAGTAAATAAATAAGTAAATAGATAAATACATAAATAAATAAACAAACAAATAAATCAATAAATAAATAAGTAAATAGATAAATAAATAAACAAACAAATAAATCAATAAATAAACAAGCAAACATATAAATAAGTAAATAAATAAATCAATCAATAAACAAGCAAACATATAAATAAGTAAATAAATAAGTAAATAGATAAATTCATAAATAAATAAACAAACAAATAAATCAATAAATAAATAAGTAAATAGATAAATAAATAAACAAACAAATAAATCAATAAATAAACAAGCAAATATATAAATAAGTAAATAAATAAGTAAATAGATAAATAAATAAATAAATAAACAAACAAATGAATCAATAAATAAACAAGCAAACATATAAATAAGTAAATAAATAAGTAAATAGATAAATAAATAAATAAATAAAAACAAATAAATCATTAAATAATCAAGCAAACATATAAATAAGTAAATAAACAAGTAAATAGATAAATAAATAAAAAAAATAAACAAACAAATAAATCAATAAATAAACACGGAAACATATAAATTAGTAAATAGATAAGTAAAAAGATAAATACATAAATCAATAAACAAGAAATCATATAAATAAGTAAATAAATAAGTAAATAGATAAATGCATAAATAAATAAATAAATAAACAAATCAATAAATAAACAAGCAAACATATAAATAAGTAAATAAATAAGTAAATAGATAAATACATAAATAAATAAATGAATGAATCAATCAATAAACAAATCATTAAATAAATAAATAAATATATCAATCAATCAAGAAATAAATCAATAAACAAACAAATAAATCAATAAATAAACAAAGAAACAAATAAATAAGTAAATAAATAAATGAATAAATATCGTTTAACCATTTTGTAATTTATGAAATTAAACATCCCAAATAAAAACAAAATTTCACAAAATAAGCAACACAACAAAAATTGTACATAATTATGTAGGCCTACCTATAACTTTGTTTTTCCCATAATCTTTAACATAGACAGAATTGAAATGTCGTATATAACGAAACTGAACAGAAGATAACAGACAATTAGGCTAGCTTCATTATCTCCTTCAACAACAAATAACCATATTCCCATTCCTCACTGAAGCTGTGTCTTTTTTTTTTTTTTTTTTTTTTTTTTTTTTTTTACATTTATTAATATTTGAATAAATTACACATATGACAACTAACTGCATACAAATGCTATCATGTACAAAAATAGAGGCTAGACAAGAGACATTTTAAAATTATCTAGAACATCATATCATATGAACATGAAGGTAAACCAAATATGACATCAAACCATATGAACAGAAAACATGCAATATAAAAAATAGCATTACTTGATGTAGCACCTTCTTTCATAACACACATATACCTTATGTTATATTATTCGTAACTCACATCATGCTGTTTTATATGCACTGTAGTATTTTACTTCACTTTAACTAAATTCCTCGAATTACATCACACTAAGCTTGGTAAATAATACATCAACAATTCATTATTGTTTCATCAACAGATACACATAACATTATACTCACAATGCATTATCTCAATCTGGCACAATATTTAACATCACAATATTAATCTGATTACTTCTAATGCAATATATCATATTAATTGAAATGCAGCCATATTATTTCATTCACATTATTTTAGCTGCCTCACACTTCATTACAGAATATTAAACTAAAAGACCTCACCTTATGGTACACCGAAATAGAAAGAACTTAATTCATTACAAATTATTATCTTATAACATCACATTAATTTCAATTCTTTACATGACACAAAGTCATCATCATTACCCTACTGTTATCACAATACATTACAACGAGTTATCCTAAGGTTGCTTTCCTTTCTTATCCTATTACATTGCTATAAATACAAAACAGTCACTTTTATCCTATTTCATCTTATTCAACTCTAATTACCGTACATTAAATCACAGCCTACAAATAAGTCAACTTATATACACCATATACACCATAATTTCACATCATTTTGAAGTAAGTATAGCAAATAATTTTAAATATTAGCACAAAAATTGCCAACCTATATTATCATTAATATATTACAATATCTCAATTCACGGTATCCTAATATATCACATTTATCACTTCATATAATTCCTATCACATCATATTAACAAATATATCACTTAATATCAGATGAAACTAGTTACACCACATTCAATTGTATCATTATTGAAAGCTTTTTTTTTTTTTTTTTTTTTTTAATACACATGATTATCCCTCTATTTTCTCAATATTTACATAATGCTAAATTAAAAGGAAAGAGCGATACATACTGAATGATACTGAGTAGTGCACAGTCCATTTAATCAGTCTCATGTCACAATTGTTTTAAGATATTATACTGTATAGAATATTAAGAGTTAGTAAAGCCAAACCAATATAATTGTACAACATAATGTTTGCTACCTGACCCATGAATTTTCTTTTCATCTTATTATCTATTCAATTCTAATAGTCTGAGTTCTTTTAGTATTTGGGATGACTTATCGTTCTTCGTTTCCAGTTTGGCAGCCTCTTCTTCCAACATATGTAAGAATTCTTCGATTTTGTGTAGGGGCTTTGTCAACTGGTAGTGCAGGAAACCTGAAGCAAGCCATACAGTTACAAATTTGTTTTGATTTTTTGATGGGTCTAATACCAATAATGTTTGGAAACAATCATGTATTTGCGAATCTGGCCATATTTTTACTAGTAAGAATTTTGCTGCTTCCCATATGGTTTTCGCAGCACCACAGTTTGTGACACGATGTTTCAGTGTGTCCAAACACCCACATTTTTTGCAGGCAGGAGAATCTGTTAAATTATGACGATGTCTCTTTTCTTCAGTTGGTATAATCTGGTTGAGATAGCAATACACTGTTGTCTTCCATGCAGTCGGGATGTTCGCCATATGCATATTGCGCCATATATTCCCCCATCTTTGGTTTGGCAACTTTTCCACAATACGTGGAATTTGCACATTTTTCTTCATGAGGTAAGTGTAGATAATCTTTGTGTTTTGATTCTTGTCATTCGTGGCTATTGTTGGAGAATATGACTCTATTGCTTCCCAAATCATTTTCAGCGACTGCGGTAAGATGGTTGTTTTACTGCATAGTAGTGGAATGTGTTTTTGCCAGAATTTGTTGTCCATGGGGTCGCTTTCATCTTGTTTCGCACGAAGAATATTCCGTGTCAAAAGAGCCTGACTTTTTTCTTTAATTGCAGTCAGCTGTAAACCTCCTTTCGTTTTTGGTAGATGTAGTTGTGTTTTCGGAAGCTTGTAAAAATATCCTTTCCAAACATAGAATCTTATTGCTCGGTCTAGCACTGTGGAGTATTTTGTCGGAAGAGGCAAAATCTGTGCTACATACCACAATTTGGACAGGCAAAATACGTTTATATGCCATATCCTCTCAAAGAGATTGAGGGTTCTGTGTATATGCTGAAATATGGACGCTCGAGTTTTTGCAGATGTAATGGACCAATTGATGTCAACCATTTCTTTGAAGGATGCACATACTGTTATTCCTAAAATCTTTGCTTCTCTTTTTATAGGGATATGATTTACGGTGTGTGTATCAGGCCAATTACCTAATGGTACTAATGATGACTTTTGTGTATTTATTTGTGCACAGGATGCATTACTATATGTTTGTAGAATCTGTGGTAATTTTGTACACTCTTCTTCATTTTGGAGAAGGATTACAACATCGTCTGCATATACCCTGATCGTGAACATGGAGCATGTGGCTCGTCCAGTTTGTAAAATGTTATGTGACATTCTAATAAGTGGTTCTATACCAATAGCGAACAGGCACATTGACAACGGGCAACCTTGTCGTACTGATGATGCAATAGAAATACGTTTCGTAAAGAAACCGTTCACTTGAATTTTGGAGTTAGCACTATCATATAAGCTTCTTACAACATTAACAATTTTGTCTGGTATACAGAAGTGTTTCATAACACGTTGCAGATAGAGATGGTTCATTCTATCAAAGGCCTTATTAAAGTCTATTGATAACAGTGCTGCTTTTTCATCCGGGAATTCTTCATAATGTAAAATTGTATCACGAATGGTGACAAGGTTATGAATTATTGATTTGTCCGGTACACTGCAAGTTTGGCCTATTTCAAAAATATCTCGAAAGGTTGGTTTTAATCTGTTCGCTAGTATCTTCATAAATAACTTATAGTCTGTGTTCAAGAGCGTGATTGGACGATAGTCCGACACTGTTCGTGGCTGTGTAACTTTCGGGAGAAGTATTACAATCCCATCACTGAAACCCTCAACTACAATCCCACTATCAAAAATGTAATTGAACAATTCAACTAATGTGTCTTTAATTAAAGTCCAGTGTATTTTGTACAGTTGATATGTAAGTCCATCAGGTCCAGGGGCAGTATTCTTGGGTGCAGTTTCTATTGCCATGAGAATTTCTTCTTCTGTAATTGGTAACTGAAGATCGCTTTGCTGCTGCAAATTCAAGTGTCTGTTCACATGCTTGAGTAAAGTGTCTGTTTCGGTTACAGAGGTGGGAGATGCAGAATAAAGGGATTTGAAGAAAGTTTCAACTTCTTTAATACAGTCTGAGTTAGATGTTAATTCTGTTCCTTCCGTTGTTTGGAGGTGGGATATATGTTTAGTCCTAGCGTTGCGTTTTTCCTTTACAAGATGGTATAGGGCACATCTTTCATCTTCGCTTACTGTTGGCGTTCTCGCACGTATCTTTACACCGTCCATGAATTTTTGTTGAAGAGCACAAATAGTCGATTTGATGTTTAAAATTTCTTGCCACTTATTACCACCTGTCTGTTGTGCATCATACAATTCGTTTAAAAGCTGATAGTAAAAGTTCAATGTTTCCCTATTTTCTGCGGCTCGAATGATACCTGCTTGTTGAAAATAGGCTTTTATTCCAGGTTTTATAATATTTAACCACTTTTGCAGGTTGTTGAGTTTGGAGTTGTTGGCTCTGATTGTTAATTTTTCAAAATGTTGAGAAAATTGTTCACTGATTTCAGGAATATATAGTAAGGTATTGTTCAGTTTCCAAAAGCTCTTACCATACAGGGGAAGAGGAATATCAGTCGTGAGTGAAAGGAGGACACAGTCATGGTCAGAAAATGGCGTGGGAAATACTTGTATACGGTAGACATATTTACTGTGTTTTCTGGTGATATAGAATCGATCTAATCTAGATGCTCCATTTTGTCGGCGAAACGTATATTCTACTCTATTACCATGGAGAAGCTCCCAAGTATCTACTAATTGTAGGTCTTGTGTCATATTAGTCAAAACTGGAGATGGGTTATACTGCCCCGTTTGATCTTTCGCGTGAAGCACACAGTTCCAGTCCCCACCTATCAGTAGACAGTCATATCTGTGGCGAAGGAAGAAAGGGAGTTCCTTACTTAGAAAATTTTCTCGTTCTTGGCGATGATTGGTTCCAGAAGGAAGATATACATTGAGCACCTGAATGTTGTTAACCTTCATGGATATCACTCGTCCGCTTGGATGTTTTTCAATGGCATCTACTGCAAGTCCACAACGATAAATAACTGCCGTACCACGATTATCATCACCAGTATTAACAACGTAATCGTATTGCGGTCCTATGAAATCAAAGTTTTCTGTATTCACTTCCTGCAATAGTAGCATATCTATACTGTTTTGTTTTATGAATGCATTTAGTAACGACTGTTTATTTTTGCTTTGTAAACAATTTATATTTAGTGTCGCATAATTTCGTAGTAGCACCATATATTGAAGTATATAAAGTAGTGCAAGTATTGACTTGCAGTACGATATGGATATTCCTGTCTGCATATTCTACGTCCAAAAATATTTATGATTCACAGTCGGTAAGGAAGTCTCCAGTTCTATTGGTTTTATCTTCCTTAGGAAGAGATTTTCCATCAGCACCGTCCTTTTTACTGCCCTCTTTGGTACGACCGTAGATTGCGTAGGGGTGAGGTCTTGGACTATTCTTGATCTTATTGCTAGGATACGTGTTTGTTGTGTTCTTTTCGCTGGCGCTGCTACCAGGAACCGCCCCATCATCGCGACTTCTTAGACGTGGGTCCCGTGCACACTCATGTTGCACCATAGGTTTAAGTTTCTTAGGTGGTGTTTCAGTAGGTTGCCCTAATTTTTGGTTTTCTTCGCGATCAATTGTGGATTCTCCAAGATCCAAAGGTGTTTTTATTCCAGATGAAGTATTTGTTATTTCCATGTCATCATCGATAACTGTAAGTTGTTCCTTATCCTGTGCGACCTCAGCTGCATCATTTGCTGTGGTGTCCATAATATTTTGTTCATCTTCGGTAGTCACTGTTTTTATGGCCTCAGTCTCTGATGCGGTGTCAGTTTCTTCTTCTACAGGTGCTTCACGTTCCGTGGGACGTTCCATCGTTTGCATATCACGTGGCGCCTCACGTTGCTGTATGACTGTTCCCGAAACAATGTCACTTAATAACAGTTGTCGTTGTTTGACATTAACATTCATAGTGGTTTTCCTCTGAGGGCAGTCTTCTTTCTTATGATTGGGCTCATGGCACACATAGCATAAAATCGGTTGTCCCACATACGTGATGTGTGCGTTATATCCCGCAATAGATATCGATCCTGGAATATGCTTCTTAATTTCCATTTTTACCGCACGAACGCCATTGTTAACTGGGAAAGGATAAGCTGTGCTCCACTGTTCTTGTCTCACTGAATGAACTACACCATACGTATTTAACGCTGTTTGAATTAATGAACTCGGCACCTCCGGGGGTAAATTAAACACTCGGACAGTTACGGAAGGAACATCTGCCTTGCTTACTTTCACTTGTGTTTGTTCACCATTATTATATTTGAAATCTGTTGTACCTTCATGTTTGTGTATTAGTTTTTCGTATATCGTGGGCGATATCACTTTTATATATAATGATTTTTCTTGTGTATTTAATTGCAACATATCTACCTGTTCCGTGGTTAAGTTGAGAGTTTGTTGTATCCAAAGATGTACATCCATTGCCATAGGACGAGTAGCACTACCGTCAAATTGTACTTTAATTGTATTAAGTCGTCGAATTGTAGCCATGTTTGGTTTTCCTGTTGTCACTTTTCTCAAATATGAAGAAAAGACACACGCGAAAGTATTCGTAAGAATGTAAACACCGCACGAAAATACTTCGGTTTAATACAACACTTATAGTATGCACACACTCCGCGTACACGAACTCACTAGATAACCGCTCCCGTAACCTCGACCGTACTCTGTCGTGGTTGAAGCGAGACCTTTATGTCTTGGTACTGTAGACAGTGTCACTTTCAAATATTCTGTAAACTGCTGGCCACTGAATGTTTGCGTTCTGCAGGTAACGACTGATTAAATAGAATGAAGAGAGTAGCGGACAGGAGGTGGAGGAAGTAGGGAGGTAATGTTTGCGCTCTAGGAAGCGCATGTTTATCATCCCTGTCTAACGTAGCAAACAAAATAGGTTCGGAACTACAAGGACATCATTTTATTTTTACTTCAATTTTTATTGTACCTGAGTTTCTGAACGTACTTCACTCCCACCCCTTCTACTAATGAAGTTCAATCGCCCTCGACACAGATCCAAGACCGAATATACAGTCATAGTAGCCTTACGGTCATAGTAAACGGTTCGTTCCAAAAATATGTTCGCATTTTCCCGTAACCAAAGAGCTTTCAGTATTAAATCATTTTCGCACAGGTACTGTCGTCCGTTTGCCTATGTCGCATCCCGGTTTTCCCCACCTGCTTTTATTCGCCAGCTAGTGGCTGGGCTGTCTTAGCTCTTTTCTGAGAACATTAATTTCTGTAAGAAATTGAACGTTTACGTAATATTATACAACTGTTTAAAACAACTGAAATAAAAGGGCCTCGTTAAGTAATTAACTGTCACGTGATTTCCCCCCTTTCTACGACCCTACGACATAACCACTTGGACGGACAGTAGATAGCATGTCTGAGTAATTTTATCTTTTCGGATCGAGCAGAAGTGAAGATTGAATTTACAGTACGTAAGTTACTCTTTTATAGAGTAGGTACAGAATTATTTCAACATGAGTTACTAGTACGAAGGACGAAACTGGTAATTGGGATTAGGTACAATAGTCTATAGTGCGATAATATGCACATTAGAACTGAAGCCTGTATCGAAATAAATGGTCACCATTTTAAAAAATGTGTTTAAATATCCATATTATGATTATTTTTCAATTTAACTTCATTCTCTACACTGTACGCTAATGTGCTGCAGGCAGTACAATATACGCTGCAAAATGAATACGTCCACATGGACAGCTCAGTTCGTGAGTAAAAACACACATTGTTAATACTGTACGTACTGTATTTTGATTAAACAAAAACCTAATGAAAATGATCAAACTCAAAAGCGCGATATTTCCTAGTTTACGTAAATGGATGAATTACTTTTCTTCCCTCCTATACCTAGTAAAGTGATTTGTTTATATATTACGCCAGTATCATCGAACTCCAGTAGTGGAAGAGGGTAGCAAACGGCGTTGATCCAGAGGTATAGCCAAGTTAATATTAAAAATGTTAGTAAAAATAAAATGATGTCCCTGTAGAAATCCGTTCCCTAGGTCGCGATGATATTCTTCTTAAAATGGAAAATGCTGCATAAATGTTCATATGAACATCTTTTAGGGATGAAATAAGAAATATGCAAGTTCTGTTAGGGTATATAAGGATATTCTTACTTATCAAGATTACACTAGGGACATATATTAACACTTATCTGCTACTTGCACAGGGTGTAATACGTCGCCAAATGCCACGCTATGAATTACAGCATGTTTCCATGAATGTGCGTGGCACGCATACTCCGATAACACTTAATTTGCATACTTTTCCGCGCTCATGACACGATTTAGGAGTCGGTGTTCCAAGAATTAAAACTTCGTTCTCTGTAATTATCCTTATGAATTGAGGGTAAGTGACGGAACAAATTTCTGTTCTTGACATGGAAAACGATCATCAGATGATCTTGCATAAAAACTGAATTTAAATGAACAGTACATGAGCGACCAGTTTTACAAATGTCCGCCAGATTTTACTTCACAAACGATAACTTAAACGTCACTGTTCTAAAGCAGCGGTGGCGAAAATGTGATCGTGCGCCGAGCCACTGTGTAACTCGCAACGTGCATAGCACCTATGGAGGGAGGCGGACACCCGAAGGGGAAGTGAAGCAACTGTCTGACTTATTAACGGATTTTCATCTTCCTTACGTCAAGCACTTAAATATAATTTTATACAGTACACGGCTACGAACTAATGTTTAGTACGTGTAACGAAGAAAGAAATGAACAATAAATGAACAATATTATTATTACAGTATTATTATTATTATTATTATTATTATTATTACTATTATTATAACTATTTCTTACCAATGTTTATTGTTGTCACACTAACATTACTTATCCAACTTTCATTATTTACTTTCATGTTGTTTTACGGCCTAGATATTAATGTAATAACTATGTAAGCAATTGTATTCAATTAGAATTAGAGTCTGGCTGGGCGGAAGAGAAGGCCTACTGGACTTAGCTCTGCCAGATTTAATAAATAAATTATTATTAATTATTAATATCACAGCCTAAAATTAACTGTCTTCAGAATGTTTCTGCGACAGAGTTTCAAAATCACGAATTATGTCACTTACTGCCAGTCGTAGTTGATCACGAAGGTATTTGTCTGTCAGTCGTGATCTAAATTAGGTTTTTACTATTTTAATTGTTGAAAATAATTTTTCACAAACGGAAGTTGTAGCGAACATGGTTTCAACAGAGCAAGGGAAAGAACGAAGCTTCGGATATTTATTTTTTGGCAAAGATTTGAACGTTCAACATTTGTCAAGTCCTTACATCTAGCTTTCATTTGACATCACGTAGTAAATGAGTGAGTTAAAATTGAAGAGCTAACCGCATTATTCGTACATCTGCTGAAAGAGAGCCGACGTACAGAGATGATGATGATGATGATGATGATGATGATGATGATGATGATGATGATAACAGTAACACTTAATCTTTTAATGTTTCATCAGTAACATGTAGTAACTTATAATGCCGTTTTATGTTATACAACCGTTTTCCTCGTAATACTTGTGAACAAATCATACATTTAATGTTCTCATCATATTGATAGCAAAAAAATGTGTCCTCCCATCCTACTTGGAACTTTCGTACATGGTTTCCAGAGAGGCATATGCCACTCGCAGGTCAGAGACAAATACAAATGGAACGGAATTTGACTCCAGTGTGTGAGAGGGTGGGGGTTGGAGGAGGTTAGAAGCAAGCGAAATGGACAGCTATCACTGCGAGCCACAATGTCTCGCGAGTCACGTTCTCGCCACTGCTGTTCTAAAGGCTCGTTTAACTGTCGCAACTTGGCTGCTCTAGAATTTCATGCTACTTATCTGAAGTCTTTTTTGATCCCAAGCATATTTCTTCTAAATAATTGTGACATTTTACATGTTTATGCATTTTTTTATATACAAAGTGGGTCAAAAGTCGCTTTCCCCAATATTCGTTCTTAGGTTTCATACTTGTACACATATGCAGATGTCATAACTTGAATAAACGGATAGCTGGTGTAATAATTGGTGGGTTGGCAATCATGTTAATACGTCAACCATGTTTTTCCGATGCCATGTCTTGAAAACAGCCCTCGTTTTGCCGATATGCAGTTGGTATAACAAGATGGAGCACTACCTCGTTTTGGTGTAGGAGTAAGGGACTTCTTGAACCAGCAATTCCATGAATGGACTGGCCGTCATGGCATAACAGAATGGCCACCAACATCATGCGACCTGACGCCATGTGATTTTTCGCTGTGGGGTATCCTGAAAAATGATGATGTTGCTCAGAAATCGCAGGATCTGCATCAGTTGCGACAGATGATCGAACAGTCATTCGTGGAAATCGGAAAAGACAAATTATTTGTCAATTATTGTTCTGCTGTGTTTGCTGAATACCAATTCGCGTCACTCCTATTTTTTCTTCAGATGACGTCACTGCCTGCTTCCCGGGAATTTTCGCTGTGTTCATCACTTCCATACCTGTCTCGCTGCTCTCGTGTACACTAACTACACTCGTGTCACTAACCTCCGCCTTTAAATCAGGCATGTCAAAACCCTGCACATTGTGCACTTGTCTCTGTGCGATGTGCAGTTCCTATTCCCCTACCTGGAGGGAGTGAATCGGCTTGGAGGGGAACGCGACAGGGCTGTACATTACCTGCAGTATCAGAACAGCTTTGGTTTCAGTAACACAGATGAGTACGGGTGCTCATTGAGCTGTGATTGTGAATGCGTTATGAAAAATAAAGTGAGGAGTCCACAGATATAACGAAGAAGAGAAATCACCAATCATATAACGTAACTGTTATGATGTTTTCGTCAGCCAACAGTAATTATTTTCAAATGAAAGGCTTTCATCATATCATGTGGACCTAATAGTGATGTGAGAATTTAAATCAGATTAGTAAAGTTATCAAAATATGATATTTGCCTGCTCTTATTTCTTAATTAGTACTCTCATGGCAAGACAAACATGACAATGATGTTGTTTTGGAGTCTGTACTAACACAGCCATCAATGGTTAGACGACTTACAACTTTTATTTGATAAGCTGATAAGTGATGAGAATATTGAGTGAAGAATACATGTGAGGGTCTTGAAGTTGTAAGGGAAGGAAGAAAGCAACTATTTGCAAGGCGGAAAAATTTTCTGGAAAAATAACACATAATGGCGAATTTTCCATCTCACATTACTATATTATCTTAATATACTTACGTTAATAAATCTTTAAACCTGACATAAAGAAAATATCCTCGCTTCACAGCTTGTGAAGTACTCTTTTAACTCAATTCAGTAACGCTCCCAACTTGCTGATACTTTCTCTCAACGTTTCCCAAATAAATTATATATATAAATTTAAATTCAAGCTTAATTTATCCAATTTATTAATACTAATGTAAATTAATATTAATATACAGCAAGGAAATGATTCCAGTGTAAAAGCCTCACAATGTCCTATTGCATGTACAATTGGGAGTAAAATATTTTCTTTAACATATGTGCACCAATGGTCCCAATAATGCTTGAGGAATAATGAAAGGAGTATTACTTTGAAATAATCAGTACCTACTACGTAAAATGAAATACTGTGTTCGTTTTTTGTTGTTTCGAAATTACTGCAATATTTATATTTTCTTAAAATACTGTATAAAAATCATGTAAATAAATGATTCTTTACAAACGACTGCATTGTGAATTGTAACTGAGTAAGTCTATTGTTTTTTGTGTTAGAATTATTGTCAAATATAGACACTGACAATAATTGTGTTTTTTCCTTCTGCTAAGTATGTTTATAATGTCCAAATGTCAATTTAATTGAACTCTAGAAGTGCAGAATAGATTCTTGTACATCCCTCCCTCTAAGAACTGGTAAGAGCAACACGTGAATGACGCAATCTGCACAGACCGGCGTTCCGCGCACATACACTGCACTTTCAGCGTCTGATTTCTGACATGCCTACTTTAGATAGGACCCCTCAATTAATAGACGACGCGATGGTCATTTTAACGATTCTTTAGCTCATGTTTAGGATATTTAAAAAGTCCATGCATCTTGTGTAGCAGTGAAGGATATGATATAAAAGTGACATGATTGGTCAATATACTGAAGATCATGTGCATATAAAACATATTTATACATTAATTTTTATGACATTGTAACTGAACACGAAGAACATATAAAATATCTAAAAATAATATATATTAAGACATAGGAATAAAATTTCAAGCACTGTGAGAAGACATACTGTAAGTATGTTTAATTAAAGTGTATAAACACTTAATTTAAAGTAAAATATCCAACAGAAATGAACTTTAAGTATAGAGAACATGCCCTGCAAGAAGTGAATACAGAAAGAAATATTATTAAATGAAGCTTTTGATTGAATTCTCTAAAAGTTTACTATTTCTGATTCCAGGTGAATCATTGTGAAACTTTGATTATCCATAGCACTGTAGAGAAAATTAATAATTCAAAGCTTTAGTATTTATTATCTGCCCCCCGTCTGTGGATCCCGTGTACGGCCCTGCGAACGCTTTTTCTCCTGGCGCAGTTTTGCTTCATTTACTAACTTGAGGCAAGTTAATTAAACTCATTCATCAGGCAGAAAATATTTCAAAAGAAAATTCTCATGGTAATATCTTTTTTAAGTTTTCAACATAGTTTCATCTACAGGATTTTGAACATATTACATGAATTTATGTACACTCGTATTAAAATATTACTTGCATGGAAAATAACAATTTTAATTCCTCTGTAGCGATTATTTTTAAAAAGACACCGCTATGTAATTGATTAGTTCATGCATCCATTTCATTATGAAATTCAGTATTTGCAATTCATAACAAATAAACCTTTCTGAGGAATATATTACACTATTCTATACGAGAAACATTCTAAGTTGCCTGGTAAGTAAAACCATATGGTTCGACTTTTGCTATATTGTGTCGTATGTATTATCATTAGGCCAATTATTTTTATACGATTAATGATATTGATACAATTGCGATATTATCTGCGTTAGCAATTAGGCTATAAACAATAACAATGTTGTAACCGACAAATTTATAATTCATGTTTCAGGAGAAAAGAAAATAATTTCAGGGGCAAATTTCGTTACGCCTATATTTACTAGCACAACCATTTGATTAATCAAGAATAGAAGTTCATTCCGCTATTGAATGTAATAATTTACAGTTATAAATGATTGCTTCAAATTACTTCTTGTTTTTCTTAGACGCACATTTCGATAATGTGATTCGAAATGAGACAATTAACTAACATGGTCCATTAAGTTTTGCTATAGTGTACGGAAACATAATGCCAATGTATTTGTCATGACATAGCATTTTGTACGAGATATCCAATGAACTTCTCCATTCTCCCTTCATGTGTCCTTTTCTCTCGCCCGTAGAACTGCAACTGAAAATAGTTTCTTTGTGTATGCTTGTCTTGCATTTGTTTTGTTTTCTTCAAGGTATGTTGAGCCGTGCTGGTCAAATGACCAGGATGTAAGGCTGAATATGAAAATTCTTAATAATTGTTTAAAAATTGGCAATAAAAGGGCGTAAGGATTAAGTTTGGGAATCGTGATGATGATAGATGATGCATTCATAATATGGAGTAGATTTCTATGTTATCCAGTCAGTTTTAACGTTAAGCATCGTTTTCACAATACGGAGTAGATTTCTATGTTATTCAATCACTTTTAGCATTATGAATAATTTCATAACACGGAGTAGATTTCTATGTTATCCAGTCAGTTTTAACGTTATGCATCATTTTCATAATACGGAGTAGATTTCTATGTTATCCAATCAGTTTTAACGTTAACTATGATTTTCATAATACGAAGTAGATTTCTATGTTATTCAATCACTTTTAGCATTATGAATAATTTCATAACACGGAGTAGATTTCTATGTTATCCAGTCAGTTTTAACGTTGACTATGATTTTCATAATACGAAGTAGATTTCTATGTTATTCAATCACTTTTAGCATTATGAATAATTTCATAACACGGAGTAGATTTCTATGTCATCCAATCAGTTTTAACGTTAAGCATCGTTTTCATAATACGGAGTAGATTTCTATGTTATCCAATCAGTTTTAACGTTAACTATGATTTTCATAATACGAAGTAGATTTCTATGTTATTCAATCACTTTTAGCATTATGAATAATTTCATAACACGGAGTAGATTTCTATGTTATCCAATCAGTTTTAACGTTAAGCATGATTTTCATAATATGGAGTAGATTTCTATGTTATCCAATCAGTTTTAACGTTGACTATGATTTTCATAATACGAAGTAGATTTCTATGTTATTAAATCAGTTTTAGGGTTAAGAATAATTTCATAATACGGAGTAGATTTCTATGTTATCCAGTCAGTTTTAACGTTAAGCATGATTTTCATAATACGGAGTAGATTTCTATGTTATCCAATCAGTTTTAACGTTCATCATGATTTCATAATATGAAGTAGATTTCCATGTTATCCAATCAGTTTTAACGTTAATCATGATTTCATAATATGAAGTAGATTTCCATGTTATCCAATCAGTTTTAACGTTCATCGTGATTTCATAATATGAAGTAGATTTCCATGTTATCCAATCAGTTTTAACGTTAAGCATGATTTCATAATATGAAGTAGATTTCCATGTTATCCAATCAGTTTTAACGTTCATCGTGATTTCATAATATGAAGTAGATTTCCATGTTATCCAATCAGTTTTAACGTTAATCATGATTTCATAATATGAAGTAGATTTCCATGTTATCCAATCAGTTTTAAAGTTAAGCACGATTTCATAATAGGAGTAGATTTCTATGTTATCCAGTCAGTTTTAAAGTGGAGCAACATCCCCATCTGACTGCTTCTCTACCACACAACTCTCTTTGATGAGGAATGTTAATTTTATCAACCTTTGCAATCTTCTACTCCAACCTTCACCAATCCCACTAATAATTAGCTAGGCAAGTTTCTTGAGAAGTAGGTCATCCGCTGCAGTGCTTTGACGTTAAAACTAATCCTGTATTTAAGTTTACATGAAAGCGTTCAGTACAAAATGCCAACTGCCCGAGTAGAGAAGTTGAAAACTTGATCCTTTACAAGGAAAGTCTGCTTACCTATTTCTGGGCTGCCGCATTTAATCTTAGAAGTACTTCATTAGGTAAATACTAATGAAAATACTAATTCTTTAAGTTTTTATTGGATTCATCCTCCTCATCAACTCTGAAGCATATTTCTGATATAAGATTCGCTTCACAGTTCGTCGTCCTATAGTTTCAATCTTTCCATGTCACGCTATCCAATTGGATTTACAGAAGATTTTGTTATATAATTCCAGAATGTTATCTGTATAATTTAGCTTCAACAAATGCATTATAATGTGAAGAGAGTTAACTGTTGCATTAACGTCCGAATCTTGCGTATCAGGTTTATTATGTTGAGTCAACGTTCTTAAGTCTACGAGGTCCCGACACTACCAACTGGACAATAGTCGGGGATGCCAACATTTTATTAGAATATATTTATACTCCAACACATTCCAATCTTCAACAGAGGAAATTCTCTTCAAAATATGTGACTGGTTCTCAGTCAATAAATTAGTGTTAAATTGTAAAAAAACTAACATAATTCTATTTACATCCTGTCCAAATCCAACCTCGCAAATTGCAAGCGCAATAATTAACAATAAGTCCCTACTAGAAACAACAACAACAATCAAATTTCTTGGCTTAAAAATCGATAGTGTATTAAATTGGAAAAATCATACTAAAGAAATTACCCAATTCAGCATATATTATTTTAATGTACTGAAATACATATGATGTTTCCATGCATATATTCTGCGTCATCATACGATGAAAGAGTAATAGAACAGAGAAAAATTCTCTCCGACACCGGGATTTGAACCCGGGTTTTCAGGTCTACGTGCAAAATCTTTTTGGCTATCTTTTGGCAATATTTTGCACTGTCTCGTCTGTTTAGAATCATACATACTTCTACCATAGTCTAGTGTATACAGTCGCGAAGCTCAATACGTAGTAAATATGCAAACATTAGATAGTTGCTCACCACTAGGATCGCTAATATCGCCTCATTACAGGCAATGCAAAATAGTACCGTCACAGTCTATTGTTTCTAGCACCCTGAAAACTCAAGTTTCGTGACTGTATATAGTAGACTGTGCTTCTACTCCGAATTATCTTTATCGCGCTTTCAATTTCTTACAACTCTTCGAAACCGACATCAAGCACTTCTTTCTATCCCTCATCATAGAACGTCTTTATACTCATCTTCCTATACTGTAGAAATACCTCGCCTCTGGAATTCGTTACCTAATGACGTCAGGGACTGCCGGACTTTATCACAATTCAAAATTAAATTGGAAAATTTTGTCTTAGTTAATGTTTTTTTTAGATATTGCTAGAAGTATTGATTTGTATATTTTCTTTTTCTTTTTTAATCTAGATTAAAACTGCAAGTTACTTGTTTATGTTAGTTAATTAGTTAAGATACAATTAATTATGATACTTAATCACTCATTTAAAGTTTGTGTGACTGCAACCTGTGTATATTTTTGTGTGGCTTTACTTTGTTTATAGTGTTTTTTTCTCTCTCTCTTTATTTCTTGTGTAGCTTTACTTTGTATATAGTGTATTTTTTTCTGTTTATTTCTATTATTGTATTTGTATTCCTGGTGTTGTGGAAGAGAAGGCCTGATGGCCTTAACTACACCAGAATAAATAAATAAATAAATAAATAAATAAATAAATAAATAAATAAATAAATAAATCTTATTTATGAAGGCTTGTAGAAAACAATATATTTCAACGTACAGTTACCCTTAAAAGGGATGAGACGACTCTTGGTCGTCGGAAGTTAAAGTTCTACAGCGCGGTTCACTCGATATCGACGTAACGATAAGTTTCATGACAATACAACAAGAATTGTTACAAGGACCACAACAAGAACAAGGACCAGAATAAGGATCACGAAGAATACAGCCATTTAAGGCCACGATTTCACAACATAGCTCGGGTCACAAAATATCATTGCTTCTCTGTACCGAATGGCAAATGCCTGCTATGGGATCTACATTCTAGACTGCTGCTGTCACTGTCTTGTCTCGGTAGCTCATATAGTAGCGTGTCGGTTCCACTGCTTAACCGAAATGTCTCGTGTTCGATCACAGGTAAAACTTTTTTTTATTGAGGTGTAATTAATTTCTTCAGAGTTCCTCGACTATCTAATTTGTCGAAAAATATGAATAATTTATGCCCAATTTCTGGGTCTTACAAGTGGGCTGAACCTCGTCAAAAAAAAAAAATCTTACTTGGAAGTTAAAAGTATTCTTCCTCAAACAAAAATTATACGAAACAAAAAGAGACCAGTTAACTTAAAATCTTGTCCACATGCCATCAGCTTCTATTACAGTTCTAAGTCAGTCCGGCATGGATATCACGAGATTGTGGAATAAGTTCTAATCCCCGGCGAGATCTTCCCAGGTGTCAACAAGTTGATCCCACAATTCGTCTCGATTTCGATGGCGTCGGTGGGCATAGGTGGCTATCCTTCTCTTTTTCAATTATGAAAGAGGGAAACAGAATACATTTGAATAGAAAAGTATAAAATTCAGATAATGCAATTAAAGTTATTCGGAATATTACTAAAGTTGAACTTGTAGATATCCTAAGAAAGAAAATATTTTTTCATTAAAACCAATGATTATAAAGTAGAGGGTCCCAAATCTATTGAAAATTCTTTTAACGTCTTATAGTATATAGTACAGAAATATTATTGACAACTCAAACATTCAAGATTTTGCAAAAGATACTGCAATTAGTTGCTTAACAGATGCATTTAATAATTAGTATTAATATATGTAATCAGTCAATAACTGCAACAGTCCTTTTTCATTCAATCATAATATGAATAAAATTGAAAGCACATTAAATTAAACACTATTGCAAACACGTAGATAAAATAATTAAAACCAACTGAAGGGGTGAGAATAAAATAAGCCACACTTTTAACAAAAATTGTTTCGTGCGAGTGCATTTATTACACATTTGGAAAAGCTATTAATAAAATATTGTAATAATTACTCAACAAATGACATAGCCTAAGGACTCTAAACCTTTGTAAAAGTTTGTCTGTGTGGCTTAGGAATATTTTTTAGTTTCATTTTAATTGTTAGTTTTTAATATATGTGCATTTACATTGTATGTGTGTGTATATAAATGCATTCATTAGATTAACGTTTATAATATTATAACTTGTAATTTTGTATTGTCTGTGATCATTAACACTTAATCTCAGGACTTGTAAATCTCTATTTCAACGTTATTTAGCTATTTCAACGTTATTTAGACAAAAAAAATCGTAGATGTAGACTAAGAATCGAACTCGCTCTCTTCTACACAACACGCGGAAGTCTTAGCGTCTGAGCTATTGTAAGGACACGAAAGCTTTCCTTTCTGTGCAGAGTGTCGATCTAGTCATGAAGGTCCATTGTCGATTTAACTACACGATTTATGTATATATTTATCTTTTATTTACGTAATATTATCATATTTTTTTTGCAGTTTTTGAAGTGAATTTCGGAACGATGCTAGTAACAAACCAAATAGCCTGAATCTAAGTAACTCAATATTCGTTATCTTGTGTATCAGTGCTCTGGTCTCTGATCATGCGCAGTGTTTTACATCTGAGACTTAGGAATATTAAATCGTCTCATTATTTTCCAGGGAAACTGTACATTCACGAAAATACCTGCTTTTGTACCACATAAGTCTGATGTTATTTATACCTAAAGATGGAGTAATTGTTAAACCGCCACTGATGCCTTTCGTATCCACAATTAATTATTCACCTTAAAAAGATAATAGGATTATAATCCACATAAACCTCGGGAAAACTGGAGCGTATTAAGTATATAGATAATAATTCATATCAAACTTACTGCCAATGATTTGAGAACGAATATCAGTGGAGAACAAAAGGGAGGGATTATTTGAAATCAATAGCCATCAGTTCCACTAGATTACAATAACGCGGTGGGAACATTTAAGCACAGGGTTGCACACAATTCAATACACCAATGTGAGTGCTGAATTCAAAGAGAAGCTATTGGCGCATATCAAGACAATTAATATACTCGTTTATGAAATAAATCACACGTAAGTAGAAGCTGGATTAAAATATATTTCATTTACAAATGACATTGAAACTGGCATAATAATATTTCTAGGTGGTCCGGCATAATATCCAAAGCTAGATTACGAACTATAATAATAATAATAATAATAATAATAATAATAATAATAATAATAATAATAATAATAATATATTGATATCTAAAACTGTAGTCATAGCTTTTGAAATAGTCATTCCAGTTATAGCTAAATGCTTATAGACTAAATTATAATAGTACATTATGCAACGAGCCTATAATGGTAGTAATTAAGACGCGAGTATGTTTGTTTATGAAACGAGTGCAAGCGAGTTTCATAATTTTCATACGAGCGTCTTAATTATACCATTATAGGCAAGTTTCATACGACTTTTTAAGCTCGACCATATTTCTAACTTGAAATTATTCATAAGTTTTCATGTTATGGTTATGTGAGGAGCAGAAGTGACCTGAATTGTGAGATGTGCGCAGACGCGAAAGTATTTATTTTTTCCGAGGCACGAATGTCATTGACCTTGATATAACCTAGAGAATAAGATGAACATTGATATAACCTGGAAATCGATTTAGAATTGAAAAACGAGATGACAAATTGAATTTATTTGAATATTATTTACAATTAACCTTCTGCGACAGTATTGGATTTCCAGCCTCCGTGACTTTTCGCTAATTGTCTTTCGATTGCATATCAGAGAATAATCGATACTTGCGGTTTTATAATGGTACAATGGTGATTTCTCATTGGCTGAACAACTGAATTATAATGAATAGGTGTACTTTAATGAGGTGCATTAAAGGGGTACTACCAGGTGTATAATTACTACATTTCGGCATGGTCGAGCATAAAATAAATTCTGTGGTCGGGAGGAAAAAGTTCATAAGTAAAAATTTTATACTTTTCAGGAGAGCAGTAGAAAGATTTAAATTGGTGTCAATTATAGAGTTTTTTTAATTAAGAGATTTTTCTTGGATATTATTGGTTTACATTTCTTCTAAAATAGGTAATGTTGTTCATTTAACAGTTTTCTTGATTATTTCCAAAAATAGCCGCACTTAAAGTCCTTTTAAGACTAGAATTAAAACTGAGTAGAAGGGACTATTTAAACATATACCTTTTTCATGTCAAAATAAATGAGAAATTTAAATTATTAGGAATGCAAAATGCGTCTTAAACAATTATAGGACTGTTTACCTGGTGCTTAAAGTTTTGAAAGGAAAGGGCATCAGTATGTGATAAAATGGCTAAAATACAAGTTAGACCTTTTTAATAGGGAAACATGGAAAGTAAACATGTGATGGTTTGTAAGGAATAAAGTATTAAATATACTTAAGTCCTTTATTCTGTGTGTGCTCGATTCAAAAAGTACTTAGGACATTTGGTAACGCTCTATAAATCCAGTCAGGAGTCTTAATTGACTTTAACCGTTTTACCAGGTTGTAGAGAATTGTTTCCGCTTTCAGAATATATAAAAATCTTATTTTCACAAAAAACTGACTTAAGACCTTTTTCCTCCCAGCCACAGAATTAATACCATGGATGTCCTTGCATTTATTATGACATACACACAATGAACGGTAAGTAATTGTCATCAATTTCAAGGGTTTATTGTTTTAGATATTTCAAACAAAAAGGTTTAATAAAATTTTGCTCATTTTTGCTTCCTTTCCGAGATAAAAATTGTTTATACGAGACATTTAATAGCGTATTCTGGGAAAACATTGATTGAATTCCCAGTATTCTCTGTCAATTTCAGACAGCAGAGTAATATACTGTAGGAATAAATGTTGAAATAACTACTGAAGCTTTCCTGGCGACGTGATAATTCGAAATTTTCTCGGGCTTCCAGCCAGGTCATAAGTTGGTGATCCACCGACGTTTCGAGGATGTTCATCTTCCTCATCTTCAGGGTTAAATGATATCTGAGGGGGAAAAAAAATCGAAAAAAAATCGAAAGAGAATTGGGAGGACAAATTTAAAAGGTACGCAAAAGCGTCCTTGCAAGGGGTTGGGGGCTGTACAAAACTAAATATGTGAGCTCCAAGCCTGTTGGCCACTAGTCTCACTCCGGGTTACGTTGCTCCACTGAAGGAGCTCTAGAAAATTTTGGAGGGGATGCCGAAATTGGACGTAACCTCTTAGGTACCACATACGCGAGGGGGACTGAGATTTGATCAAGTGATACGGAACGGGGCGAGGAGGAGTTGGCTGGTGTTTGCCGTTAGGATGGCAAGACGCTGTCATCTGTTGTTCGATGACAAGGCATGTGAAGGCCGTCGGAAGAGTCGCCGTGAATTCTAAATCTGCAATTTGAGAGGTCCCTGTCCTTTCAAATTGCGACTAATTGAGTGACCTCGTATATTTAATAGACAATTTATAGGTTCTGAACTAGGGCATACGTCGTTTACAAGAAAAGGGTAATATATATGGGGAAGGGCATATAGGTCCGTGGGCCATTTCTTATAGGGCTCATCCCGACATTTGCCTTACGCCTTAGGAAAACCACGGAATACCTTAGGCAGGATGAGTTGTCTCATATAAGAGACTAGCCAATTTGGCTATTATGTAGGAGGTGATTGTTGTCATGAGCCTTGTTGAATCGTCTCAACTTAGAGATCAGCCATTTGGCTTTAAGGTGGCTCAATTACGAAGAGAGGGGAGAGATGTAATTATTAATTAATTTAGAGTAATTAGGGAGATTCATGGGGAGATGAGTGCAATATCTGAGGGTACCCAGCTCCTTAATTTATAGTGCCAGAGGGAGTCAGCCGAGGAGCTGTGCGCCGATTGGCTGTTATTAGTGCGGACCGCGGCGAGAACGCGGCCGACGTGTCGTCTTGCTTTGTACTTTCGGGCTGAATGACCTTGGGTCTCACGGTGGGCTCGGCGGACGAGTTCTCATGTGTCCTCCGCTTGTGACGGCCCGTTGTTGTTTAGTCAACTGTTAGAATACAGGCTGAACCTTACTGGTGACACCAATGGTATCACTCATAATACAATTGAAAGAATTCTTGCTTTATCATATAAGCCTAATTATGCAGAAATTTGATCCTAACAACTGTAACATTTTGAAATTCCTTTTCAGAATGAAACGTTATATTTGTTCGGATCAAATTTCTGAACATTTAAACGACGAAACTAAAATTATTTTAATCATTCATTATCATAATATACTGCTCTCTCAAATTGACTGAGCATATTGAGAATTCAAACAATGGCTTTTCCAAAATACGCTATGGAATATTTCATATGAAACAATATTGTTATCTCCAAAAGGGAGCAAAATCTAAGAGAGTAATCCTATGAAATTAATAACATTCCTTATGATTAATCCTGTATAAAAATAAAAATATATGCAATAAAATAAAAGAATGCAATCATACATGGTGATCAAATAACTATATCTACTTTTCCTATGGGATCAAATATCCATGACAGTCGATATGATATATGATGGTATATGATATATATAACATTATATGACATACGACGACATGATACGATATTATGTGATATATGATGGTATGATATATGACATGATACGATATTATATGATATATATATATATATATATATATATAACATTATATGACCTATGATGACATGATACGATATTATATGATATATGATGGTAGGCCTTGGAAATATATTATATGAAAAATGATATGATATGGCATTATATGATACATGACATGATACGATATATGCTGTATGAAAATAATATGATATGGTATGATGTGACATATGATGTGTGATATGTGACGTGGTATCATATATGATATATGGTATATTATATGACATTATATGATATAATATGATATAACATGATACGATATATGATATGATATATAATATGAAATGATAGATATATGAACGATATTATATATAATATGTTATATAAGATATGATATGACATTAGGCCTATATAAGTTTTTTTAGTTGGTTATTTAACGACGCTGTATCAACTACAAGGTTATTTAGCGTCGATGAGATTGGTGACAGCGAAATTGTATTTGGCGAGATGAGGCCGAGGATTCGCTATAGATTACCTGACATTCACCTTACGGTTGGTGAAAACCTCGGAAAAATCCAACCAGGTAATCAGCCCAAGCAGGGATCGAATCCGCGCCCGAGCGCAACTTCAGATCGGCAGGCAAGCGCCTTAACCGACTGAGCCACGCCGGTGGCTACATTATGTGATATACAGGGACATCATTTTATTTTTACTTCAATTTTTATTGCACCTGAGCTCTTCAATGTACTTCACTCCCACCCCTCGACTAGTAAACCCAAGCGTCCTCCACACAGAACCGAGGCCGCGTAAACAGCACTGAGTTAGTGACTATAGTACGTTCCAGAAATATGTTCGCGTTTTCCAGTGACGAAAGAGCTTTCAATATTGAATCATATTTTCGCACAGGTACTGTCGTCCGTTTGCCTACGTCGCATCCCGGCCCCCCCCCCCCGTTTCTGTTGGCCCCTCTGTAAAGTCTAGTAGCTGGGCTGTCTTAGCTCTTTTCTCAAAACATTAATTTCTGTTAGGAATTGGACGTCTGCGTAATATTATACAACTGTTTAAAATAACTTAAATAAAAGGGCCTTGTTGAGTAATTAACTGTCACGTGATCCCCCCCCTTTCTACGACTCTGCGACAAAACGAGTTGGACGGACAGTAGACAGCATGTCTGAGTAATTTTATTTTTTCGGATCGGGCAGAAGTGAAGATTGAATTTACAGTACGTAAGGTCTCTTTTATAGAGCAGGTACAGAATTATTTCAACATGAGTTACTGGTACGAAGGACGAAACTAGTAATTGGAATTAGGTACAATAGTCTATAGTGCGATAATATGCACAAAAGAACTGAAGCCTATATCGAAATGAACGGCCACCATTTTCAAAAATGTGTTTAAATATCCATATTATGATTATTTTTGAATTCAACTTCATTCTCTATATTGTACACTAATATGCTGTAACATTACAATATACACTGAATAATTAATACGTCCGAATAGATAGCTCAATTCGTGAGTAAAAACACTCATTGTTAATACTGTACTGTATTTTGATTAAACAAAAACCTAATGAAAATTATCAAACTCAAAAGCGCGATATTTCCTAGTTTACATAAATGGATGAACTACTTTTCTTCCCTTCTATACCTAGTAAAGTGATTTGTATTTTACACCAGTATCATCGAACTCCAGTCGTGGAATGGGGAGCAAGCGGTGTTTCCGGTTCTAGGCCTTTAATCCAAAGATAAAGAGAGGTTAATATTAAAAATGTTAGTAAAAATAAAATGATGTCCTTGTATAACATTATATGATATGTATGAAATGATACGATATATGATATGATATGATATGATATGATATGATATGATATGATATGATATGATATGATATGATATGATATGATATGATATGATATGATATGATATATGATATGATATATGAGCAAGGACGAATGGAATTACAGATAAAAATATTTCCCAAATATTGCTTCCATCGGATCATAAAGTGAAGCCGTTGTTCTCATGTAATAGCAACAGACATGTATAATGAATAGGAACACACTTGAGGTTTGTTTAGAATTCGTCATCAAGTTCTGGCTAAGTTTTCAATTGGTTTACACTAGATAAGCGAACACAAACCATGCAGTGCAGCACCGCCTGTGGCTCCTCCTGCTGGCAGTCCTGTTCGCGTGTCACATATTGTACGGGATTTAAAGTGTGCAGTGTGTAAATATCGCCATGCTAAGCTCGGCATTAAATTTGAGAGCACAGACGTGAAGCTGTGCAAACTTAACATCTTGGACACAGGGGTTTCAGTTAGGTTCCAATTCAAAACCTACCTACTCGTAGTTATTTTCCATTTATGGAGACTAGAGATTATTATTTTTGGTTTATTAGCTTCAAATCTGGGAAATATGTTTAGAAAACTGGTGTACAGTCGAACTTCTATATCTCGAATTTTCGATATCTCGAGGTAATTTTAATTTCCGGCCACATAGTACGAGTATATAATTTCTGTATGAAATTTAACCAATAACTGCTACGCAATTTTTCGATATATGTATATATATATATATATATATCGAAGGACATTTAATAATAGTTTAATAGTTTAAATTGCATGTCCAAAAACAATATGTATAGATAAGATAAATGTTAAATGTTATGTTTTATTTAACGACGCTCGCAACTGCAGAGGTTATATCAGCGTCGCCGGATGTGCCAGAATTTTGTCCCGCAGGAGTTCTTTTACATGCCAGTAAATCTACTGACATGAGCCTGTCGCATTTAAGCACACTTAAATGCCATCGACCTGGCCCGGGATCGAACCCGCAACCTTGGGCATAGAAGGCCAGCGCTATACCAACTCGCCAACCAGGTCGACTATGTATAGATAAGATCAGTTAAAATGGAACAATAACAAAGAGATTGTACAATCAAAAAATTCGTCAAGGTTTTAAAAAGGATTTAAAATTAACCAACTAGAGGTGTAAAATTTGAAAGCAGCTCTGTTTAAATTAAAAATATGTGATGGAAATTTATTTGCAACCTTCAATGACATTTGACAATTTTTTTTTGTGTGATTTAGCAAGTATACATGTTATATTAAAATCATTTCCTTGTCTTGTGTCATAGGAATGAATATCATTTCTTAATGTTAAAGTTCGAAGATTGTCCTTAACATACAAAACTAACTCTAGAATATATATAAATTTATTACAATCATGATTTGTTTTTCACAAATAATGGTTTACAATATTAATTAAAATTTGAATTTGATATAATTCTTATGGCCCTTTTATGAAGCAATAGAAACCTATTTATAAAAGCACTGTTGCCCAATAGCAATATTTTACGCCCCAAGTATAAAACATTTATCTTTAATACGAAATTCGGCTGAAAATGTTCAAGAATAATGTACCTAAAATAAAACGAAATAGATGAAGTACCATTGCTTGAGTCAGCGTTGTAATTAGGCCCTATCTTTTTTCTTTCAATGCAAACGTCCTCAAGAATGAAAAATATCATTGTTCCTATACTGTAAGCTGAGGACTGGACTTTAAATAAAGAAACGAACTAACCAATGAATAAATGAATGAATGAATGAATGAATGAATGAATGAATGAATGAATCAATCAATCAATGAATAAATAAGTCAATAAATAAAGTAAATAAATAAATAAAGTTGATAAATAAAGTAAATAAATAAAGTAAATAAATAAATAGGTGAATAAATAAATAAAACAAAACAAAGAACTAAATAAATAAATATGGAAATAAATAAATAACTAAAGGAATAACTAAATAAATATGTAAGTAAATAATAAATGAATAACTGATATATAAATAAAAAGTAAAGAACTAAATAAATAGATGACTAAATAAATAGACGACTAAATAAATAAATGTCAGGAGGTAGGTAGGTGAGTGAGTAAGTAAATAAGTAAATTAAAAATGTAAATAAACATATAAATAAAGAAATATATTATATAAATATATAAATCAATGAATAAATGAGTGAATGAATAAATAAATAAATACATAAACAAAGAAAGAACTGAAGTGAGAAACAAACAAATAAACAATTTAATTAATGACTTAAAAACGTTTACTAAAGATATACAAAAATGATCGTTTCTATCCAAAACATATACTGTAAAATGAATTCATGCGCATATACATGCTCAACATGGAAAAAACATGCTTATACATAGTTTATTAATGAAGAAAAATTCGATCCGGCGCCGGAGATCGAACCCGGGACCCCAGTTCTACGCATTGGGCGCTCGAACCACTGAGCTACGTCGAGGCTCAATCTACAGCGCAGTTCAGTGGTTAGCACGCCCATTGCGTAGTACTGGGGACCTGGGTTCGATGCCCGGCGCCGGAGCGAATTATTCTCCATTAATAACCAATGGTAACTATAACAGATAATTGAATAGGTCCAACAAATTAATCTGTACATAGATGCTTATACGTGGAGGATGAAGCACGTGAAATGGGAAAGACATGAAAACAGGTTGAAGTACTAGCAGAAAGAGTAAATTTCTGGAAATGTGTCTGGATGCCCTATATTCTAGTGGGAACAATAATAATTAAGTCAAATAATTAAGTTACATATCGATGGCTAAGAAATGGTACTCGTATCTGTAAATTTGCATGTGAATGAAAAACTGTTTTAAAAATTTTGTTTTTTTTCTAAAAATAGACAAACTTGTTATATTAAATACGTCTAACCGAGGAGAAAGAGAGACAATCGAAATGATAGCCGTCCAAATCTTTGATTTAAAATTATCGGCATCCTAATCAATTCAAATGAACAAAAAAGAAAATATAAATTATTGTTAAAAAAATACATAATGAAATTTTAAATAAGAATATTCTCCGACAAGATGTGGTAGCTATCAAAACGATAAAAAATTATTGAAAATAAATAATATACAATGGATATTATAAAGATGAATAGAGATGGTGATTGATGATGTTCAATGAAGATTTTAAAATGGTTGATGCAATTGTCTGAAGAGTCTTATCAGGAATCTTTAATTTTTTGAGGACCTCCAATGTAAATTTGGGAATTGTTCCTCGCGCACCAAACATAAGTCCAATGACATTCCAATCTTGAATATTATATTTATGACTGAGATCATCACAGCATGGAAGGTAAATAGCGCGTTTCTCTTCATGTATCTGCTTTGGTTGATCTTCATTAATTTCGAACCTTACAGTGGGATCAAAAATGACACCAGTTTTTTTATCTCTGTCAATTATTATGATGTCAGCACGCCGTGTAGATCCTTCCGTAGAAAGACATTGAACTTCCTCATATACTTCGTATCCACCATGTTCCCTTAATCTGTTAGCAATTATTGAGCGGACTGTGTTATGTCTGTCAATTCGCAGTAATTCGCCCTGAAGGCAGAAACCTAGCATGCTCATTGCACCTCCTGCAATGGGTATTGCTAAAGGATGGTTCACAATAAACCGGAAACGAGAATCGGAACGAAAACGAAAATTGTTAAAATGTGTACATTTAAATGTGAGCATTCACAATTAACGAAAAGCTTGCCGGAGCCCGGGATCGGGAACGGAGAGTTGGCCAAGTTTCAACTTTGGCGTTCACGTTTCCGATCACAACCCACTAGATTCATTCTTTTGTCATCTAAAAGCTATCTTGTCGTCGTGTATTTTGTAGCAAGAAGACCGTGACATAACCTATGCATTATTTTGTTCTGTGCTGTGCATCATGGAGCAAGTTTTATTTGATGAGATTCTAATATTGAGTGTTGAGGAAAATCCTCACGTTTACGATAAGCGGCGCGCCTCGTATAAAGATGAGAAAATGGAGGAGAATACGTGACTTTCAATAGCTGCATCTTTGAACACCGATCGGAAGCGAATCATATTTTATTACTGTATTGGTTGTACAGGAACATCATTTTATTTTTACTTCAATTTTTATTGTACCTGAGTTTTTTAATGTACTCACTCCCACCCCTTCTACTAATGAAGTTTAACCGTCCTCCACACAGATCCAGTATACAGTCATAGTAGCCGTACAGTCATAGTAAACAGTACGTTCCAAAAATATGTTCGCGTTTTCCAGTGACGAAAGAGTTTTCAATATTGAATCATTTTCGCACAGATACTGTCATCCATTTGCCTACGTCGTATCCCGGTTTCCCCCACCAGCTTTTATCCGCCAGTTAGTGGCTGGGCTGTCTTAGCTCTTTTCTGAGAACGTTAATTTCTATTAGGAATTGGATGTCTACGTAATATTATATAACTGTTTAAAATAACTGAAATAAAAGGGCCTCGTTAAGTAATTAAATGTCACGTGATTTTCTCCCTTTCTACGACCCTACGACATAACCACTTGGACGGCAGTAGATAGTATGTGTGAGTAATTTTATCTTTTCGGATCGGGCAGAAGTGAAGATTGAATTTACAGTACGTAAGATACTCTTTTATAGAGAAGGTACAGAATTATTTCAACATGAGTTATTAGTACGAAGAAAGAAACTGGTAATTGGGATTAGGTACAATAGTCTATAGTGCGATAATATGCACAAAAGTACTGAAACCTGTATCGAAATGAACGGTCACCATTTTTAAAAATGTGTTTAAATATCCATATTATGATTATTTTCAGTTTAACTTCATTCTCTATAGTGTACGCTAATGTGATGTAGAGAGTAAAATATACACTGCGTAATGAATACTTCCGAATGGACAGCTCAGTTCGTGAGTAAAAACACTCATTGTTAATACTGTACTCTATTTTGATTAAACAAAAACCTAATGAAAATTATCAAACTCAAAAGCGCAGTATTTCCTAGTTTACGTAAATGGGTGAACTACTTTTCTTCCCTCCTATACCTAGTAAAGTAATTTGTTTGTATATTACGCCAGTATCATCGAACTCCAGTCGTGGAAGGGGGAAGCGAACGGCGTTGATCCAGAGGTATAGGCAAGTTGATATAAAAATTGTTAGTAAAAATAAAATGATGTCCCTGTATTACACACTACATATTCACGCTTCAATTCAATAACTACTGTTGTGTTCATTTTTTGTTCTATTACAAATGTTTCTTCTCTAATTATTTTACGTTATGGTAGACTTAAAATAGGTTGTGATAATAAAGATGCATGGGCATATTTATAGTACCGTACCTAATGAAATGTTTCCAGTTGAAATTTCTACGTTGGATAACCTATGTTTATATTGGCTGCCTTGTACTCATGGTCCATTAGGTATACACAAATAACATCATATCGTCATTGACATGCATATCGATATGCATAGTCATCTACGTTAAAAAAAAATCATATTCACGTCCTCTGCTTCTCGTTTTCATTCTGGTTCTCGTTCCCAGTTTATTGTGAACCAGCCTTAAGGCTTCTACCGGGGAGAGATCTGACTGCGATGACATTGGTGCTCATTTAATGGTCTCGGTCCACTAGCTACAAGATAGGCCTTTCTTATTGTTAACTGTCTAACTTTGTGAACATAATAATAACGAAGTAAATCTATATAATAATAATAATAATAATAATAATAATAATAATAATAATAATAATAATAATAATAATGTAGTTAACTACATAACCATTTTTATAGACAGATATCATGCGTGAGCCATCGATATTCTCTAAAAGTTCCTGAAAAAAGTGTTGAATAGCGACATTTTGTTAATGAAGTTGACCTTAACTCACAAAACTATTAATACGTACCGTAGTTTGCAACATACAATATAATTTGGAATTCATTAATATATGATGAAATTATGAAATGCATATAGAGTATTAGTTGGGAGACCGGAGGGAAAAAGACCTTTAGGGAGGCCGAGACGTAGATGGGAGGATAATATTAAAATGGATTTGAGGAAGGTGGGGTATGATGATAGAGACTGGATTAATCTTGCACAGGATAGGGACCGATGGCGGGCTTATGTGAGGGCGGCAATGAACCTCCGGGTTCGTTAAAAGCCATTTGTAAGTAAGTAAGTAAGTATGATGAGATTATAATTTCTAGTAATGTTAATTGACCCTGAACTAGAGGGCAATCAAGTTACATGGACGTGTTGATGGTGATCTTAAGAGATTGTTCAGTTCCATTGAACGGGCAGCTATATTAACATTCCGTACAAACAGAACACTTCCGGGGTTTAAAATGTGTGGTGTTAGGTAAACACTCAATGCCCCAGGTAATCAACAGAACAATATGCACTGCACACACTTTCAGTATGGCCGAGGACAAGACAAACATTATCTCGCTGTTTAAATTAAGTAAATATTTCTCCTACATTTCACCAGGCTGGTGGTGGTGCACGACTGAATGTGTGACACAAACCTCAACGTTAAATATACTGCTTGGAATTAGCCACTGGACGTTGTCCTATTTACCTTATTCCATAAAATATATATCGTATATCCATTTGTAATTTGAGGTGAATCATCCCAAAAATATGAGTTTGTTGTTTTAATAGTCAATTTCCAATCAACAGAGTAAATAACAACCTATGCAATAATGATGCCGGGAATAAACAATTAACTTTAATCTTGGATTGCAGATATGTAATGATGGTTAACTCCACATTTGATATCAAAATTTTACTGGTAGCTTTGTCAGTTCAAATGGGCCTAGATCTTAATTTTTTTTTCTTGGGTTATTTTACGACGCTGTATCAACATCTAGGTTATTTAGCGTCTGAATGATATGAAGGTGATAATGCCGGTGAAATGAGTCCGGGGTCCAGCACCGAAAGTTACCCAGCATTTGCTCGTATTGGGTTGAGGGAAAACCCCGGAAAAAACCTCAACCAGGTAGCTTGTCCCGACCGGGATTCGAACCTGGGCCACCTGGTTTCGCGGCCAGACGCGCTGACCGTTACTCCACAGGTGTGGACCCTAGATCTGAAACTCGCATGAAATTTTGTAACTCAGTACTCAGCATTTTATCTGCTCTACATTCAATTAATACAGGGACATCATTTTATTTTTACTAACATTTTTAATATTATCTTGCCTATACCTCTGGATCAACACCGTTTGCTACCCCCTTCCACAACTGGAGTTCGATGATACTGGCGTAATATACAAACAAATCACTTTACTAGGTATAGGAGGGAAGAAAAGTAGTTCATCCATTTACGTAAAAAAGGAAATTTTGCGTTTTTGAGTCTGATCATTTTCATTAGGTTTTTGTTTAATCAAAATACAGTACGTACATTATTAACAATGAGTGTTTTTACTCACGAACTGAGCTGTCCATGTGGACGTATTCATTATGCAGTGTATATTATACTGTCTAAAGCACATTAGCGTACAATATAGAGAATGAAGTTAAATTGAAAAATAATCATAATATGGATACTTAAACACATTTTTTAAAATGGTGCCCGTTCATTTCGATACAGGCTTCAGTTCTAATGTGCATATTATCGCACTATAGACTATTGTACCTAATCCCAATTACCAGTTTCGTTCTTCGTACTAGTAACTCATGTTGAAATAATTCTGTACCTACTCTATAAAAGAGTACCTTACGTACTGTAAATTCAATCTTCATTTCTGTCCCATCCGAAAAGATAAAATTACTCACACATACTATCTACTGTCCGTCCAAGTGGTTATGTCGTAGGGTCGTAGAAAGGGAGTAAATCACGTGACAGTTAATTACTTAACGTGGTCCTTTTATTTAAGTTATTTTAAACAGTTGCATAATATTACGTAGACGTCCAATTCCCAACAGAAATTAATGTTCTCAGAAAAGAGCTAAGTCAGCCCAGTCACTAGCTGGCGAATAAAAGCTGGTGGGGGAAGCCGGGATACGACGTAGGCAAATGGACGACAGTACCTGTGCGAAAATGATTCAATATTGAAAGCTCTTTCGTTACTAGAATACACGAACATATTTTTGGAACGTACTGTTTACTATGATCGTAAGGCTACTATGACTGTATATGCGGTCTTGGATCTGTGTGGAGGACGGTTGAACTTCATTAGTAGAAGGGGTGGGAGTGAAGTACGTTCAAAAACTCAGGTACAATAAAAATTGAAGTAAAAATAAAATGATGTCCCTGTATAATGAATTAATGAAGATCTAGCATCTGTAGCTCAATGGGCGCAAAAATTTTGACTCAAACTAAATCCAGACAAACCACAAGCTATAATAATGGGCCAGCAACGAGCATTAAACAAAATAGTTCTAGCCACTGTATCAAACACAAAAATAAATAATACCACAATTACATATTATAATAATAATAATAATAATAATAATAATAATAATAATAATTATAATAATAATAATAATTTATTTTAGCTGGCAGAGTTAAGGCCGTAAGGCCTTCTCTTCCACTCAACCAGGAAAAAATTTAGGGGAGAGTCGGGTAGTATCGGACATCGGGTAATATCGGACAGTGAGTTTCTTTCATCTACCACACGATTATAGTACATGATTGACATGATTACGTTTCTGTGATGTCGCATAGAGAAACGTAACCATGTCATTCAGGTACTACCATATGGTGGTAGATGAAAGAAACGCACTGTCCGATACTACCCGATGTCCGATATTACCCGACTCTTCCCTATATACATATGCATGAACTTACAAAGAATTCAACAATTTTATTGTGAGAGTTAATGTATACAAGAGTTATATACGAATTAAACAACAAAATACTATGAATTATTAATTAAACACTGAAATAAACTGTGTAGCAGAATTAAGCTAAAATATATAGAATGTTAATATATTTCAAATAATATTAGATAATAGAAAGAGATTATTATGAGACAATTTTGAAAATACAGCACTATCAGGATGATGTCTAAAGAATGAAGTAACAATGTAGTCAGCGATAGTTTAAGATTGGAGTCAAATTCTAATAATTAAGACAGTAAAAAATTTAGGAGTATATTTAGATTCAAATTTAAATTTTCAAAGTCAAGTGACCTACATATGTAAGAAAACTTTTTCCACAATTCATTCCCTCAGACACTTAACCAACGTTTTACCTCTCAGCCTTAAAAAGAACCTGATCCAAACTTTAGTGATGCCCCACTTCGATTATTGCGATTCTCTATTCACGAATCTAAATACTGATCTTGCCCGTAGACTACAGCGTATCTACAATATTTACATTCATTTCGTTTGTAACATTAGAAAATTATGTAACACCGTCACTAGAATTGTTGTCTTGGAGTCCACTTAAAGAAAGAAGATTCTTCAACTCTCTCTTATTATTATTTAAAATCATCCACACCTCCACATCCTCTTACCTAGCATCTCGTTTTGTTTACCTTTCACTACCTCGAACCCGAAACATGTACCTTCTCTCCATTCCTCTGCACAGAACATCCTTCTACTCATCATCTTTCAGCATATCTATTCCACGCCTCTGGAACTCTCTCCCTGACTATGTCAGTGACTGTCGGACAATACCAAAATTCAAATTTAGATTAAAAAATCACATTCTAGTTCATGGAATTGCTTGTTGAACACCTGTCCGGTTACGCAACTTCGGCTTAACCCATGACATAATATAGTAAATATTGTAACTATGCTGTTGTAAAATTGACAATTAATATGTAATGTATTTATTATTCTTATCATTATTATTATTGTTATTATTATTATTATCATCAGTTATCACTATCATCATTGCTATCTCTGTTTTTCTTTCTTTTTTTTCTTGTATTAGCTCGATGAGAGCTGTATAGTGTTCTTTTGACCCTGTTGACCCTCTATAGGGCTTTAATTTAATTTGTATTATTTTCAACAGCGTCTGTATTTCTTTTTTTGCATTTATATGTGATACCTGGTGGGATGGAAGAGAAGGCCTTATGGCCTTAATCCTGTCAGATTAAAAAATATATATATATTATATATATCAAGTATCAAATACTAATTCTATATGACTGCCAAATATTTTTTTTTTTTTCGTAAAATGATGTAGATCAGGGTATCGATAAAATTTCATTTGCACAATCTATATGCCTTAAACATAATATGACTAATGTAATTTTATGTAGCAACTATAATTTCTCACATCAATTATTATACATATCATTCATTGCATATGAAAAGGCTTATGCCAATCCAAATCGGAACTTTGAAAACTTATAATATTTTGACTTTTGCATGTCACCACAATTATTTATTGTATCCACTGATCATATACACGATATGAGACATGTAATATTTACAAGTACAAACCAATAATTACCAAGCGTTTTTAGAACAGAAACATAACCTGAGGCCTGACACCTCTTGGTATGGCAGAAGACAATCCAATATGAGCAAATGCTGGGTAATTTTCGGTGGTGAGGTTGTGTTATTTTACGACGCTGTATCAACATCTCAGGTTATTTAGCGTCGGAATGAGATGAAGGTGATAATGCCGGTGAAATGAGTCGGGGTCCAGCACCGGAAGTTACCCAGCATTTGGTCAGATTGCATTGAGGGAAAACTCCGAAAAAAACCTCAACCAGGTAACTAGTCCCGACCGGGATTCGAACCCGGACCATCTGGTTTCCCAGCCAGACGTGCTAACCGTTACTCCACTCGGTTGTGGAGCCCGGACTCATTTGACCGGCATTACCACCTTCATCTCATTCAGACGCTAAATAACTTAAGATGTTGATAAAGCGTCGTAAAATAACCTACTAAAAAATACATACATACTATTAAGATTTTTTGACATGATCCACATTCTGGCTGTGAAGCAATGTAAAATTATTATTTTTTTATTTATGGTTTATTTAACGACCGCTCGCAATTGAAGCGATGTAATAATAATAATAATAATAATAATAATAATAATAATAATAATAATAATAATAATAATAATAATGTTTTATTTTCGCTGGCAGAGTTAAGGCCATAAGGCCTTCTCTTCCACTCAACCAGCCTTAATCAATACAATACATATTTAAATTACAAATATTTACACTACACTTAAAAGGTTCTCCAGCTATATTCTTCAGTTAAGTTTTAAAGTTTTAAAGACTAGTAGACTACATATTTATTTAAATTTAGATAAACCTATAAGGTAAAGTAGTAACTTAATTTATGAGCTAATTTAATTCAATGAATTATAATTAAGTTAAGATTTGAGTTAGCTAGTAAAATGATGAAAATTAATTTAATATAAACTTACTAGGACTATGTTACAGGGAGAAAAAAATATATATATATAAATCTAAAATATATTTCTATAATGAGAATATTAATGTAATTGCCATCAGAGGTTTTGTAAATCTATTTAGAAAAATTAATGATAATAATAAGAATGGACAGATGTTAGTTTCATTATAGGTAACAAATATTAATCAGCAATTAATCTGTTAAGTAAGAATTTATGTAATTTTTACCTAAATGAAGTTATTGTCCAACAACCCCTTACATCACTCGGAAGCGAGTTCCAATTTCTAGCAACTGAAACTGTATAGGATGAAGAATATAAAGATGTCTTGTGGTAGGGTATAATGAGTAAATTGTTATGATGAAATCTTGTACTTAGCTGATGATATGCAGATAAATTTTGAAAACGAGAAGCCAAATAGATTGGGCTAGCGGTGCGCAGAATTTGAAATAAGAGAACAAAAGAATGCAGGGCTCGTCGATCGCTTAGCCTTAGCCAAGACAGAGTTTGGAAAGACGGGGAAACATGATCATACTTACGAATATTACAAATATAACGGACGCACGCATTATGCACACGTTGTAGCCTGCTGCTCAAATTTGCATTTAGGTTACTTAATATAATATCGCAGTAGTCAAAGTGTGGCATCACGAGTGTTTGTACAAGGATTAATTTTAATTTATCGGGAAGAAAGTGCTTCAGTCGCTTTAATGAGTGAATAATAGAAAATGTTTTTTTTTTTTTTTGCGAATACTGTAGAATGTAAATAAATACAATTTAAAATAATTGAATTTGTAAGTTAGACTGAGAAAATTCTAGATCTCAGCCACATAGTATTGAACAGTAAGGCTGTGGTCATTATTTGTCTCCGTTTTTGCGTTCTCTCTATTGGCAACGGACCGGAGCAGCATCTCTCCTTTAAACCAGCGCCATCACGATTATCTCCGGAGCCATTTTTCACTCGTGCCCCAGTAAAAAACAATACAAATATCAACCGACTACTGCCACCTGTTAAGCTTACGCTAGGCTGGATGTACAGTAAGCGTGATCCCATATTTTTGTTTTTATTTATTTTCCAGGGGATAGGATAATGCTATAGAGAATTCAGTTCAGATTTAAATCCTACAACAGGCAAAAATAACTGTAACGAACATCGAAATATCTGTAAGTGGAACATTTCGTCAACATACTAACAGGTCAAACTGTGTCGTGTTGTTCTCTTTTTACATATCCCATATCAATGAATGAATGAATGAATGAATGAATGAATGAATGAATGAATGAATGAATGAATGAATGAATGAATGAATGAATGAATGAATGAATGAAGCCACTGTGTCCCATGAAGGGCTAGGGCCTCCTACAGGAGGGGAAGCTCGGTTGGTGTGGTTCACATGATGAGCTATTTCACGTGAACAATATTTACATTCACATTCACTATGAGATACACTAGAGTTTGTCAAATTTTAGTTCTATACTAGCCGTACCCGTGCGCTCCGCTGCACCCGTTAGAAATAAATATAAAGTAATTACATAATTAAAATAGGACATTTGATTCAGGAAACATTCGTGTTTGATAGAAGGATAAATCGTTTAATATGTTACTTAATTTAAATTGCATCCAAATAATTAAAATACGATTATTTTGGTCCAGACACACTCATTTGGTGCAATGACAATTCCTTTAACCTGTTTCTTAATTTTTATTACATGCAACCATAGCTTAATGAAGATTGACATCATTTAGATTTAATGTGTATATTTTATTTTACTTGTTATAGGTTTCCATTGAATTATGGTAATAACTTAATTTTAACCCTTGTTTTCTACGTATTCAGTAAGTGGCGCTTGGCCCACTATGGTTCTGAACCCTTCAAATAACTTAAATTATATAACATAATATTACATATTATATTATATTATATTATATTATATTATATTATATTATATTATATTATATTATATTATATCAGAAGTTACTGTAATAACATTATAGCATTATGTCCATCTAGAGAAACTACACTTTCCAATGGTGAAATAATAATTAATTATACAAATCGGTTAATTTAGCTTCCGATATTACTTCATACAAACACAGAAACATTCTCTGTAGGCTATCTTTCATAGCTTTCGATTGTTGCTGTTCAAGGCCTTTTACAGACGAAGTCATTTGTTTTTTAATTCATTACACGGCCTTAGATGGCAGTTATTTTAATTTTAAAACTCATTTATCTCATTAAATATCAGTCCTATCAAAATATTTGAAGGAATAAAACTTATCGCAAATTATTTTTAAAGGAACTTTGTTATGTAACATTTTTCACAAAAATCAATAATAAGCGAGATATTTCGATTTATTTAATTCAGGCCCCCTTATAACCTCCCTTTTAAATAATGTATTTTGAATACCATATAGCCTAAAAATCTAAGTTACAACGAACGTAGTTTATATTCCAATTTTCATCGAAATCCGTTCAGCCATTATCGCGTGAAAAGGTAACAAACATACAGACAGACAGACAGAAACAGAAATTTCAAAAAGGCTATTTTCGGTTTCAGGGTTGTTAATTATATATGTTAGGACCAATTATTTTTGGAAAATCGAAAATTACCAGAAAAATTTCGGCTACAGATTTATTATTATTATTATTATTATTATTATTATTATTATTATTATTATTATTATTATTATCATCATTATCATTATAGATGAGTTTGTTCAATATCTGTCTCCACTCGTTCCTGTTGCGGGCGATGGTTGACCAGTTCCCTCCCAGCTGCTGCTTGAATGTATCTGCCCACCTTCTTCTTGGCCTGCCTTGTGTTCTCCTTCCTATGTGCGGGTCCCATATGGTGGTTTCTCGCGCCCGTCTGCCTTGTTGCTGCCTAGCTACATGACCACCCCACTTCCACTTCGTTATGAGGGCTTTTTGTGTGATGTTCTCAGAAGCTGTAATTTTCTGCAGTGCCGTGTTGGAGACCTTGTCTTTCAGTGAAACGCCAACTATCTTCCTCTCCATTTTCCTTTGGCATATTTCGACGTTCGTCTTTTGCCTCTCTGTGAGGGCCGAGGTTTGGCAACCGTATGTTAGCACCGAGAATACACAGGAATTAAGAGCCTCTAGTCTGAGTCTACGGTTTATGGACCTATATCCCATATAAAATCACTAATTACTTACACACAATTTTAATTTCTCATTATGATAGATCATTCTTATTTAATTAGTGAGACAGATTATTCGAAATATATGTTAAAAATATAAGATTTTCCTACTCTTATTTATACAGACGTGGAAAAATTATTAGCAAAATTAAAGATTTGTATTGTAAATTTTTTTACAAAATTTGACTCTTCAATTTGCAATACAATTTACATTTTGGGTATTTCCAAATTATTAGCAAAACTGAAGATTTTTATTATATATTTTTACAAAATTTAACTCTTCAATTTGCAATACAATTTACATTTTGGGTATTTCCAAATTATTAGCAAAACTGAACATTTTTAATTTATATTTTTACAAAATTTGACTCTTCAATTTAAACTACAGTTGATATTTTTGCATATTTCTATCTATTGTAATGATAGAAATATGCAAAATTGCCAAATGTAGTCTAAATTGAAAAGTCAAATTTTGAAAACAGAATTACATAAAAATCGTCAATTTTGTTAATAATTTGTCCACGTCTGTAGTTATATCTTATTTCACTCGACATGTTGACAACAATGTTGTAAGATGTTTAAAATTACACTTACTGCCTATTTAACCAACAGTATTTAAGGGAAGACTCCACTGAAAATCATGAAAATTTTTCCAAAATTCTTTTAGCTATTTCACTTATTCAGAATTTATATTTTCATACCCCAAATGGATTCAGCTAAATTCTGATTACAAATACTCGTATGTTTACACCTTTTAAATTGAGGCTGGAAGGGGGCGTGGAATTTAAAGAGCTGTCAAAATTGTTTTTCATCGAAGAATTCTTTTTTAAAATTTCTGATTACAAATCTAGTAACTTTTTGTTGGCTCCCTGAAGTTACTAGATGAATGTAGCGGAGGAGAGTATTAATTTATATAAATATTAATTTTATTTTCAAATCTATTTTTCTGTGTTCATTTTTGTTGATTCAACAGCAACTTTCTTATGCCAAATATTAATCAATCTGGATGAAATTTTTACTGCAAGTATTTATGAGGTAGCTGCATGTTTCTATGCATTTATTTTGTGAGAAATGCTGCTAGTTTATTTTATTAATATTTTTCTTAAGAAAAATATTAATAAAATATCCCCAATCTTTTAGTCCAAGAAAGGTATGATTCCAAGAATTTGGTAGTAAGTTACAGCGGAATTGGAGCTGAGCTCCTAATCGTTTCCTTGCAAAAAGATGACAGCTTCTGGAGCTATATGCAGGGTGAACCATATTTAATGTTATTAATCTCAGGGGGTTATTTTTTAAGATATTTCAAACACAAACATTTAATACAATTTTGCTCGTTTGTGCATCCTTTTCGAAATAAAAATTGTTTACATTAAACATTTCACAGGGTGTTTTGGAAAAGTCATTGATTTAATTTCCAATATGCTTAGTCAATTTAAGAGAGCAATGTATTACAATAATACGTGATTGAAAGAATTTTTAGTTGTATCCCCCAAATGTGCAGAAATTTCATCCGAACAAATGTATCTTTTCTTTCTCCAAAAGAATTAAAAAAATGTTACATTTGTTCGGATCAAATTTCTGCACATTTAAAGTACCGTACAGAAAACTGAAATTATTTCAATCATTTATTGCCATAATACACAGCTCTCTTAAACTGACGGAGCATATTGGGAATTAAATCAATGGCTTCCCCAAAACACACTACGAAATGTTTAATTTAAAACAATTTTTTTCTCGAAACTAAAAAAATCCCTAGATGCAATGATTAATCCCTATATTTCCAGATGGTAGACCTACTCAAATTCCCTGTAACTAGGTATAAATCCCTAGGGTTGGCAACACCGAAACACTATTTTGCTTGACTAGCCAATAGCTGATAAGTAAAGTGATCGAACTTCATTTGAGGATTGCCAGGGAGAATATGTGCAAAAATAGATTAAGGAAAATATATAATAAAATTTAGATCTGTTTTATTCCCATTTTGTAACCTAGTTTTATTTAATTTTTGCAATTACTTAATGAATAAAATAGTAATAATAATAATAATAATAATAATAATAATAATAATAATAATAGGCTAATTCTTTATTTATACTGGCAGATTTAAGGCCATAGGGCCTTCTCTTATACCCTACCAGGTCACAAAGTATACAAGCAGTGAAAATTTAACAAAAAGTTCAAGAACAGAGTACTAACATATTACAAAAAAATAAAATAATAATAATAATGATAATGATAATAATAATAATAATAATAATAATAATAATAATAATAATAATAATACCGGTAATAATAATAGCATAATAAAATAGACACTAAACAACATGAAAATAATACCATAATAGAAAAAAGAAAGTAAAATACATTGGAATATAACAAAAGCAACTCATTTAGCACAAATAGTTAATTTATTTTATTGGGCTATTTTACGACGCTTTATCAACATCTAGGTCATTTAGCGCCTGAATGAAATGAAGGTGATAATCCCGGTGAAATGAGTCCGGGGTCCAGCACCGAAAGTTACCCAGCATTTGCTCTATTGGGTTGAGGGAAAACCCCGGAAAAAACCTCAACCAGGTAACTTGCCCCGACCGGGATTCGAACCCGGCCCACCTGGTTTCGCGGCCAGACGCGCTGACCGTTACTCCACAGGTGTGGACTCACAAATAGTTAATATGGAAAACGTAAGGAAGAATATAACAAAATGAAAGGTAATAAAATAATAATAAAAAAAGAAAAGAAATACGAAAATTAAATAAAATTCGCAATAAATATTGAACAAGATAAGTTTAAATATTCCTTAGCTATAATCTCTTATCTGTTCTTGTAATATTTGTAATAAATTAGTTTGATATTATTTTACTTTTATTTCTTGATTATATTTCAAGTAATTTTATTGAACTTTTGGGAATGTTTATGTTCAGATACGTTTATCACATCGTATAGTCTCACAATATAAAACACAAAAACCATAAACTCTTTTACGCTCGACTATGCCGAAATGTAGTAATTATACACCTGGTAGCAGCCCTTTAATGGACCTCATTAAGTACACCTATTCATTAAAGTTCAGGTTTTCCACCAATCAGAGAGCACCATTGTACCAATATGAAAGCGCAAGTATCGATTATTCTCGGATATGCAATCGAAAGACAACTAGCGAAACGTCACGGAGGCTGGAAATCCAATACTGTCGCAGAAGGTTATGTTCTGTTACTATAATAATTAGCGTTAATTGTAAATAATATTCAAATAAATTCAATTTGTCATCTCGTTTTTCAATGTCTAAATCAATTTCAAGGTTATATCAAGATTAATGTTCATTTTACTCTCTAGATTATATCAAGGTCAATGATATTTGTTTCTCGGAAAAAATCAATACTTTCGCGTCTGCGCACATCTCACAATTTACGAGATATTGCAGAAGAACACTTCCGCTCCCCAGTCAGATAAGAATAATATTGTAAATTTTGATACTGAACAACAAAGTAATTTTATTATCTCAACAATAACTCTTCACTTTCTACAATTTAATTTCACTCCCGTCAACAATGGGATTTGCTCTCCGCACAGCAACACAGCGTTTGTTATTGCACTCCACAAACGACAATGACAATTTACTTGGACTATTATGAAACAACAATGAACTGTTAATCTTAACTAATATTCACAAAGCACTATTTACAACACAGAACTGTCTGTTCTCAGTTCACAGCTCGTTTGTCTTGGCTAGTTCTTCTAGCTCAGTCACTCGCGTTCACAGAATCTCGAACCCCAGACCTTCAGAGACGATCCGCTGCACTTCGTACTCAGGTCCCCCAACTGCGGTCCACTGCACTCGAACTCCGGGCTTCAGGCTCCACAGTTACGGACACAACTCAAGTCGCGCTCTGGTCTCGAAGCTGGCTTCACTGCTCCACAAGACTGTCTGGCTTGCTCTCCACTGACTTTAACAACACTGGCTTACTGACTGACTGACTGACTGTCTCAAGTTCACTCGCGTCTTGTATTTATAGCTAAACCACAGTTGCGAGAAAGTACGAGTTCTCGATATTTCCAAGCGTGTGTCCATTCTCGAATCATCCGGATATCTCTTCTCTCTGCCGCAGTCGCTCTTTCCCCTTTCTCCCCACAGCACATGCCCCAGGAAGCAGATGCGCGCGCAACCTGAACGTCTCGGCCGACTTAGCCCTTCCTTCTCACGTGGCTGTCACAATATGAATACTTATGAATAATTTCAAGTTAGAAATATGGTCGAGCATAAAATGTCGTATGAAACTTGTCTATAATGGTAATTAAGATGCTCGTATGAAAATTATGAAACTCGCTTGCGCTCGTTTCATAAACATACTCGCGTCTTAATTACTATCATTATAGGCTCGTTGCATAATGTACTATTATATTATTCTTTTGAATTCTCGAGCACAATATTTAATCAATGCTTTCAACTTGATTTCTCTGGCTGCTAAGAAGTTAGAATTCAATGTTTCAGAGAAATAGTAGTATTACTAGCTTAAGAATAACAAGAAACTGTAAAGTAGTGATAAGATTTAGCGTAAATAAATGTATATGTCTCTCTCCCTGTGTTAGAAGTTTATTTGCATAATCACTAAAGCTACAAAAATTCATATTTATAAGTTTGGGTTCACGCGGATTGCATATGTATCTCTCATCGCCAGAGTTTATCTCACTGGATATAGTATCGTCAGATGAAGTAATTTGCAAATGTGCAAATTGCATATTTTCGGGTTTATCAGCAGAATGCATATTCAAAACCGCAGCCAGACAGATCTCCTATTTGGCGACGACAGTCAATAACTGTGCTGTTTCAAAAAGTTCCACATCGACTACTGTGTGTTTCGTAAATATTGAAAAGTCTAACTCAGTGATGTTAAAGCAAGCGCATTTTTCTGACCTTGACGTCGTGCGCGGGCAGCAAGCGCTAAGTGTGGAAAGAGGACGGGTTGTGTATGTGAATAAGCAGCCTGTTGGATTAAGAAAACAGTGGTGCACAAACTTCAAACGGAACGAGAAATTTTATGTTGTTATTTTTATACGTTAAAATATAGAGTTGAGACACAGGATCCAAACATCGCCTACCTTATTGCATAATCCAGTAACGCTTTGCTTCAAATAAATTCAAGTTAACAGCTTTTCCTTATTTCTCAGTGGCAAACTAGTTGCAATAATATTTTTTTTATATTTCAGATATAATAAAATAATATAATACATTATAAAAATATGTACCAAATTCGTTTAATATTTGTATATATTACAATATAGATATATGGTTTTACTTCTCATAAGAGTTTTGTTTTTCCATTTTCAGTGCTATCAAATCATTACATATTTTAATTGTTGTTGGGGTCAACGTCTCAACTCTCATTATAAAGGAACTCTAGAGTCTAGACATTACAGTTAATGACGGATTTATTACTGTATTTTATAGATCCAATTTATTTTATTTGAGTACATAATGTACCTAGAGGTATTAATTATATGTGTTATATTTCCGCTGTGTCGACTGCTAGCTGGTGTGATGTCAGCGCCAACTCTAGGGAGAAAGCAGAATCTGACGCTCTAGCTGGCTTGAAGGTCATTGAAATCAGTCCGGCTACATCAAAGGTACCGACGCGAAGTGTCCATACTTAGTTACCTATACGCTGGATTAACTAGAAGCGTTCATTATCTCATTTCCGATTCTTTGAGCACGATATTTTGTTCCCATGAGTATATAATATTCAATTTCCTGTACGCTAATATCTAGACATCATACTTCACATCCTTCTTCTTGATTGAACATCACAAATTGAATTACATTTTAATTCAGCAGCTGACGTAATTCTAAACACTGGAAGCAGCATCATTACTGCTGTTAACACACAACAGAAACTCGCTGCTGCGTTGTGTGATATCGCAGTTCAAGTAATTAAGATTAATGAAGACGAGAAGCAATTGCGAGATCATTAGGGAAAATTGGCGTACGTGAAATTTATGACACGTATTTGCAGTATCGTACGGATATAATGCACAACTATCTGCCTCATATATTTCTCTTGACAGTTCTAGCGCCAGCCACATGAATATTTCATGAATGTAAGGTACAATACTGCATTTATAAATAGTCCACGATCACTAAGCTCGCATCTCCCGAGTAGTGAAGGTGATTGCATGCTACATTAAGTCAGTCTTACCATCTGAGAAGCAAAGTCCTGAACAATTTGTAATCATTTAATAGTAATATGCGTTACAAGAGCGGTATGTTGAAGTTTTCATGTTCGAGGAAAAGTTTGAAAAAGCGAAACGTAGTTGAGCTTTTTTAATTTCCGAGAATTGAAACAAAACTTACCGTTCGTGTATCGTACATTATTTTGTGCGAAGATCGTTTATTACATACCTGAAAGAGGAATTTCTAATTAGTTGCAACGAAATCTCCATCTCGGTTTCTGTTCAATGACGGCAAATTGGCAAAACAAAAATATCTAGCTTCAACATTGTTGCTTTAAAATGTTTTCTGTGTTTACTATACTCCAGCAGGCCGTGATATATATCTGCCTTCTTTTTCCCCCCAGTATATAAATGCGAACTTAAAACAAACGGCTTCCTTAATGTTACTTGCATCACGAATGCAGTAACTTAGTGGAGTTGTAGAGTTTACTTAATTTTTGCAAATATTTAAAAACCATAATTAACAGTGCAATTTAGGTGAAATTGCAGTGGTAAGTTTCCAATTTATAATTATTACCAGGGAAAGGATTTATATGTAAATACATATTTACTTATAAAGCTAATATAATTTATATTTTGCCTTATCTTTATGTTTCACAATGTGTAGGGTTGAAAAATCCTACTTTTATTTTCCATATTTTTCCATATTTTAGAGTTTAGTACATATTTTCGTTAATTTCCATATATTTTCCATATTTCATATAAAACAGTCCATATTATATTAGGTTTAACAATAAAACAAAACAAAATTCCATTAACTTTTAAAAATACATTTCAACAATAGAGATTTAAACACATGTTCAGTAATCCCTTTAACATCAGAGTTATTTGAAAATTAGCAGTCCTATCAACAATGGGAAAGTAAGTTACAAAACTGTATTAATTTAATTTAAAATTTTTAACAGACTTCAGTTGTGCAGCTCAACAGTTAAATGCCAGTCAGAGTACACATAGGTTCAGTTTTGTAAATCATACTATAAAGACGGTAAATATGCCAAAAGTACGTCATTCAGTCAATTTAAAATCAAAACTAACAAGTTACATTTCAGAATTTAAAGAAGATGGTTTATCAACTGACAATAAAATATTATTTTGTAATTTGTGTCAGTGTGCAGTATCATCTACACAAAAGTTCCTGGTGCAACAACACATTACAACTAGTAAACATCAGGCCAACAAACAACTAAATTCCAAGCAGAGACAATTGTTTTTAACACAACCAACAACATCGAATGTAAGATCTGAGTTTAACATCGACCTGTGCCGTTCTCTCATCTCTGCTGATATTCCTCTCTACAAACTAAAGAATAAGGTCTTCAGGGAATTCCTTGAAAAATATACTCAACATACAATCCCGGATGAGTCAACACTTAGGAAGACGTATGCTCCATCCATCTACGATGAGACAATACAGAAGATAAGAGATGAAATTAAAGATAGTTCAATTTGGGTTTCCATTGATGAGACTCCCGACAAAGAAGGTAGACTTGTTGGTAATGTAGTTATCGGTTTGTTAAGTGAACAATATTCTGAACGAATTCTTTTACATTGTGATGTTCTAGAAAAGTGCAATAACAAAACTATAGTTAAACTGTTCAACGAAGCTATGGGTATCCTGTGGCCAAAGGGTATTATGTACGATAATGTGTTATTCTTTATTAGCGATGCTGCCCCTTATATGGTCAAAGCTGGACAAGCATTATCTGTTGTATATCCTAAATTGACTCATTTTACTTGTGTGGCGCATGCATTTCATCGTGTGGCAGAAGTGGTCAGAGACAATTTCCCTAAAGTAGATTTGTTGATTTCATCAGTGAAAAAAGTATTTCTCAAAGCTCCCAGTAGAGTTAACGTGTTGAAAGAAATGTACCCTGAAATTCCATTGCCACCAAAGCCAATTTTAACTAGATGGGGTACATGGCTAGAAGCAGTTGAATATTATGCCGAACATATAGACTCTATTAACAATGTTCTCCTTGCATTGGACTCTGAAGATGCAGTCTCAATTGATACTGCGAAAACAGTTACCTGTGACATAAGTGTGAAGAATGACTTAGCTCACATTCAGCATACATTTTCATGCATCATAAAAACGCTCAAAAGTCTCCAAAATAGGCACCTTTCACTATCTGAAAGTTTTGAAATTATAAATAGTACTGTGGAACAACTGAATCGTGGTAGAGGTAAAGTTGCAGATGCAGTAAGAGCTAAGGTGGACACTGTACTTTCAAAAAACCCTGGATATGAAGAACTACAAAAGGTTGTTGCTGTGATGAGTGGTGAATCAACAGTGAAGATTAACTTGGACTTATCCCCAGCAGACATTGTGAAATTGAATTATGTACCAGTTACTTCTTGTGACGTCGAACGCTCTTTTAGTCAGTATAAATCTATCCTCAGAGACAATAGAAGAAGATTCACTTTTCAGCACTTGAAAGAAATGTTTGTAACCTATTGTTATGGTAACAGACAATAAAAATTGTGTTTTGTTGAAACTACATTGGAAGATAAGGTACGTCCATTATATTTTTTGTTTAGTTTGATTAAAATGTACCAATATTTAACGTACATAGTCATTTTTTTATAATTTTAAGTCCATATTTAATTCCATATTTTGGTAAAAATCCATATTTAATTCCATATTTTGGTAAAAATAACTACATATATATTTACATATTTCATATATTTTTAGTCCATATAAATCCGTTCCCTGATTATTACTATATTGAACGTCTCTAAAAATAATATGTTAAAAGCCTAAAGCAGTAAAATCAATATGTCACTTAAGCGGTAAGAAGAGGGAAATTGTTATGTGTGTTACGTTGGGAATACTGAATGTGGAATTTTAGACTTACCGCGGATTGGTTTTGTGCGGAAACCAAGCAAATACGCACGATCTCGCACAAAATATCAAACGAAATTATATACAAACATATGTTAACTCGCTTTATTTCAACTCATTTGTTCGTAAACTGTTATTTTTTTTAATGTTATTCATCTTTTTCTTAACTTCTTCTTCCTCTTGTTATGGATTATTTACATTCAACTAAATCTTACCAGGGGCGATTTCTCAGGGCATGCTATGCTTGCTGCGCAAGCCCAATATTTTTGTGGAATGTGCATTTCTCAAAATGGGATTACGTACATTAAGATTTATTTTGATTTTTGGAATATTGTACAGGCGTAATACCATCCGCAGGTTGCACACCGCAAGTATCGCAACGCTTGCTCGTTTCTCGGAGCTACAGGAAAGACGTAGAAATAGCGAGAATATGATGCGCGCGCAAGTGCCTTCCTCCTAGGCGCACATGCTTCTGTTATGTGTTGATTGAAGCTCTGGTCCGAGAGCTACACCAACGACTATTTAACGTTACACAGACCAGTATTGACAGCGGGAATGTGCTGTGATTTGCGAATGCAATGTAATTGTATGAGCGGAATGCATATGTTAGCTGCTGCATGTATTATTAATTCTTAAACACTAATTTGAAGTATTGCAATGAGTTCGGAATTGTGTGTTATTGAAACCTTATTATTAAATCCATTTTCCCGAAGGACTATTCAAGAGAAGACAGACATTATAGAGAATATGAGCGCTGTTCAGTGCAGCTCGATACAACAATATGCATTGGTTGGCAGGGACGAAAAAAAACTAAATAAACTGTTTTGTTGGCCATGTTTGTTATATTATATCGAACTTATACATCTGATAAGCGAATATGATCCATGACTCATAATGATTTCATAATTATAAAATAAATTATTTATGTGGGTCTGATTATTTTTATTAATTATGAATTATTATATCCTCCCATCTTCCTCTATGAATAAAAGAGCAAGCCTAACTTTCGTGACTAGCATTCGCCCCTGAATCTTACAATATTCCGAGAGTGTGAATACATAAGCTAGAGTAATTAACTAATTGTAACTTAAATACATGTTATGTGAATTGAATGACTTATATGCAGGGCTCCTACAAAAGACCTTTCCGGTTTCGAACACATGTAATTTACATTCTATGAATCTAAGGTGAATGAAAATAGTACCAATGGAAATAGAAACTCAAACATACTGTATTCAGTGTATCCCCCTTGGTAACACATTGAGCCTATATTCAAGTTCCAAGTAGGTCGAGGATTTTCCGACCCCCAGATTCTGAGGTTATGTCTGTTGACCTCACCAGAAAGATGAAAAATTGCTTCGTCAGAAAACACCACGGAACGAATATATTCATCACTGTTTTCAATTAAAATCTGCATGCTTATGCAGAAATTTCTTCGTAGCAATTTGTCCTCTGGTTTTAGGGCTTGCAGCAACTATAGTCGGTAGGGATGAAACCGCAACCGCTTGCGAAGAATCTTGCCTTACAATCAGTATACCATTTACAGTTTTTAAGCCCACTGGGTGGATCTGCACCAAAATTGTTCGGTAATGCCGTTGCACATTAATAACCGACTAGTTCACATGAAAATCAGGCTTTTCTGTCCTATATAGCAGCCATTTCGCCTCAACAATGAACAAATTTTTTTATATGCGCTATTATTAGGCAGTTTTACCAACTAGAAAAACAATGTTGCCACAACTAAACTTTTTGAGTTTCTCTTTCCATTGGTGATATTTTCATGCATGTCAGATTCATAGAACGTAAATTACATGTGTTCGAAACCGGAGAGGGCTTTTGTAGGAGACCTGTATAAACTGTTTTATATAAATTGTATATAACATTCATCAACCCTTCTTTTTGAAATAGGTGTTCATAAAACATTATACGATTTAGGAACTGAAGATGCCGTAATGCCGAAAACGTTTATCCTTTACACATTTCTATAATATTTTAAATGTTTGACTAGCCTTAAAATTAAATTTAAGTAAGATAAGTTATAGACTGAACAATCCATCAAAAACATTTGAATATTTGTAACTTAACGGACTAAATATGTCATTAAAGATATTATCAACAATAATCTCACTAGAGGTTTTGATTTATCTAAAGAAAATCAAAACTCGAGTGGGATTTAATTGACTATTACACGATTAGAAGAAACTATATAAAGATTAGAAGTAACAAAGTACTCCAATACAATTTGACTTACGAAAATACAATTGTCTTCAAATGTATTATTGTACCATCTCAACATTACGCTAGATGGCAGTAGTGTATTATGATTACGTAGCTGTTTTCTTGTTATCAGCTGTGCCAACTATGGAATCTTCATTGAACTCTGTGGACGGTTACTAGTCAAGAAGGTTTTGTTGATTCAGTTTCATTTTTATTAAAACATTTGCATTCCACTTCAATCATCCGGATCCCAGTAATCAACGTCACTTGACACATGATTTTCAATAAATCTTAGTACTAAACAATCTCTGATACGTGACTATCCATAATATCATATAGCAGAAGCTATAACATAACCTAAATAATATAAACAAGTGTTAGAAAAGTTTCAATTTGGGATGATGAAATAAACAAGAAACGTTTTAATTAACGATGATGAAATAAAAAATAAACATGAATAATTTTAAAAGAAACAATTATTGAAAGTACAATTTTCAAATTTGAATGTTTTAGTGGTTGGTGGTTAAGTTGATGTTATATTGGACGTGTGCATAAAAGAAGTGAACTCTTCGATGTACATGGTGTGTCCCTCAACTTATTCAGGATTTCCGAATGTTGCTCTTCATATATATGACCAGTGATCTTTATTAAATTCTTGTTCTTGAATGCCAATGCGAGTCATATTTGAAAGTGCTGTGCATCGACTGGAGTGGTTTGTAATTTTCTGTTTTTTGACCAGTGCAGTTTGAAATGTTGGCAAACAAAGAAACAAATGCTAGGGTACTGATAAAAATAAACAAATGCTAGGGACGCGATAAAATTAAACAAATGCTAGGGACGCGATAAAATTGTGAGATAAGCAGTCATGATTGGTTGAAAGACGTCCTATTGTACCGTTTTATTGATCAAAAGTAGTGTGACGTAGTAAAAGTGTAATAGTCAACATAATCTCACTAGAGGTTTTGATTTATCAACAGTAATCTCACTAGACGTTTTGATTTATCTAGAGAAAATCAAAACTCGAGTGGGATTTAATTGACTATTACACGATTAGAAGAAAGTATATAACGAAGTACTCCAATACAATAAAATATTAATTGACTTACGAAAATACAACTGTCTTCAAATGTATTATTGTACCATCTCAACATTACAAATATTACGCTAGATGCATGCTAGATGGCAGTAGTGAGCAATGCCTTCTCGTCGAGAAGTTCTCGATCTATTATACACGATGGCAATATTATTGTCAAGAAGGCTTTGTTGATTCAGTTTCATTTTTATTAAAATGCAACATTCCACTTCAATTATCCGAATACCAGTAATGAACTTCACTTGGCAGATGATTTTCAATAAATCTTAATATTAAACAATCTCTGATACGTGACTATCCATATCATATAGCAGAAGCTGTAACATAACCTAACTAATATACACAAGTGTTAGAAAAGTTTTAATTAACGACGATGACATAAAAAATAAACATGAATAATTTTAAAAAGAATAATTATTGAATGTACAATTTTCAAATTTGAATGTGGTTAGTGGTTCAATTGATGTTATATTGGACGTGTGCATAATAGAAGTGGAACTCGTTGATTTAGGCCTACATGGTGTATTCAACTTATTCAGAATTTCCGAATGAATAATTTTAAAAGGAATAATTATTGAATGTACAATTTTCAAATTTGATTGTGGTTGGTGGTTCAATTGATGTTATATTGGACGTGTGCGTAATAGAAGTGGAACTCGTTGATTTAGGCCTACATGGTGTATTCAACTTATTTAGGATTTCCGAATGGTGCTCTTCATTTATTTGTAAATCGGATTTCAGAAGATGCATAGGTATGATCAGTGATTTTTATTAATTCTTGTTCTTGAATGCCAATGCGAGCCACATTTGAAACTGCTGTGCATCGACTGGAGTGGTTTGTAATTTGATATATATATATACATTTTTTTGACGTCCAGACCAGCGCAGTTTCAAATGTTGGCAAACAAAGAAACAAATGCTAGGGACGCGATAAAATTAAACAAATGCTAGGGATACGATAAAATTAAACAAATGCTAGGGACGCGATAAAATTGTGCGATAAGCAGCCATGATTGGTTATAATACGTCCTTTCGTACCGTTTTATTGGTCAAAAGAGTATGACGTAGTAAGAGTGTAATAGTCTAAAGAAAATCAAAACTCGAGTGGGATTTCCATTGACTATTACACGATTAGAAGAAAGTATATAAAGATTAGAAGAAATAAAGTACTCTAATACAATAAAATATTAATTGACTTACTGAAATTCTATTTCACTAATGTTAGCTTCACCAAAACGTTTGAATGGAGCCGCCATTTTCAGTTGACTATCTATGCGGGAATCAAAGCATGTTTTATAATACCGTAAATAATTTTCAATTTGAAATATTGGCAAACAAAGAAACAAATGCTAGGGAAGTGATAAAATTGTAGAGGTAAACAGTTAAGATTGGTATAAACACATCATTTCGTATCGTTTTATTGGTCAAAAGTAGTATGACGTAGTAAAAATGTAATAGTCAAAGTGAAATTATTGTGGTTAAATTTAAAACAAGCATAGCTTTTAATACCACAACCTTCTTTCCGGACAGTGACTCATGGCTGGAATCCGGAATTTATAGCAGTAACCTGGAATGAACGTTGGCCGTTATATGCGCCTGGCTGCATGTAATAAAATACATATAATATATTCGTGCCTGCGCCAAGATAGAACAGAGTTATTACGCATCTGAGACGTCAAAGTCTCTCTCCATACGAGCTAATGGATGAAACCCCCCAGATGGTAATCTCTCACTCGCGATGTTGCCGTGATGAGAAGCACGGTGTTATCTGCACGGCTGCGTGTGGGAGTAACTTACAATGCCATCCCAAATCCTCTCATCCAAAGAGTTGCTTTCCCTGCATAAGGTCACGGGTTCAAGGTAGGTAAGACTTCATGCATCAGCCGCAAATACGACCTTAGTTTTCATGACAATCTAACATGCAACGACGAAAATATTGCAATTTGGGATACACAATCACACATTAGAATATTTTTATTGCTAACACATATTTTATATTTCAATTTAATTAATTAGTATACATGTTTAATAGATACTGAGTCACCTTTATTTTAGTGGTAGCAAAGCTATATGAAAGTAAAGCGATTTTCATTTCACAAAGATAAATTACAAAGTTTTTTTTAGAGAAGCATTAATGTTTAACGGTGTATTGAAATTCTTGGACTGAACACACAGAATTATACGATTCATGAAGTCGTTTCATTTTTCTTGAAGAATTATATTTCCTTGCACCTACTTTCTTATTATCCCGTTTTGTCTTCAATATTGCTGAAGACATTGGGATCAGGTTTCTTGCATTGAAATCTCTTTCTACTTATTTGCAACCTTTCTTCTTTTCTTCTAAGGTCTGCACAGCGAATAGGGGGTATAAAGAATGGACACTGAGCGAATTTTCCTGTGTTTTGTTTCTCTGTGCGCCAGCGTTTAGTTCCACTTTCAAGAGCTAGAGGTTAGTGTAATCGAGCATACGCTAAGATAATAATTGAGTATAGAGTTGAGACACAGGATCCAAACATCGCCTACCTTATTGCATAATCCAGTAACGCTTTGCTTCAAATAAATTCAAGTTAACAGCTTTTCCTTATTTCTCAATGACAAACTAGTTGTAATAATATTTTTTTTATTTCAGATATAATAAATTATATTATAAAATAATATAATACATTATAAAATTATGTATCAAATTCGTTTAATATTTGTTTATAATATAATATAGGTATATGGTTTTACTTCTCATAAAAGTTTTGTTTTTCCATTTTCAGCGCCATCAAATCATTACATATTTTAATTGTTGTTGGGATCAACGTCTCAACTCTCATTATAAAGGAACTCGAGAGTCTAGACATCACAGTTAATGACAGATTTATTAGTTTATGGATCCAATTTATTTTATTTGAGTACATAATGTACCTAGATGTATTAATTATATGTGCTATATTTCCGCTGTGTCGACTGCTAGCTGGTGTGATGTCAGCGCCAACTCTAGGGAGAAAGCAGAATCTGACGCTCTAGCTGGCTTGAAGGTCATTGAAATCAGTCCTGCTACATCAAAGGTACCGACGCGAAGTGTCCATTCTTTATAATCCCTATTCGCTGGTCTACCCATCCGTCTTTTTGTTTTCGATGATTTTACTGTAATATGTTTTGAGGTTACCTCTGTTTATGATGACATTTCATTGTCGCCATATAACAAATGAACTCACTATAAAGGTCACTGCTTACATTAACAATGCACATGGCCTTCGGAATTACTATTTTACTATGATTCCGAAGGCCGTGATGAGTTAATTGGGAATTAAATTAACTGACTTTATTTTAAAAGCGTATTAGTTTGGTGAAATGCAAACTATTTAAATACGATTTAACTTCAATATTTAAGTTAAATTACAATTAGTTAAGTGTGGATTAGTAACATGTTGATGAAATCGGCTCTAAAACAAAGAAATAGAGAGGTCTTAAATATAATAGGCCTACTTCATGTGAAATAAACAGATTGAAAGAAAATCAAGTGTATAATGCATCTGTCACTGAAGACAGCTTACCACTCTAAAGTAACGTGCCGAAATTAAAGAGTTCTTTGTCGTTACAGCATAATGAAGAAAATTATAATGATTACTATTATTATTTATTATCATAAATATTATTGATGTGGCAATTGGTGAAATACCAGCCTAGGAGAGTAGCATAATTTACGAGATCTTGTTCCAAATATGATAGTATTTATGTGAACAGATTCCAGTTGGACTCACCAGATCTTCAGCAACGCAAACGCTATTGTATCAGTCTTGTCTAATGACGGTAGATATCTAAAACATATGAAAGAAGGAATAACATTAATATCATTTTATAACGGAAGATGCATTATGTTTAATCAGTGTCAAAACGGGGACAAGATGAAGACAACGACAATTTTCAATTATAAAGGTCTAACAGAGAATCCTCCAGAGTCTCAGGTTTAACTCCCCATAAAAAGGCATACAATATAGAAAACATAGGTTACAAGAAAAGAACTTTATAGGAGCCTGAAACCTATATTTAAATAGTTTTCTTGAGATTATTGAAACCCATGTATCTAACTCGACATCATGCGATCATTCACTTTCCTTATAAACTAGACACATACACCAAATATAGACGGCCAACTCTGCTTATATCGTCGTTGTTCCTGCAATAACTCCTACGTGACATATTTATCGATTTTCAGATTTTTGCTCTGTTAAATAACTTAAATGATAAAGCAAATAATAAAATCTCCTATATGTAATTATATTTATTTCTTTCGAAAATGTAAGAATTCACAGTTTCCTATGTACCACTGCCATAGAATGAACAAAAATGTGTTTTTCTTCCTACTGAAAAATTTTATATTTTGCACATAGGAGTTATTGCTGGAACAACGACGATATGCTTATAAACTTTACCAACTAAAAAAATTAATTTTAGTGCAGATAAATCCGAACTCTTGATCACCAATCATCACAATCATTGGTGAAAGTTAAACCAGATGGCTAAGGAAGTAATTTCGTCTTTCAAAAGTTCGAGCCGTCTCCTTCTATTCTTTTCTCTCTTGACCAGCAGTAAAATTTTAGAGATAACATTTTGTTGCTTAAAAGAAATTATACATTCTCCATGACAGTTTATAGGTAAGGGTACCTTTTTCAGAAGCCATGAAGGCCCACTGGAACATGGAGTAGAGTTCCATGTTTTATAACCTGGATGGTATAGTCGGCATTAAGCTACAACTGCCTTTACACCCTCTAAAAGGGCTCCATATTCAATTCTATAGTCGTTTAAGTGTACTTAAAGATTCACAACGAGAAAAATCTCCTAACCCCGGAGATTCAACTCGGGACTTTCAGTTTTAGCCAGTTGCCCTACCAACTGACCTACGTGGCCGCCTAACAGATTTAGGGTCTGTCGCTTAATAGTTAAGTGGTGGGCATATCATCTTAAAGTCAGATTTCCATTGTATCTATATGTGTTTATTCACACTACAAATGGGTAAATACCCGGTGGCAGGTGGTAACTAATTACACCAATGATTACTATTAATAATAAATTACAATTCGTAATATTAATTATAAAATAATAATAGCAATAGCCTATTTAATAATATTAACAAGCAGCATCCTAAATTAAATGAAGCATAATCACTTAATATAATATAATTAATTAATAGTTAATAATTTATATTCGGTATATGTATGATAAGATTTTCTTGTGTTTACATGTTTCGACCTATTTATGGGTCATCCTCAGAACTGGTCTTTGTTGATCTTGGCGCCTGTTGTTTTATTTCCTGTGAGGGTGTATTCGTGTAGTATAATGTACAGTCAAAAAGTGTGTGTGTTCTGAAATTGAGTTGTGTGTTGACACACGAAAACACACTCCAACGAAATTCTCAACACACAACTCAGTTTCAGAACATACATACTCTTTGACTGTACATTATACCACACGAACACATCCTCACAGGAAACAAAACAAGAGGCGCCAAGACCAACAACGACCAGTTCTGAAGATTATCCATAAATAGGTCCAAACATAAACAAGGTACGTTAGAATTTAACACATGAAAGTCTTATCCTACATATTCCGAAGTGATACAGTGTTAAAAGTTGTGTAATCAAGATGTCTAATTTATATCTTAACCCGAAGTTCGAAATTAAACCCACGAGTATACAGGATGTTTCTAAAATACGGGGCATAATTTCAGGTATGTATTTCCCACATGTAGACAATCAAAATAGTTCATTACAACATGTGTCCGGAAATGCTTTATTTCCGAGTTATGGCCTTCACAACATTGAAATTCCCAGAACGTTTTTCTTTCCGCAGGTCGTTGCCGTCAAAGGAGACATTAAGAGGGCACTCTGACTGTTCATTCCGAGGCGAAGATTACATTCAGTGCTGTGTAGGCGTTAGACTGTGCGACATGTATTCAAATCAAGAGCTGGCAGAGATACACTTCATGTACGGTAAGGCGGACGGCAATGCTGCGCTGGCTCGTCGTTTGTACCAGGAGAGGTACCCACAGCGACAATGTCCAGATCGGAAGACATTTGTACGTCTCCATTACCGTCTGTGCGAGTATGGAAAATTTAACTCTCCTGGTTTGGGAAGGGGACCACCAAGATCTACAACTCCAGAAGTACAGGAGGAGATTCTGGAGGGTAGCAAGTCTCGATTTCTACTTGTGGGGCCATTTATAATCATTAGTTTATTCGTCTCCGGTGCCTGATTTGGAATCCCTTCGGAATCGAATTGTGGCATGTTCTGAGGACATACGCAATACTCCTGGAGTTTGGGATCGTGTTCGCAGGTCAATGAGACATCGATGTGAGGTCTGTATTCAAGCAGGAGGTGGACATTTTGAACATCTTCTGTAATGACAACGACATGCGGAAAGAAAAACGTTCAGGTGAATTTCAATGTTGTGAAGGCCATAACTCGGAAATGAAGCATTTCCAGACACATGTTATAATGAACTATTTTGATTGTCTACATGTGGGAAATACCTGAAATTATGCCCCGTATTTTTGAAACACCCTGTATAATGATGTATGTTCATACTTGCACAAGTACCTTTCAGCACTACACTCATTCCGCTATCAATTCACTCACTGCACTGGAACTATGGAACATTTCTTGATTTCACTAACACTTCAAAAACATTTCACTGTTCAAATACTTTGCACTACCACTGTAAACTATGAAACTTCACTCACGCAACACACTTCACAGACTGTATCCACTGTAACGTAGACAACAGGGATGTACATGCACATGCAGCGAATAAAGGCAGCAATTATTACAATAACTTGTGTTACTACATTTCTGGCTATGTAATAGGGCTAATTACTCAGTTATTTAATATACATGTACATATACAGGGACATAATTTTATTTTTACTAACATTTTTAATATTAACCTGTCTATACCTTTAGAGAAGCGGAAACACCGCTTGCTCCCCCCTCCAAGACTGGAGTTCGATGATACTGGCGTAAAACACAAATCACTCTACTAGGTATAAGAAGAAAGAAAAGTAGTTCATCCATTTACGTAAACTAGGAAATATCGCGATTTTGAGTTTGATAATTTTCATTAGGTTTTTCTTTAATCAAAGTACACTACTGTATTAAGAATAAGTGTTTTTACTCACGAAGTGAGTTACCCATGCGAACGTATTCATTATGCAGTGTATATTAAACTGTCTACAGCACATTAGCGTACAATATAGAGAAAGAAGTTAAATTGAAAAATAATCATAATATGAATATTTAAACACAATTTTGAAAATGGTGGCCGTTCATTTCGATACAGGCTTCAGTTCTTTTGTGCATATTATCACACTATAGACTATTGCATCTAATTCCAATTGCCAGTTTCGTCCTTCGTACTAGTAACTCATGTTGAAATAATTCTATACCTACTCTAAGTACTGTTAATTCAATCTTCACTTCTGCCCGACCCGAAAATATAGAATTATTCAGACATGCTATCTACTGTCCGTCCAAGTCGTTATGCCGCATGATTGTAGAAAGGGAGGAAATCACGTGACAGTTAATTACTTAACGAGGCCCTTTTATTTAAGTTAAATTAAACAGCTATATAATATTACGTAAACGCCCAATTCCTAAGAGAAATTAATGTTTTCAGAAAAGAGCTAAGACAGCCCCGCTTTTACAGAGGGGCGAGCAGAAGCAGGTGGGGGAAATCGGGATGTGACGTAGGCAAACGGACAGTACCTGTGCGAAAATATGATTCAATATTGAAAGCTCTTTCGTCACTGGAAAACGCGAACATATTTCTGGTACGTACTACACTCAGTAACTCAGTACTGCTTACTATCTGCTGTCTTGGTTCTGTGTGGAGTTGGAACTTCCTTAGTAGAAGGGGTGGGAGTGAAGTACATTCAAAAACTCAGGTACAATAAAAATTGAAGTAAAAATAAAATGATGTCCCTGTATAAACAAATAGCAAAGGGAAGGGTTTTTTAGGAACAAAAAGAGAAATAGGCAAAGTTAATTGTATGTAAACCATTTTACTGTTAAAAGCAATTATTTATTATGTAAATACTTCACTTCATTGGTTAGGAGAAACTAATAGGGTCTACCTGCTCGACGTGTGTGATCGTTAAGTACTTTTGAGTATTTGTTGAAAAATAATTTTATAGAAATGAGCAAAAAATTTCATTCTTCACTTTTTTTTAACATTCCGGAACAAATATAGGGTAAGGTTGCCTATATCGCACTACTTTAGCATTTATAATTTTTATTGAACAATAGAGTTTTTATTTTCAGTATTCCTTTACAGAGATACATTCCCAGAACATTTACCTTTGATGTAAAAAGAATCCTTGAATTTTATTTAATATTTTTTAATTAAAATGTCATTTTCGAAACACATGTCAGTGGTGCCATTTAGGCAACTAGTTTCCTAAATAGCACCTGCGGTTTCTTAAATCGCACCTCTTTAACTGCAGGGAACAGGATGAAGGAAAGCTTTTAATATTGAACATATTGAAGAGTATTTGAATGAATAATGTAATAAATGCAAATTACAAGTTTATTGAAATTAATGAAAGAGAGTAACGCATCTTTAAATGAAATTGGAAAAATAGAGCGTAAATTACGTCACATTTAAACTTTCTGAATGCGTTTTTTATTGTTATGCATTTTCCATGTGCTTTCACCAGACAGTTCAAACTATAAACTGCGTCACCTTTTCTCCACTATTATCTCGAAGCCACCTAAGAACTGCTTCATGATATAGCTGTTTGAAATGATTTGAGGATAGAAAATCTAAAGGCTGGGCCTATGAGTATTATACGAGGAAGCTGAAACAGGAGCATACCATTTTCCCGAGATAATCTAGCTTCTACATTTTTGGAATGGGTCGTATAGGTGGACATACAGAAGCAGCACTTTTTTCTATGGCAGGTTTGAGTGGCAAATAAAATGTTTGAGCTATTCGACAAATAGTTCACTGTTGATGTAACCTGAATCAGAGAAAACAATTAAAGATCCTGGAGGAGCACCAGCTGATAATGTAGGATGCGCTGTTTGACGTTTAAAAATTATCACAGGTGGCACAAAATACCAGGTGCGCTTGTACAACACACACTTGTTGTATTAACGTCTTTTTCACCATTTGATATTGCACCCACCTGATGCATTCCTAGTTCAGTTAAAATTTTTGGGGTCTCCTTTTGTACGGTTAGAATTGCTACAGTTGCTCATATCGCACCGGTGCGAATTAGGCACCTATAAAGTGGTGCGAATTGAGAAACTACGCCATAAGTTATTACTTCCTTCATTCTAGCCTATAATAATCACATGTTCGAAAATCCTACTAAGTTAAATGTTCTTTAATATCTCTTTAAACGAATAACATCTTAAGATTATGGACTCCTTTGCATACAAATCCGTTATTTAGTTACAAAATGTTAGCTAAATATACATCCACCTGAGCGATTATATTAGATAAACTATCACCACGCTGCTGACACAAAGAAGTGGCAGAAATCAAGTGACATGGTGGAAGTTCATATGGTAGATTGTAACAATACCACTAGATGCCACACTACTACACTAATTTGTTTTAAACTAGCAGTGGTGCGATTTAGGAAGCGGTGCGATTTATGCTACTCTACCCTAACTCAAACCAGAACACAGGACACACCATTAAAATCCGGAATTATCCTGAGAAATCCAGGACATCTGGCAACCCTGACGGTAACTACGGGGACAGTGTTTTTAACTTTCGGTACATTTTATTTCTGGTCATTCTACAGTTATATTTGCTTGAATTCATGTAAATTTATTACACAAAACCGTTGGCTTTATTTCTCTATCGACGGAAATTGCATTTATGTCCCTTCGGTCTGCATAAAACCAAACTCCCTGACTGTGCTTGACCTCTCGAAATCAAGATTTAACAGGAAGTCCATCGAGGATAAACCACTCTGTGATGCTGTGGATATTGTCAGTCAGCACACTACACGCTACCGCTTTGTACTTACGCTGCAACACCGCCGTTTGGCTGCCTCAACCATCCACTGTCAGCGTAAACTCCAGGTGTCTACGTTTTGGTTAATCATTGGAATTAAGTGTGCAAGCGAACGGAATAGAGGTGATTGCAACTGCATAATAATCCTAACAGCTTCACGAACAGAGCTTTTAAACACAGCTTAATGACTGCGCCGATCTGCTCGCTGCAATTTGTGATAATTACCGTAGCAGTCCAGAACACCTGGAACTGAGTGCTACAGATTTGATTCTCCTCCAGGGCATGGCTATTCTCATTACGTTTCATAAAATTAAATTGTAACGTTGTGTACCGCAAAATGAACTGCCAGGTGCAGTGTTTTTAAATCGGAAATCAGTTGTAAAGCCAAACAAGTTGTACTGTTTATCAATTCCTGTACAAATCACCTGCAGATGACAGAGAAATCGGAGGAAAGTGATTAAAGTGAAGTAACCTGGATAATGATTGAACATGTTAATGCATTAGGTACGCAATTTTAATATAATTAACTTCATTAGTTCATAAAGGCATCACAATTTCCCGACGTGTACATCTGTCGTCGATTTGCAAAAGGGGACATGTATAAAATCACAAAGTGTTGGAAAATCGCAAAAACTGTAACTAAGTTAACAAATTAAATTGTTCATATATTTTTTTTTCTAATTAGATCACCATGGAAATATACATTCAGGATTCATAAACATTTTAATTTTTTATGTTTGTTGTTTTTGTTCGTCTTTTTTTTCGATTTTCCAACACTTCGTTATTTTGGACGTGTCCCCTTTTGCAAATCGACGATAGGCTTTTTTTTTTACGTGTAGCAACTTCCCAATCTTGCATACAAGCAATGCCCCCTTCCTTTTAGATGCCATTCTTGTAATTCAAAATTCGGGAATTTAAAAACCTTTTAATGAATTTAAGTATGCTCCCAATACAAAAGCTTTCATTAATGGTAGTTTATTGCTCATGTTTTACTGAATATACCGTGTGAACCGTAAGTAACGTAATTAAATTCAGGAGTTATTCTTCGAGATATTTCTAACAAAAATTTTAATGAAATTTTGCTCATTTTTGCTTTCTTTTGAAGTTAAATTTGTTATATATGAAATATTTATTTTTTTATTTTTATTTTTTATTTATTTGTTTTTTATTTAAATTTAAATAAACAGAATAAAGAATATAATTACAAAACAAACAAGAGAAATAGAAATAAAATAATACAAGCAATATAAAAAGAAGATACAGTAGTATTAACAAAATTTGAGACCGAATGAGCAGCGCTCGTGCTCGGTCGCAGTTCAGATATAATATTAAAATCAATAATAATAATAATAATAATAAAAATAAATAAGTAAAATAAAATAGGAACTAAAATATAATTACAGCGGCAATGGAATTATATAATATAATATTAACACTACAGAAGAATAATATCACACGTGAAAAGTAGGACTAATATACATTTCAAAATTATAGAATACAAATATAATATAGGTTGTTTAATTCATGCACATAGGCTATAAATTTATTTAATCAAATTGAAGATATTAACACGTTTCTAATTTTCTTGTTATATGTTATTGGGTTACATGTTAGAAGTTCTGGGTGTAATTTAGTTAAAGCATTGTACAACCGAGGGCCAAAATTTATGCTATGCTTTAGACCAGCAGATGTGAGACATTTAGGTTCTACTAATGTTGAATTAATATTTCGTCTTGTGTCATAATTATGTGTCTGTAATACAAACTTATTACGATTTTTATGATAAAATTTTAACAGCGTATACTTATAAATTTGTTCAATATTAAATACATTAAATTCAGAATAAATTAATTTAGTTGGATAATCGAAACGTTTCTTCAAACAAATTTTAATTATTCGTTTTTGTAGTAAATTTAACGGACTAAGATTAATTTTTGTACTTCCACTTTCATAGCGTGTTTTGGAAAAGTCATTGATTGAATTCCCAATTTGCTCAGTCGATTTAAGAGAGTAGTGCATTATGATAATAATATCATATCTCACTTTTTTTCGAGAAGTTATCATGGCTTAGGTTACATGAGAGGAGAAATCTGCACTCGCTTTCTCTCTTATATCGAATTATGCACACTTCATCCCCCTCTTATTTATTCGCCAATTTTCATACTCTCTCTCGCTAGCATAATATTAATACTCGATTACAACGCGATAACACGCTAGAAATTCCACTTCACACATCATCTCTGTATTCCTCATCTTTCACTGTTGCTACCTCTCGTCACTGGAACTCTCTGCCGCCTGAAATCAAGGGCTGCCGAACATTGAAATCTTTCAAATCCAAGTTAGAAAATTATCTTATGACGAGTAGCCAAACTAACTTACTATTATGACAAGTGTTGTATTGCATGTTTCCACGTATTCACATTTTTTTTTATGTTCTAATGATATTTAACTTATTTTATATTTTTGTTTTCATATTTTCCGATAATGGTATGTATATATATATAATGTGATAAGTTGAGCTATATATAATCATAATTTTCCTTACTGCGTGTACTTAAAAATATTGTATTCATTGTATGCTTTGTACTTCACTATGTTATTACTATTATTATTAATATTATTATTATTATTATTATTATTATTATTATTATTATCAATAATTGTCTTATTTTTTATACTTTATACTTTGTATGTCTCATTTATTTTGACCTCCTGTTCACATTTTATTATGCTTTTTCCTTTCTTTCTATATGTTATATATTATGTCTGATTTCTACTTACTTGTTGTTTACATTACATTATTATTATCTTATTCAGTTTTGTGTGTAAAATTGTAGTGTACTTTGTAAACTTGTAGTGTTTTTTGTAACGCAGTTTTACTCCTGGTTGAGTGTTAGAGAAGACCGTATGGCCTTAACTCTGCCAGGTTAAATAAACCATTATTATTATTATTATTATTATTATTATTATTATTATTATAAATAGCTGAAACAATTTTAGTTTTGTCCTTTAAATGTACAGAAATTTTATCCGAACAAAATGTAACTTTTCGTTCTGCAAAGGAATTTTACATACTGACATTTATTCGGATCAAATTTCTGCACATTTAAAGGACAAAACTAAAATTCTTCCAATCATAATGTATATTATCATAATACACTGGTCTCTTAAATTGACTGAGCATATTGTGAATTAAATCATTGGCTTTCCAAATATACGTTATGAAATGTTTCATATAAAATAATTTTTATCTCAAAAAGGAAGACAAAACGAGCAAAATTATATTAAACATTTTTGTTTGAAATATCTCAAAGAATAACCCCCTGAAATTAATGAAACCACTTACTGTTCACTCTATATAGCTCCAGGAAGTGCCTCCTTTTTGCAACGAAACAATTGGGAGTTCAGCTTCAATTCCACTATAACCTTCGACTATCATCAGTACCTATGTGAAACATATTATGTAGGGCCTATATATATATATATATATATATATATATATATATATATATATATATATATATATATATATATATGTCGGTTGTATTGTAAAATTAGGTTCACTTATTAATTAGGTTATTTTATGTACAGACGTGGACAAATTATTAGCAAAATTGAACATTTTTATTATATATTTTTACAAAATATGATTCTTCAATTTAGACTACAGTTGACATTTTTGTGAATTTTCAAATTGTTAGCAAAATTGAAGATTTGTGTTGCATATTTTTCAAAATTTAACTCCTCAATTTGGACTACATTTGATATTTTTGGATATTTACAAATTATTAGCAAAACTGAAGGTTTTATTGTATATTTTTACAAAATTCGATTCTTCAATTTGGACTACAGCTGACATTTTGGATATTTCCAAATTATTAGCAAAACTGAAGATTGTTGTTTTAAATTTTTACAAAATTTGACTCTTCAATGCAGTTGACATTTTTGCTAATTTACAAATTATTAGCAAAATTGAAGATTTGTGTTGCATATTTTTCAAAATTTAACTCCTCAATTTGGACTACATTTGATATTTTCGCATATTTACAAATTATTAGCAAAACTGAAGGTTTTTATTGTATAATTTTACAAAATTTGACTCTTCAATTTTGACTACAGCTGACATTTTGGATAGTTCCAAATTATTAGCAAAACTGAAGATGGTTGTTTTATATTTTTACAAAATTTGACTCTTCAATACAGTTGAAATTTTTGGTAATTTACAAATTATTAGCAAAATTGAAGATTTTTATTATATATTTTTTACAAAACTTGACTCCTCAATTTAAACTACAGTTGACATTTTTGCATATTTCTCTCTACTGTAATGATGGAAAAATCCAAAATTGTCAACTGTAGTCTAAATTGAAAAGTCAAATTTTGTAAACAAAATATCATAAAAATCGTCAATTTTGTTAATAATTTGTCCACGTCTGTATTATTATTAATTGCAATTATTGTGTTAAATTGTATTGTATATTGTATAGTGTATATAATTGTATTGTATATTGTATAATTCTATTTGTATTGTATAATTGTATTGTGTATTGTAATTTTATTGTGTATTGTTTATATTGTGTATACTACTGCCACCGGGTGCTTGCCCACTTGCAGTGTAAAATAAATACATACATAAATAACTTACTACCAAATGGTCGGAATCACACCATTCTTGCACGAAAAGATCGGGCTCATTTTAATGTATGAAATAAGCAAAACATTAATTTCACCAAAAAGTGGAACCATCCCCTTTTTGCAGGGAGCTCTTCAATATTATTATTACTCATTCTCGGACACATATCGCAAAGTGAGATGTCCTGGCAATAGATATACTATTAGCTAGAAACTCTATTATGTCTGTGTTTACTTTAATTGAATAATAATTATTATTAAAAATGAATAAACCTTGTATGTTTTAAACACGTTATTAAACATTAAAGACAATATTAATATTACAGCAGTAAGACAGTGAGAAGGGCTTCCTTCTCTGAAACTTTTACCACATAAAAATAGAACAAAAATGAGTCTGTTTCAGATTTCCCTGGAACTCAATCTTAACGACCCCAGTTAGAGCGATTTTCCTTGTCATGAAACGATGTTTCCAGAGCTGTAATTTCGTTACGCTTGTGAAACTCGAGAAGATAGCTTAATAAAATCTTCCATAAACCAGCCATCTTCACTCTGGGCTATAAAATAATATGGCTGACATGATGAATTAATAGGCCACGGCATAATTACGTGTATCGGCCACAATACGAAGCAAGGAGAGAACTTTTAGCGATCTTATAAGAAACAGAACTGCAAAAAGAATGTGATATTAAAGCAATGTGGTGTGATTTAAGAAACATGTCACGGCACGCATAAATACACCGTCGGTGATTGACTGTTTCTAATGCAAAAATTTTCTTACTGCTCAAAATAAACTCGAAATAATGTCAAATTATTTAATGGCACTGTTCTTGTAATTAACTTTCAAAAACGGGCATTCTTCTACACAGATACTGTATATCAGTAGTTATGTAAGAGCGTTGGACCGAGTCCTAATGGAGAAGGAAATTTTCTCATGAAATTTTGGCCAGTGTATGGGGCCGGTGTCTATCCAGCATCGTGGTGAATTTGGAAAGCTACTCTAGGTAGCGAAATCCGGTATCGAATACCAGCTACTGTCGGTGACTCAGGAGAAGACGAGAGCGGACTGAGGAGGAAGGGATGTGAGCAGATAACGTAAGACAACACGTCAATATTTGTACTGCAGTAAGCGGAAACATTAGGTCTCCTTCTGTTCAACTTAGCTTTAATTTCCATACGCATTGTTACTCATGTTTCCTGCACGAGTAATAACCTGGCTACTGGGATGCTTATCTGAGCGATGTTTATAATAATCAACAGCGATAGTCAAGAAGGTCACATTCTTGCCCCTCGTCTTCTCCTGAGTAACGGACAGTATAAAGACTGGAGGGATCATGATGATGACTACAAAATATACTACTATAGGGACATCTTGTGCTTGTGTTATATTCTTATATTTTTTGTGATTATGTTTTGTCTTTCGTATTGTGTTTTCTATTGTGTTTGGATTGTATTCGTTTTCTTGTGCTATGTATTTGATTATAAGTATAAGCTGTTAAAATTTTATCATAAAAATCGTAATAAGTTTGTATTACAGACACACAATTATGATACAAGATGAAATATTAATTCAACATTAGTAGAACCTAAGTGTCTCACATCTGCTGGTCTAAAGCATAGCATAAATTTTGGCCCTCGGTTGTACAATGCTTTAACTAAATTACACCCAGAACTTCTAACATGTAACCCACTAACATATAACAAGAAAATTAGAAACGTGTTAATATCTTCAATTTGATTAAATAAATTTATAGCCTATGTGTATGAATTAAACAACCTATATTATATTTGTATTCTATAATTTTGAAATGTATATTAGTCCTACTTTTCACGTGTGATATTATTCTTCTGTAGTGTTAATATTATATTATATAATTCCATTGCCGCTGTAATTATATTTTAGTTCCTATTTTATTTTACTTATTTATTTATATTATTATTATTATTATTATTATTATTATTGATTTTAATATTATATCTGAACTGCGACCGAGCACGAGCGCTGCTCATTCGGTCTCAAATTTTGTTAATACTACTGTATCTTCTTTTTATATTGCTTGTATTATTTTATTTGTATTTCTCTTTGTTTGTTTTGTAATTATATTTCTTTATTCTGTATATTTGAAATAAATAAAATTGAAAAATTACAAAATAAAATTGAAATTGATTGTGTTTAGCTCTTTTTTGTAGTCTTGCTGGCTCATTGGTATGTTGAGTAGTCTGTGTACCATTGTTCGGAATGCAGCTTGTTTGTGTTGTGTTGAGTGATTGGATTTGTTGTGTATGTGTATTGTTGTTGTTGTTGTTGTTGTTGTTGTAGTTGTGAGTTTTCTGTAGATTTTGAATGTATGTTTGTTGTCTACTTTTGTTATTGTGATGTCTAGAAAATTGATGGGTTTATTGCTTTCAATTTCTAATGTGTAGTGTAGCTCTGGGTGTATTTTGTTTATGTGTTGATGTAGGTTTTGAATCTGTCTTTTGTTTACTTTGTATAGCATTAGTACTTACTTACTTACAAATGGCTTTTAAGGAAACCGAAGGTTCATTGCCGCCCTCACATAAGCCCGCCATAGGTCCCTAACATGTGCAAGATTAATCCAGTCTCTATCATCACACCCCATCTCCCTCAAATCCATTTTAATATTATCCTCCCATCTACGTCTCGGCCTCCCTAAAGGTCTTTTTCCCTCCGGTCTCCCAACTAACACTCTATATCCATTTCTGGATTCGCCCATACGTGCTACATGCCCTGCCCATCTCAAACGTCTGGATTTTAAGTTCCTAATTATGTTAGGTGAAGAATACAATGCGTGCAGTTCTGTGTTGTGTAACTTTCTCCATTCTCCTGTAGCTTCATCCCGCTTAGCCCCAAATATTTTCCTAAGCACCTTATTCTCAAATACCCTTAACCTATGTTCCTCTCTCAGAGTGAGAGTCCAAGTTTCACAACCATACAGAAGAACAGGTAATATAACTGTTTTATAAATTCTAACTTTCAGATTTTTGGACAGCAGACTGGATGATAAGAGCTTCTCAACCGAATAATAACACGCATTTCCCATATTTATTCTGCGTTTAATTTCCTCCCGAGTGTCATTTATATTTGTTACTGTTGCTCCAAGGTATTTGAATTTTTCCACCTCTTCGAAGGATAAATCTCCAATTTTTATATTTCCATTTCGTACAATATTCTGGTCACGAGACATAATCATATACTTCATCTTTTCGGGATTTACTTCCAAACCGATCGCTTTACTTGCTTCAAGTAAAATTTCCGTGTTTTTCCTAATCATTTGTGTATTTTCTCCTAACATATTCACGTCATCCGCATAGGCAAGAAGCTGATGTAACCCGTTCAATTCCAAACCCTGCCTGTTATCCTGAACTTTCCTAATGGCATATTCTAGAGCGAAGTTAAAAAGTAAAGGTGATAGTGCATCTCCCTGCTTTAGCCCGCAGTGAATTGGAAAAGCATCAGATAGAAACTGACCTATACGGACTCTGCTGTATGTTTCACTGAGACACATTTTAATTAATCGAACTAGTTTCTTGGGAATATCAAATTCAATAAGAATATCATATAATACTTCCCTCTTAACCGAGTCATATGCCTTTTTGAAATCTATGAATAACTGATGTATTGTACCATTATACTCCCATTTTTTCTCCATTATCTGTCGAATACAAAAAATCTGATCAATTGTCGATCTATTACGCCGAAAACCGCACTGATTAGCATTAGTATGTGTAAAAAAAATTTAATAACATAATTTTGCTCGTTTTTGCTTCCTTTTGAGACAAAAATTGTTTTTATATTAAACATTTCATAGATTGTTTTGGAAAAGTCATTGATTGAACTCCCAATATGCTCAGTCAATTTAAGAGAGCAGTGTATTATGGTAATAAATTATTCAAAGAATTTTAGTTTCGTCCTTTAAATGTGCAGAAATTTGACCCGAACAAATGTAACGCCGAAAAATTCCTTTGCAGAAGGAAATGTTACATTTGTTCGGATCAAAATGCTTCACATTTAAAGGACGAAACTAAAATTCTTTCACATCTGTGATTTAGTTATATCAAACACATCCTTAAACGTTGTTGGTTTTTGTTGGTTTATACTAAAGGCGTTGAATGGAACAATTCTGTTCCAAACCTTCTTTCATTAGTATGTACCTATACTGAAGACTTCCCCGGAACAAGGGTGTGACCAACAAAAGTATAATTCAGGTTTCAGAAGAAAGGAAAATAATTTCAGGGGAATATTTCATTATGCCTATATTTACTAGCAGAACCGTTTGACTAATAAAGGATACAAGTGTATTCCGCTATTGAATGCAATAATGTTTTGTTATAAATCATACCTGCACAAACAGCGCTCAACGAGCGCGCGCGCTCCTTCGGAGCTGGAGAGCCGTGTTTACCGCTCGCCGAAACGGAGAGGAAGATACGTCAGAATGATATAGACTTTCTATGAGTAGAGGAGAGGGGAAACGACCACTCAGCTATCTAGTGGAGTGCAGTGTGTAGGCCTATTCTCAGTAACTGTTTCACGTTGCTTACCTACTGCTACAGTACAGTATGGAGGAATCTAAAAGACGGAACATAACATTTAACATTTAACGATTTACATCTCGAACTTATTGATCTTCAATGTGACCTAAGGGCTAAAGATCGTTTGAATAATAATACTAGCCTGGTTGAGTTTTACAAGACTAAACATTGGCAATAATATCCACGACTACACAGGCTGGCCGTGAAAATGATTGCTATGTTTGTCTCAACATTTATATTTGTGAGCAACTGTTTTCTATAATCAACTTCAATAAAGGCAGACATCGAACATCTGTAACTGATGGTTCATTACGATCAGTAGGCTACTGTTCCTTTCAGCTGTCAACAGCATAAAACCTCGTTTTGATGTACTAATAAAATTAATAAAATATATAGAATTTCTATTATTTCTGTAAAATAAATATTGTGACGGCCACATGAGATTCGATCTCACGACCGACGGAGGAGAGGCATCTGCTTCCTGGGACATGTACTATGGCGGAGAGAAGAGAGGGGAAAGGGCGACGCGGCGAGGGGAGGTTGCGCGCGCATCTTCTGCTTGCCTAGAGAGGCCGAGAAGTCCGTTGAAGTGGAAAAATCGCGAACTCGAACTTTCTCGGTTACGTCGCTGTGGTTATAAATTACGGACGCGAATGAACGACAGATTCATTCAGGATTCAGCCCGTCAGTAAGCCAGTGTTGTTACAGCCAGTGGACAGCAAGCAGCCAGTCTTGTGTAGCAGTGAGACCAGAGCGCGACTTGAGTTGTGTCCGTAACTGTGGAGCCTGAAGCCCGGAGTTCGAGTGCAGTGGACAGCAGTTGGGAGACCTGAGTTCGAAGTGCAGCGGATCGTCTCTGAAGGTATGGGGTTCGAGATTCTGTGAACGCGAGTGACTGAGCTAGAAGAACTGTGAACTGAGAACTGACAGTTCCGATTTGTAAATAGTGCTTTGTGGATATTAGTTAAGATTAACAGTTCATTGTTGTTCGTAACAGTCCAAGTAAATTGTCATTGTCGTTTGTGGAGTGCAATAACGAAAGCTGTCTTACTGTGTGGAGAGCAAATCCCATTGTTGTGATAATAAAATTACATTGTTGTTTGGAATAAACTTTACAATATTTCTTTATTAATTAATAATAGTCCAAGATAGTTCTGCAAACACTGAACGGGAATTCATTTCATAAACACTCTTACTAGTACTGTACAGACGTGGACAAATTATTAACAAAATTGACGATTTTTATGATAATTCTGTTTACAAAATTTGACTTTTCAATTTAGACTACAGTTGACAATTTTGCATATTTCTATCATTACAGTAGATAGAAATATGCAAAAATGTCAACTGTAGTCTAATTGAAGAGTCAAATTTTGTAAAAATATATAATAAAAATCTTCATATTTTGCTAATAATTTGTAAATATGCAAACATGTCAACTGCAGTCTAAATTGAAGAGTCAAATTTTGTAAAAATATAAAATAAAAATCTTCAGTTTTGCTAATAATTTGGAAATATCCAAAATGTAAACTGTAGTCCAAATTGAAGAGTCAAATTTTGTAAAAATATATAATAAAAATCTTCAGTTTTGTTAATAATTTGTAAATATGCAAAAATATCAAATGTAGTTCAAATTGGAGAGTCAAATTTTGTAAAACATATACAATACAAATCTTCAATTTTGCTAATAATTTCGAAATACGCAAAAATGTCAACTGTAGTCTAAACTGAAGAATTATATTTTGTAAAAATATGTAATAAAAATCTTCCATTTTGCTAATAATTTGTCCACGTCTGTATTTCCTTTTGTGTACATTTTGTACGAGATCACCCCTTATTCCAGTCCACCCTTATACAGAGCGCAGCTAATATCTGCATTCCGCTCATGAGCTGTGAGCCGCCTCGGAGAGCGCAAACTTGGTGCAGGTTGTTATAAATGAATGCTTCTAAATTATGTTTTACTGCTGAGTCTCATATTTAAATAATTTGATGTTACATCCTTGTTTCTGGGAGGTCTTCAATTGTGATAACTATAATAATTTGGAACCTATTCAGTTTTAGTTATTCATCTAATCGTTCTATGACATGAAAAATGGTTATATTGATTGTCCTCTCCCAAAACAGAGTATCGAACCTCACACAATACAGGCTTACAGGTAGACTATACAAAAATGAAACAACCACACGCCTCAAGCGCGATTCAAATCAGTGGCCTCTGGGTTGGCTTTGTGAACTGCTGCTGTCAGGTATTAACCAATCAGAAATAAAAGGAAAGCTAAAAATAATGTTTACATTGTAACACTACAAACAGCAAATGCTTTGTTACTCATATTGACGGGAAATTGTTACACACACGGAGACTACTTGAGTTGCTTAAATGTTTCCAATAACGCTGTAATAAAATTAGATTTTCTTTGCAACTTTTATTACTTAGGATAAAGTGAAAATTTAACGATATAATTGTATTAAAGGAAAATAGGTTTATCTGTTCTAATAATAAATCTGTAGCCGAAATTTTTCTGGTAATTTGTGATTTTCCAAAAATAATTGGTTCTAACATATATAATTAACCACCCTGAAACCGAAAATAGCTTTTTTGAAATTTTTGTTTGTATGTCTGCCTATCTCTCTGTCTGTATGTATGTTTGTTACCTTTTCACGCGTTAATGGCTGAACGGATTTCGACGAAAATTGGAACATAAATTAAGTTCGTTGTAACTTAGACTTTAGGCTATACGGCATTCAAAATACATTATTTAAAAGGGGGGTTATAAGGGGGCCTGAATTAAATAAATCGAAATATCTTGCTTATTATTGCTTTTTGTGAAAAATGTTACATAACAAAGGTTTCTTTAAAAATAATTTGCGATAAGTTTCATTCCTTGAAACATTTTGATAGGACTGATATTTAGTGAGATAAATGAGTTTTAAAATTAAAATAACTGCCATCTAAGGCCGTGTAATGAATTAAAAAACAAGTGACTTCATCTATAAGGGGCAACAATCGAAAGCTATGAAAGATAGCCTACAGAGAATGTTTCTGTGTTTGTATGAAGTAATATCGGAAGCTAAATTCACCGATTTGTATAATTAATTATTATTTCACCATTGGAAATTGTAGTTCCTCTAGATGGACATATTGCTATAATGTTATTACAGTAACTTCTGATATAATATAATATAATACAATATAATATAATATAATATAATATAATATAATATAATATAATATAATATAATATAATATAATATAATATAATATAATATAATATAATATAATATAATTTATTTGAAGGGTACAGAACCATAGTGGGCAAAGCGCAATTTACTGAATACGTAGAAAACAAGGGTTAAAATTAAGTTATTACCATAATTCAATGGAAACCTATAACAAGTAAAATCAAGTATACACATTAAATCTAAATGATGTCAATCTTCATTAAACTATGGTTGCATGTAATAAAAATTAAGAAACATGTTAAAGGAATTGTCATTGCACCAAATGAGTGTCTCTGGACCAAAATGATCGCATTTTAATTATTTGGATGCAATTTAAATTAAGTAACATATTAAACGATTTATCCTTCTATCAAACACGAATGTTCCCTGGATCAAACGTCCTATTTTAATTATGTAATTACTTTATATTTATTTCTAACGGGTGCAGCGGAGCGCAAGGGTACGGCTAGTTGACAATAAATTCATTATCTACATAGTTATTACTACTCTTCTGTTTTGATGATATTCCGTTCAGAGCATACAAGAACCAACACGTAATTACGTAACTTGTACAGGGACATCATTTTATTTTTACTTCAATTTTTATTGTACCTGAGTTTTTAATGCACTTCACTCCCACCCCTTCTACTAATGAAGTTCAACCGTCCTCTACACAGATCCAAGAACGCATATATAGTCATAGTAGCCTTACGGTTATAGTAAACAATACGTTCCAAAAACATGTTCTCGTTTTTCAGTGACGAAAGATCTTTCAATATTTAATCATTTTCGCACAGGTACTATCGTCCGTTTGCCTACGTCGCATCCCGGTTTCCACCACCCGCTTCTATTCGCCCCTCTGTAAAGGCTAGTGGATGGGCTGTCTTAGCTCTTTTCTGAGAACATTAATTTCTGTTATGAATTGAACGTCTACGTAATATTATACCTATACAACTGTTAAAAATAACTTAAGCAAAAGGGCCTCGTTAAGTAATTAACTGTCACTTGATTTCCCCCCTTTCTACGACCCTACGACATAACCACTTGGACGGACAGTAGATAGCATGTCTGAGTAATTTTATCTTTTCGGTGAAGATTGAATTTACAGTACGTAAGGTCTCTTTTATAGAGCAGGTACAGAATTATTTCAACATGAGTTATTGGTACGAAGGACGAAACTAGTAATTGGAATTAGATACAATAGTCTATAATGCGATAAATATGCACATTAGAACTGAAGCCTGTATCGAAATGAACGGCCACCATTTTCAAAAAGTGTTTAAATATCCATATTATGATTATTTTTCAATTTAACTTCATTGTCTATAGTGTACGCTAATGTGCTGTAGACAGCATAATGTATACGTCCGAATGGATAACTCAGTTCGTGAGTAAATTACTCATTGTTAATACTGTACTGTATTTTGATTAAACAAAAACCTAATGAAAATTATCAAACTCAAAAGCGTGATATTTCCTAGTTTACGTAAATGGATGAACTACCTTTCTTCCCTCCTATACCTAGTAAAGTGATTTGTTTGTATTTTGCGCCATTATCATCAAACTCCAGTCGTGGAAAGGGGTAGAAAACGTGTTTCCGGTTGATCCAAAGGTATAGCCAGGTTAATATTAAAAATTTTAGTAAAAATAAAATGATGTCCTTGTATTTTGAAAGCTAATTTAAAAAGAAACGAGTATATGATATATTTTGGATTACTATTTCTTAAAAATTAGCAGTCACTAATTCTAAATCCCCATTCTCATGCTTGGGGAAATGTCCAGAGACTAATTTTCTTTAATAACTTTTCTTTGAATAGTCTGGTTACAAAAGTCTGCTGATTTTTTAAAGAAGTAAATGTACAGTTTGATCCGTTTGGTTATGGATAATATTAATTTATTATTATAAAGCTATTATGATAGTAGGAAAAATTTCTTGCCGGTTATATTATAATTAAATTATGGAAGTTTTCATATATGACAACCAACAATACATAATCTGAAAGGAAAAAATGAAATCGTAGATGATTAAAATGGCTACTACAAATCAACAGCGGGCATAATGTGTTCCTTGGTATGCTAAATTTGAGAGTGTTAAAAGAGTTCAAATGGAATTTCGGCGTGAGTATGGTGAGCGTAATGTACCTAAATTCCATAATGTTGTGGCGTCGAACATTTATAGAAACAGGTTTTGTGTTTAAAAAAAACATTAGGGAGGTCGCAGGCGAAACCCAAAACGAGAAGCAGCTATCTCTTGGCTTGGTCCCCAAACTCCCCACATCTAACCCTTCCTGACTTCTTCGTGTAGGGTTTTGTTAAAGACATTGTCTATTTACAGAAACGCAGGAACACTGATGATCTGAGAGTAAAAATTACTCAAGCTTTTCAACAAATCACCCCTCTTATGTTACAACGGACATGGGCTGAATTGCATCACCGTTACGAGTTGTGCAGGGTGCGCAATGGAGGTCATGTTGAGCTCTGAGGAATCTCCCATCTTTCAGTGTTGTATACACAAAGTTTCAAGATATAAAGTTCAGTGGTAAATGTTTTACAGTGTTTTTATTTTATCCATATCCAAACGGATCACCCTGTATTAATAGAATCCAATTAAAAACTCCACTGCGGTTTAATATTGATTTACATGAATTTTAAATACTGATTTTCGGAAATAAGTAATATTAGAAAAGATGACATTATACAAATAGATGTTTTAGGCATATGTAAATATGTACAAAAGCAATAATTGAAGTGTGTGATTTCAAAACTCGCTCAGTCCATTTGGCCATTTTTATGATTTATACACATATATGATTATGTTTGAGCCCATTATCATTCGATTTTAAGCATGTTTTCTTCCAAAAGCAACGCCAATCCTTGTCTAAGAGGTTGTGTTATTGTGCATGCCACTTGAAAACTCGCTCAATCAGTAGAACGGTGGATAAGACACTAACCCATTCCTTTCATAATAATGGACTTAGCGCGTTTTGGCATCACACTTTTCTAACTGCATACCATAATTATGTCGACTTGACCAGCACATATACAGGGATATCATTTTATTTTTACTAACATTTTTAATATTAACCTGTCTATACCTTTAGAGAACCGGAAACACCGCTTGCTCCCCCCTCCAAGACTGGAGTTCGATGATACTGGCGTAAAACACAAATCACTCTACTAGGTATAGGATGGAAGAAAAGTACTTCATCCATTTACGTAAACTAGGAAATATCGCGATTTTGAGTTTGATAATTTTCATTAGGTTTTTCTTTAATCAAAGTACACTACTGTATTAAGAATAAGTGTTTTTACTCACGAAGTGAGTTATCCATGCGAACGTATTCATTATGCAGTGTATATTATACTGTCTACAGCACATTGGCGTACAATATAGAGAAAGAAGTTAAATTGAAAAATAATCATAATATGAATATTTAAACACAATTTTGAAAATGGTGGCCGTTCATTTCGATACAGGCTTCAGTTCTTTTGTGCATATTATCGCACTATAGACTATTGCATCTAATTCCAATTGCCAGTTTCGTCCTTCGTACTAGTAACTCATGTTGAAATAATTCTGTACCTACTCTACATACTGTAAATTCAATCTTCACTTCTGCCCGACCCGAAAATATAAAATTACTCAGACATGCTATCTACTGTCCGTCCAAGTGGTTATGCCGCAGGATTGTAGAAAGTGAGGAAATCACGTGACAGTTAATTACTTAACGAGGCCCTTTTATTTAAGTTAAATTAAACAGCTGTATAATATTACGCAAACTTCCAATTCCTAAGAGACATTAATGTTTTCAGAAAAGAGCTAAGACAGCCCAGCTATTACAGAGGGACGAGCAGAAGCAGGTGGGGGAAATCGGGATGCGACGTAGGCAAACGGACAGTACCTGTGCGAAAATATGATTCAATATTGAAAGCTCTTTCGTCACTGGAAAACGCGAACATATTTCTGGAACGTACTATACTCAGTAACTCAGTACTGCTTACTATCTGCGGTCTTGGTTCTGTGTGGAGTTGGAATTTCATTAGTAGAAGGGGTGGGAGTGAAGTACATTCCAAAACTCAGGTACAATAAAAATTGAAGTAAAAATAAAATGATGTCCCTGTATAATTATAAAGTCAGATACCTTACATTTTGATATGTTAGAAATGTTTTCTTGTGAATAAAGAAAACGGTGTTTGGGTAGAAAATTAATAATTTCATTTGTACATGCATATAATTGCATAGTTAGATCAAGTAAAGAAATTATTATTTGGAAAATAATTATTATAATCAAGATAAAATAATAAACTATTGTTAGACACATATAAGAAGGTACTTGTAATCTTTTTGACACTGACTGTCTTCACGTGTATTTAATTAGCATGTAACACAATTTGTTAGATTTCTAATAAATGTAAATTTTCGATAATCGTAACTAACTTTATTCTAGTAATGAGTTAATGTTAGCCTACGGCGAAATTGGTATCGTAATCTGCAAGCTACGTTATTTCCTTCAACTAATTCAAAGAGAGTCTGTCGTGTTGGGTTTAGTAAGAAGGCAAGAGATTATATTAACTTGTCATGAACAGATGTCTTAACTTATTTAAGACATATTAATAAACACTTTTTCTTAATTAGCCCAAGGCAATCTAGAAGTAATTAGAAAATCCTCCACAGATTTTCCAGAGAAGCACGTCACTAACAGTTACTTTTCTGTGGCGGGTCAATGCCTGCAAGGAAGCTGAGGCGGAATTACGAATAAAAAGTACATTTCCATCATCTCAAAATCAGTTGTAAGTAACAGGACAACCAATATTTAAGTTGGACCAACCTCACCTTCAATATCACTATCACATTCAATTTCATTGTCGTCCTTAATCTGAATTTAAATCTCACCATCCTACTCACGATTAACAATTTTCCATTCCTGCCTTTGTCTTCAATCCATCCTACTCTCATCACCAATTTCATCCTCTACTTATCGCCATTTTCATCCTCTCCTTATCGCCAATTTCATCCTCTCCTTATCGCTATTTTCATCCTCTCCTTATCACCATTATCATCCTCTCCTTATCACCAATTTCATCCTCTCCTTATCACCAATTTCATCCTCTCCTTATCGCCATTTTCATCCTCTCCTTATCACCAATTTCATCCTCTCCTTATCACCAATTTCATCCTCTCCTTATCGCCATTTTCATCCTCTCCTTATCACCAATTTCATCCTCTCCTTATCGCCATTTTCATCCTCTCCTTATCGCCATTTTCATCCTCTCCTTATCACCAATTTCATCCTCTCCTTATCGCCATTTTCATCCTCTCCTTATCACCATTTTCATCCTCTCCTTATCGCCATTTTCATCCTCTCCTTATCACCAATTTCATCCTCTCCTTATCACCATTTTCATTCTCTCCTTATCACCAATTTCATCCTCTCCTTATCTCCAATTTCATCCTCTCCTTATCGCATTTTCATCCTCTCCTTATCACCAATTTCATCCTCTCCTTATCGCCATTTTCATCCTCTCCTTATCGCCATTTTCATCCTCTCCTTATCGCCAATTTCATCCTCTCCTTATCACTATTTTCATCCTCTCCTTATCACCATTTTCATCCTCTCCTTATCACCAATTTCATCCTCTCCTTATCGCCAATTTCATCCTCTCCTTATCACCAATTTCATCCTCTCCTTATCACCAATTTTATTCTCCCCTCAAAACAAATTTTATTCTCTCCTTATCACCAATTTTATCCTCCCCTTATCACCAATTTTATCCTCTCCTTATCACCAATTTTATCCTCCCCTCTTCAACAATTTCATCCACCCCTTATCACAAATTTAATCCTCCCCTTATCACCAATTTTATCCTCCCTTCTTCAACAATTTCATCCTCCCATCATCACCAATTTTATCCTACCCTCTTCAACAATTTCATCCATTCCTTATCAGCAATTTATCCTCCCTTCATCATCAATTTCGTCCTCCTTAATAACCAATTTCATCCTCTCCTCAATACCAATTTCATCTTCCCATCACCACTAATAATTTCACTCCTTGTCTCATCACAAGTTTCATCCCATCTTGCCACTATTTTCATACTAGACCTCGTATGGTGCATAATTGCACCTCTAAATTAATTTCAGTCAAATATCCAGTATTTCATAAATGCATGTCGTATAATCTCCTCATAAAATAGGTCTTAACTTTCCCCTTCTGTCGCAGAAGCAAATATGAATGTAGTCCTCCATTGTTTGTAGAAGGATATACATTTTTAATGGGAACTACAGTATTAACAATTGTGGCTCGGATGCTACGCTACCCGCCAGGCAAATACAGCAATGACGTTACTTTAAGCTGTACCAAATCGTGCGTCATTGTTATTTCTTGCAGTACATAAAGTTGTTGACATATATTTTACACTAATCACACATATTAATAGTAATATACAAATAGTAATGTATGTTACAAGAGCGGTATGTTGACGTTTTCATGGTCGAGGAAAAGATTGAAAAAGCGAAACGTAGTTGAGCTTTTTTAATTTCCGAGAACATGAAAACAAACATACCGCTCGTGTATTGTACATTATTTTGTGCGAAGATCGTTTATTACATACCTGAAAGACGAATTTCTAATTAGTTACAATGAAACCTCCATGTTGGTTTCTGTTTAATGACGGCAACTTCGGAAAACCAAATATCTTTCTTCAACATTGTTGCTATAAAATGTTTTCTGTGTTTACTATACTCCAGCAGGCCGTGATATACGTCTGTCTCCCCCCCCCCCAGTCTATAAATGCGAACTTAAAACAAAGGGTAAGGTTATGTAATGATTTATTTTTCATTTTAATATTTTAACAATAATATTTATATAACATATTGCAGTAATAACATCGGCATCTGGTATCTTGTTGATTTTTTCACGGCTTCCTTAATGTTATTTGTATCAGGAATGCAATAAGTTTCGTGGAGTAGTAGACTTTACTTAATTTTTGCAAATATTTAAAAACAATAATTAACATTGCAATTTAGGTGAAATTGCAGTGGTAAGTTTCCAATTTATAATTATTACTATGTTAAACGTCTCTAAAAATAGTATGTTAAAAGCCTAAAGCAGTAAAATGAATGTCGCGCTTAAGCGGTAAGAAGAGGGAAATTGTTATGTGTGTTACGTTGGGAATACTGAATGTGGTATTTCACACTTACCGCGTATTGGTTGTGTGCGGAAAGCAAGCAAATACGCACGATCTCTCACAAAGTTAATTTACACTAATTTTTTAGTAAATAAATGTTAATCCGTGTGCGAAAGTGGGCAATCTGGATTAAAAAAAGAAGGTGCGGGATATTTACATTCCACAACTTTATTTATAGCAGCGTTCGTTTGCTTTCAAAAACAGACAACTCTACTTTAAATATGGCTTCATTTGATTTCAAAAATGTACAGTTTCATGACTTAGTTTCAGAGATGGACAACTCCACTTTTTAAATTGAAATTACGACCTGAATATTAATTTTAATCACATTTTGTGACTGAAAAAAATGTTTCTATGATCTATGACAGTATTTAAAAAAAATGTACGCATAACGGTGACATTGGTTTCCAAGGATTTAGTTTGTCGCCCCTCCTGTTAAAAAAAAAAAAAAAAAAAAAAAAAAAAAAGTGGAGTTGTCCAACTTTGATACCAAACTCCTCAATTATGTTTATAAAACACTTCTTTCATCCACTTCTTCAATTAGGCTAATTTTTTTTTATCCATGTATCAAGAAGTTATGATAATAGTACATTATGCAACGAGCCTATAATGATATTAATTAAAAATCGAGTATGGATATTTATGAAACGAGCGCAAGCGAGTTTCATAATTTTCATACGAGCTTCTTAATTACCATTATAGGCGAGTTTCATACGATTTTTTATGCTCGACCATATTTCTAACTTGAAATTACCGGTATTCAGATGTATACATTTTATTTGTATCTGACAAGATCGGAAGTGACCTTGTTCTAGGTCGTGAATTGTGAGATGTGCGCAGACGCGGAAGTATTGATTTTTTCCGAGGAACAATAATGTCATTGACCTTGACGTAGTCCCGTTAAACTTGATAATATTATAATATTATAACCTTGATAATTGAATTCGACATTGAAAAACGAGATGACAAATTGAATTTATTTAAATATTATTTACAATTAACGCTAATTATTATAGTAACAGAGCATAACCTTCTGCGACAATATTGGATTTCCAGCCTCCGTGACTTTTCGCTAATTCTCTTTCGATTGCATATCCGGTTTTATAACGGTACAAAGCTGACTTGTCATTGGCTGAACACATGTAAGCTGAGTTATCATTGGCTGAAGACATGTACTTTAATGAGTAGGTGTACTTTAATGACATGCATTAAAGGACTGCTACCAGATGTATAATTAGTACATTTCGGCATGGTCGAGCATAAAAATTAATACGTAATATTCCCATTATTCATTTATGAATACCGATCTGAACTAACCACATTGCCTCTATTAACACCAATCCATAACTAACCGCGAAATTCTTAATTGTTTCAACTTCAATCAATTCTAAATTTATAAGTATAGTCTGATTATGTACCACGTTAAACGCTTCGAAACAATCAAGCGAATGACGTGATAGAAGGCAGAACTCTCATCTCTTTCCTTTGACTTGGCGTGCTGGAATATATACAATATCTTAGGAATGTCTGATACGCAGACCATGTCATCTGTCTTCGTGAAGACGGTGAAGCGTTCAGACAATTTTATGAATAGATTTTGTGGTATGAGAGACATTTATTCTGATAAAATTCATAAAATACCCAATGTGAATAGCAAAGGGGCAATATTCTACTCTAAGTCTAAACGAATGTGTGGTGGAAGAGGATTGCATGTAGTAAATTCTCCTAGTCACCGACTCGCTCAAGAAGTAACGCTATTGCCTGATAATTGTAATCCGAGGCCTGGGTTTGAATCGTGCCGGTTATCTTGTAGAATTTTTCCGAGATTTTCCCTAAGACAAATATGAGATAAACCAATGGCGAACCTTTCGGCCTCATCTTGGCAATTCCTTCGACACCTCGCAGTTGATACAGCGTCGTAAAAGAACAGACAAAACTATCATGTGCTGCCTTAAGCAATGATGTTTACTCAAGCTGACCACAAGGATAGGATTTCGATACTTTGCGAATGTATAAAGTTGGTTGAAAAATTGTACACGTATGGCACAGGAACGAAAGGATCTTACCCTTGAATGATGATTATGATGATGATGATGATGATGACAATGACATTGACGACGACGATGATGATAATGCAACAACGATGACTATTCCGAAGACGATCGCAATGACGACGATGATAATGGCGATGACTATGACAATAACGACAACAATGACGACGATGCCGATGACAACAATGACGACGATGCCGATGACAATAATGGCGACGATGACGATGATAATGAAGGCAATGATGACAACAACAACGATAATATAAATAAAATAATGACTACGATAACGATAATAATGGCAGTGACAAATAAATAAATAAACAAATAAATAATGACGAAGATGACAACAACAACGATGATAATATAAATAAAATAATGACTACGATAACGATAATAATGGCAGTGACAAATAAATAAATAAACAAATAAATAATGACGAAGATGACAACAACAACGATGATAATATAAATAAAATAATGACTACGATAACGATAATAATGGCGGTGACGAATAAATAAATAAACAAATAAATAATGACGAAGATGACAACAACAACGATGATAATATAAATAAAATAATGACTACGATAACGATAATAATGGCGGTGACGAATAAATAAATAAACAAATAAATAATGACGAAAATGACAAAAACGATGATAATACAAATAAAATAATGACTACGATAACGATAATAATGGCGGTGACAAATAAATAATGACGAAGATGACAACGACAACGATGATAATATAAATAAAATTATGACTACGATAACGATAATAATGGCGGTGACAAATAAATAAATAAACAAATAAATAATGACGAAGATGACAACAACAACGATGATAATATAAATAAAATAATGACTACGATAACGATAATAATGGCAGTGACAAATATATAAATAAACAAATAAATAATGACGAAGATGACAACAACAACGATGATAATATAAATAAAATAATGACTACGATAACGATAATAATGGCGGTGACGAATAAATAAATAAACAAATAAATAATGACGAAAATGACAAAAACGATGATAATACAAATAAAATAATGACTACGATAACGATAATAATGGCGGTGACAAATAAATAATGACGAAGATGACAACGACAACGATGATAATATAAATAAAATTATGACTACGATAACGATAATAATGGCGGTGACAAATAAATAAATAAACAAATAAATAATGACGAATATCATGATGGCGACGATGATAATGGCAATGATGATAATATAAATAAAATAATGACTACGATGGCGTTAATAATGACGATGACAAATAAATAAACAAATAAATAATGACGTATATCATGATGGCGGCGATGATAATGGCAACGATGATAATATACATAAAATAATGACTAAAATGGCGATAATGATGATGGCAAATAAATAAATAAACAAATAAATAATGACAACGATGATAATATAAATAAAATAATGACTAAGATGGCGATAATAATGACGACCACAAATAAATAACTAAGCAAATAAATAATGACGCCTATGATGATGGCGACGATGATAATGACAACGATGATAATATAAATAAAATAATAACTACGATAACGATAATAATTGCGGTGACAAATAAATAAATAAACAAATAAATAAAGACGAATATCATGATGGCGACGATGATAATGGCAACGATGATAATATACATAAAATAATGACTAAAATGGCGATAATGATGGCAAATAAATAAATAAACAAATAAATGACAACGATGATAATATAAATAAAATAATGACTACGATGGCGATAATAATGACGACCACAAATAAATAACTAAACAAATAAATAATGACGCCTATGATGATGGCGACGATGATAATGACAACGATGATAATATAAATAAAATAATAACTACGATAACGATAATAATGGCGGTGACAAATAAATAAATAAACAAATAAATAATGACGAATATGATGATGACGGCGATGATGATAACGATGATATGAAAAAATGACTGCGATGGCGATAATAATGACGATGGCAAATAAATAAAACAAATAAATAGTGACGAATATGATGATGACGGCGACGATGATAATGACAACGATGATAATATACATAAAATAATGATTAGAATGGCGATAATGATAATGGCAAATAAATAAATAATGACTACGATGACGTTCATAATAATAAATATGTAAATGAATAATGATGATGCTGGTAAACAAAGACTAGCTTGGTAATTTACGCAGCACTGCATTGTCATACATGATCTCTATGGTAGCGTCGCAGGATGTGCACGGCCTGGCAGCACTTCATTTGGCTCGGATTGTGTTCCTCTACCCAATTTCCCTTGTGTTCAATTCGTTCCGCACGGCGTGCTAGGATTCCCACTTCTATTTATAGGTTTTTGTCTACCAATTCTCTCCCCCGACGCCCACGACATCCATTTTGGCACCGCCCCCGAACTCTGCTCTACCTTACTGGAATTAAATGTGAGTTGTTTCTTTTACCAGCGGGCTGCCAGCCAAAGAATCGCAGAACTTGTTAGTTCCAGCCACCACGTTCAACGTGCGGTTAATTCTTTCGTTGGGCGTGAATATTTTAGGCTGACTGAAGCTGAGGAAAGCGCATTGTGCCTTCTAATTACCAGGAACCAATTGCAGCAGTTAAAAGTTAATCAGTTTTCATTACGGCACAAGCAGTCCCCTTTCTGCTCGCTATTCGATGATGAACTTTCCAGGGAAATTCTATAAATGGATTTTAATTTTGTGATATTATCAGAAATGCACAAAAGGAAAGGAAATAAAAAATTAGATTACATATTTTAAAACAATGGTACCTCCTTTACTAATGCACTGTTCAGAAAAACGTATCATAGAGTCCTGTGATTGGTTACCTAAAGCCTTCAAGCAACAATGTAAGTATGTATGGAGTACAGCTTGACAGAATCCAACGCTACTTATAGGGAGGGTCACATATGAAGAGTTCCTAAACAGCAAATATTGCCGTCTTGCCAATGTTGCCAACTGTTACCAGGTATCACACGATCCTACGTATTAAATGACTTATTTACTTACCGTACTTTATGTTGGAAAGTTATTCTAAATAATTCAATAATTTGTGACATATTTTCACAGGCGAACTATAGCCTACGAGAAAGGGATCAACATGTCAAGTATTTTTTCTGGCAATACGAAATTCATTGGTTTGGCTAAACAATTGACTCACGAGACCTAACCTAAAAATGTATTTTGTTTGGCCACATGAAATTATTAGTACTAACTCCGAAAACTTACCTGATTATAGTCTTGAATTGTAACCACAACGCAACACATAAAATAACTATTATGTATTAATATTAATACTTACTTACTTACTGGCTTTTAAGGAACCCGGAGGTTCATTGCCGCTCTCACATAAGCCCGCCATTGGTCCCTATCCTGAGCAAGATTATCATCATATCCCACCTCCCTCAAATCCATTTTAATATTACCTTCCCATCTACGTCTCGGCCTCCCTAAAGGTCTTTTTCCCTCCGGCCTCCCAACTAACACTCTATATGCATTTCTGGATTTGCCCATACGTGCTACATGCCCTGCCCATCTCAAACGTCCGGATTTAATGTTCCTAATTATGTCAGGTGAAGAATACAATGCGTGCAGTTCTGCGTTGTGTAACTTTCTCCATTCTCCTGTAACTTCATCCCTCTTAGCCCCAAATATTTTCCTAAGCACCTTATTCTCAAACACCCTTAATCCCTGTTCCTCTCTCAAAGTGAGAGTCCAAGTTTCACAACCATATAGAACAACCGGTAATATAACTGTTTTTAAATTCTAACTTTCAGATTTTTCGACAGCAGACTGGATGATAGACGCTTCTCAACCGAATAATAACAGGCATTTCCCATATTTATTCTGTGTTTAATTTCCTCCCGAGTATCATTTATATTTGTTACTGTTGCTCCCAGATATTTGAACTTCTCCACCTCTTCAAAAGATAAATTTCCAATTTTTATATTTCCATTTCGTACAATATTCTCGTCACGAGACATAATCATATACTTTGTCTTTTCGGGATTTACTTCCAAACCTAACTCTTTACTTGCTTCCAGTAAAATTCCTGTGTTTTCCCTAATCGTTTGTAGATTTTCTCCTAACATATTCACGTCATCCGCATAGACAAGCAGCTGATGTAACCCGTTCAATTCCAAACCCTCTCTCTTATCTTAGACTTTCCTAATGGCATACTCTAGAGCAAAGTTAAAAAGTAAAGGTGATAGTGCATCTCCTTGCTTTAGCCCACAGTGAATTGGAAACGCATCTGACAGAAACTGACCTATACGAACTCTGCTTAATTATTAATATATATATATATATATATATATATATATATATATATAAATATATTAATATTAATATTGATATTAATTAATTATTAGTATGTTCAAATTTCATTAGCTTCCAGTAACCGGCATAGAAATCTAGTACAATTTTAATTTCATGGAACTCAGTACCGACTAATATTGTCGATATTTTTGTTCTCAGCTGCCAACATACCAGTAAAAAATCACTAGGCCTACCATTTGTAGTATCGAAATTCGAAACGAAGTTTTCAAAAGAAAATTCAACTTGCAAACTAGAAAATCACCACAATCCACTAGCATATGTAGTAATGGGGAGGAAATGGTTAGGTTTCACCCTTAGGATATGAAGTAAGCTGACCCGGACTACAGTTCAGGTTAGCTTTTCAGTGAACATATGAAAACAAAACACAACTAGGTGGATGGAAATGAGTGCTACAATAGAATAATTTAGTACCGAACACCGTCATTTGAAAAGAAGAAAATGTATTTTATCAGAAAGGAGAATTTTTCATTTCAAACACATAAAATGTTTACAGTCATTGATTTAATGTGTAGAGATTCGTAAAGCACTCACACATTATTTGTTTTATTTCAAGTTTTGTGCTGAGATTTATATTTTTTATTTGTTAATTCCAAACTTTAATTAGATCTAAAATAATTAAATGCGTTTTACTTATTGTAAAAATCAGGTGTAGACAAATGCCGGGCGCCAGGTAACCACGGCGACTAAAAATTGTATGTGGCGCCTCAATTGTTTATCGAGTTCAAAATATTTTAAGACTTCAATTTCTTTTATATCATTACGACTAATACATAATGTTAAGAAAATCGATTACAGGAAGAAATGCAAATGTGCTTTCTAAATTAATATCGTGTCAAGAATATTACAGGTAAAGAATGAACTATCCAGGAGTATCATTTCTTTAATTAGCTAATATTCTGAATACGATGTAAGAGTAATGGAACGGAGAAAAATTCTCTCCGACGCCGGGATTTGAACCCGGGTTTTCAGCTCTACGCGCTGATGCTTTATCCACTAAGCCACACCGGATACCACCCCGGCGTCGGACAGAATCGTCTCAGATTAAGCTCCAACTCTTGGGTTCCCTCTAGTGGCCGCCCTCTGCACTACGTCATAGATATCTATGAACGTAGGACCGAAGTCCACACATGTGCTGAGGTGCACTCGTTATGAGTGACTAGTTGGCCGGGATCCGACGGAATAAGCGCCGTCTTAAATCACGAAGCAATTTACGCATATCATATATATTATTTTAATGTACCGAAGTACATATGATATTTCCATGCAGATATTCTGCGTCATCATACGATGTAAGAGTAATGGAAGGGAGAAAAATTCTCTCCGGCGCCGGGATTTGAACCCGGGTTTTCAGCTCTACGTGCTGATGCTTTATCCACTAAGCCACACCGGATACCATTAAAATAATATATACGATATGCGTAAATCACTTCGTGATTTAAGACGGCCCTTATTCCGTCGGATCCCGGCCAACTAGTCACTCATAACCAGTGCACCTCTGCAAATGTGTGGACTTCGGTCCTACGTTCATAGACATCTATGACGTAGTGCAGAGGGCGGCCACTAGAGGGAACCCAAGAGTTGGAGCTTAATCTGAGACGATTCTGTCCGACGCCGGGGTGGTATCCGGTGTGGCTTAGTGGATAAAGCATCAGCACGTAGAGCTGAAAACCCGGGTTCAAATCCCGGCGCCGGAGAGAATTTTTCTCCGTTCCATTACTCTTACATCGTATGTTGACGCAGAATATCTGCATGAAAATATCATATGTACTTCGGTACATTAAAATAAAATAAAAAAAATAATATATATAATATTCTGAAGCTAAAAATGTGTTGTGAATTCCATAGTTGCTTCGTACAGATTTTTTTCGATTTTTAACTAAAAAATTACATTTTCTAAAGCATTTATCACAACAATTGTTACAAATCACGCCACTCTTGTAAATTCTTCAAGACTGTACATTAGGATGCATAATTAAACTGCAAAGAATCAAGTTCCTAAAGTCGTATGATTTGTAGCAATTTTTTGTCATAAGTGCGTAAGAATGATGTAATTTTTAGTTAGAAATTGAAAAACAAAATCTGTACAAAGTAACTGACAACACGGTTCACTCAAAATTAATTTCTTGTGCTATTTAATGAAAGATCATGTGATAGGTCCCTTCTTTTTCGTGAACCTACAGTGACTGGCAAATCCTATCTAGACATGTTTGTTCTATTTGTACCGCAGCTTCCTGGTGGAACAATTTACAAGAGAAGACGGCGTTTCTCACTTCACATGCCAATCTAGTTACATCTCCATGGCAACCACATCATTACTATATAAATTGCAAGGGGTGCACTAACAAACGTCGGTAGATTTATTTCTGTTTGTCGCATACATATTCAGTTTCCTGTTTCTTTTACTGGTGTTTTAACGGTGTATATACAGTAGGTGTAGATTTCAGTGTAAAAATATCACAATTTGTAAGACGATACCTGGATTCGTCCGAGAAGAGCACAGACTGCCACTGGTTCAGGTTCCAATCCGCATGGTTTTCAGCAAACGTAAGTCTTGCTGTCTTATACTCATTTGTCAAACGCCTTTTTGGACGAATATTCTTTTCCTTAGGCCCAATTGTATAAAACTCCCTGACTAAAGATCAACTTTGATCGAAGATCGAAAAGTGAACCGAGTTCAGACACTTCTTCTATTGTATAAAACTTTTCTGCGATCAAATTACCTTGGTTCAAATGCAATCTAAGTTCACGTGAAAAGGATTTGGCAACATCGCATAAACAGGTGAAATACGTGATGCGCGGACAGGTTTGTTCAGTGTTGCCAATCTAGCGACTTTAACTCTTTTTCAACAACAATTTCTTTTCACTTTTATATTGCTTAAATAGGGATTTAGTGACCTTTTTAGCACCCCATAGTGACAAAATTTAATCTTTCTTTGTTGATAATGAGAAATCTAGCGACTTTACAACTACTTTTTGGCGACTCTCCGTACACTCTGTTGGAGACACTGGTTTTTTGTGCAATGTAAATAATGGCGGACAATAAGAAGAAGGTTGACTGTTCTCCGAGTTGTTATCATGTTATGGTGTTTGATACTGCTAAACATAATAAAGCTTTATAAAACGACAATTTTCGTTTAGTAATACAGTTAATTGAAAATTTATGAATGTACCTATCATATCCATTAATAATTAATGGTTGTTATAAACATAATATAATTATAGTTAATGCTATTTGATACTGCTGAACACGATAGAGCCTTATAAAATATAAGATTGTTTGTGTATTAAGGCAAGAAATTGAAAGAAATATATATAAATGTACCTATCATATCTATTAATATTAATAATAATGGATATTTTATTTGCACAATCTGTCACTCGTATATTTCAAACAGAAAAGAAATAACTGAACTTGGATCATCTAACTTAATCGGAGAAATTTCTTCAGTCAAAGTTGACTTTAGTTTGAGACAAATTAATCTCAAATTAGACTTTATACAACACAAAATTCAAAGTTCAGCTGAAACAAGGATCAATTTAACCTCTGATCTAAGATTAAATGGTTTATACAATCGGGCCTTAATCTGTTCCTTACCGTTTGGTTTGAAACCCAGATTTCGGAATCCATGTAGAGGTCATTCTGGAAGTCTCTTGCAGTTTTTGTACGTTGTCGAAGAGCAGATAGGACAATGTATCTGTCATCCTGGGTGCTTGTTTTACATTTACGGCTCTGGCCAGGTTTTCTACAATACTGACCTGTCTCTCTGTGCCTGTTGCGTAACCTGGACACCACTGAAGGAGAAACCTCAAGCTCTCTAGCCACTTGTCTCAGTGATTGACCTTGTCGTAAAAGAAGTAGAGCATGATACACTTCAAACTCATTTAAATGCCTCATTTTGTCAGAGAGTTTAATAAACAAGGCAATAATCAGCATCCGTCACTATAGCAAGGTCAGAAAGCTTACCAATTAGAAGTTGTCAGTGCCTTCCGTAATCAAAGATTTCTGCATATTTGTTATTTCAGGTAATTACTCCGTATTTAGGCCATGGATCTTTAAAATTTGTATCCAGATATTAAATTAATGTTCCAATTTACATATTATCCAATTTTCAGCATAACAGCTTAAAAAAACACTAACTTATTCAATTTCTTACAAGTGTTCCTCTAATTGTTTTGAGCAGTGTATCTTGCAAAATTCCTTGTATATGTTACATAATCATTTATATTGCACTTAGAGTTCTTTTAATTGTATTCTTCAATCTTGTAGATTTCTTTTAAATTGTTGTTACTTTTTTAAATTCTATCTTTCTAAATCTTGTTATATAGGTAATATGTTTTCCTCCTTTAAAGTGATATTTTTTGTTGTATATTTTTTTCTGTAACTTGTGTTTTATGGTCACCTGGGATGTCAGACAGCTTTAAGTATTTCCTCATACATTTCTTGGTCAAATATATAGAAATGTGAAGATATTTATCTTTTTTTTTTTAAATTTGTGACAAACACTTTTCCTTATCGAGAACTAGCAATAGTAATGATGGTACATCTTCAATGGTTGGTAGAAACAATGGTTTTCTTACGAATTTTTACGTTTTAAGAGGAGACGATGGTATTTTTTTTAACTTTTTTCCTATTTGGTGTAAAATATTAATTTTTTGTACCCGTATGTAGAGAGCTCATAGCTGTAGCAGCTCTATCAAATATAAATATTTTGAAAAAAATTATTTGGAGGGCCCAGATTTCAAAAAAATATATACCCAATGTAGGATTTTACTAAAACCGATAAATTTAAACCATTTTTAAAGAGAGATTCAAACCATTTTTTGCAATGTACCAGCAAAAGCATTCTCTACAATCTGTCTGTAACAGAATTTTACGTTTGTAAAATAAACAATTAAAATTTAATAACACTTTCTTTATTTCCTTTTTCGCAAACAAACGGGCAGATTTTAAAAATGAAATCTACTAACAAAATTCTGTTACAGAGAAAAGTTTCCTAATAACCTAAAGAATGTGTGTTCTAAATTTCATGCATGTATCTTTAATAGTTCAGAAATTATATTCATTTTTATCTGCCAATGTAGCAAAAAAATGAAGTTACCGGAAACAACGATGAAGGGGTCGTGTGACTTAAAAATCCATAGCGCAGGAAGTTTAAAAATGGCGTCTCAACATCTGATAAGGGCACAAATACCCGTAAAATATTATCCAATGCATTCTATACATATTAAAGAGTATTTTAAATACTTTTTTTTAATTTAATTTAACCGGAAACAATAATGAAAAGGGACGTGTGATTTAAAAATCCATACCGTACCGCAGGTAGTTTAAAAATGGCGTCTCAACATCCGCTAAGATCACAAATACCCACAAAATGATATGCAATGCATTCCAAACATATCACAGAGTATTCTAAAGAATTTTTTTTTATTTGCTCATTTTTCACGAAAAAATATCGTCCTCTCCCCTTAAAGGTGATTGTGTTTTTTTCTTGTTAGAAGTGAGGAAGGGGACATTCCACGCACTACGACCTGAGGTCTATTGTACATACCTCTATATGGGATGAGTTGCATGCCCAGCGATCCTCTACGCGCACCGACCTAACCACTTGACCCCCTTAACGACCGGTCCCTACAGCCAACAGAGTCCAAGTACCACTCCTGCTTCGGCAACCCCCCCCCAAGACTCCCTTAAAGGTCCGAGGCGGAAGTCCTCCCCCGAGAAGGTCTGCCCCGGGTTCCGTTGCAGAAGCTATCCATCATCACTTGAATACAATCCACGGAGGCCGGTCGAGAGAGCCAGCAGCTTCGGAGGGCCGCCTGTAGAGCGAAGAAGTAACGGGATGATGAATGAAAGTATGATTGGGAGGAAAGGAAGTGACAAAGATGAGTAGGGTTCCAATCGCCTGGTAAAGTTACCTGACATTCATCCATAGGAGTGAGGGGAAAAATCCTAAAAATCTTCACCCAGGCAACTCGTCCCGAAAGCGAATCGAATCCGGGCCCGCTGGGTTCGGAGTTAGACTCGCTAACCCCTCAGCCACAACGGTGGACAGGTGGTAGTGTTTAGAAGCACTACCGAGTAGAATTCAATATGTCTGAAAAAATTATGTTTTTGCTCGTAAACCGCAGGATCTGCGTCACTTTCCGTGAAAATCAATGAAAATTGTAGGTTATGTTCTGCTATCTGTAAATCAGTATCCAAACGTTGTGAATTGTGTATCTAGAAAAAGGACCTCTCTATTTTGAACATAATCTGTCAAGGAATGTACAGTCAAATGTAAATTGAATGTAATTAAATGTAAGGAAGCGTTTGGGGAAATTGACTTTTTACCCACCCTGTATCCCTCCTGTTTATTGTTCTGGTGCACACATTCACATTAATGGTCTCTCTAATTACGCATTCCCAATAACGTGGCATTCTAACTAATCATTGGTCTAATCAAACAAAATCCGGTGTTCCCGATTGACGCAGTGTTCCGCTATTGCAGACGTATCCGTTGATATATGCTTCGATATAACATAGGCTACTGCCTAAATTAAGTTATAAATATGAAATACTCGTACAAACTTAAAATATGATATGCAACGGTGAAGAGGAATTCTGAAGGGAAAAGACTTCGAAAGGACACAATTACAAATATTGGGTGGTATGCATAAAGTTATAGTATTACCTTTTGCTTTTACTGTAGAAGATTCTTGAAGTAGAAGTATATACTTCGTTTTGTATGCATAAACCTGATACTACTACTACGAAGTATGTACTACGCAGCGGTAGTATAAACTATACAGCGTATTCCGAATCTCACAGGTGAGCAATCCGATGGCATCACGGTGTTCCGAATTCCACCGATGACGTCATTGATGCTCCACCGGTGTCGCACCGGTGCCATCAACTTGCAGAGGTGGTGGCAGTCTCCATCAGCCGCCATCAGTGAATCTGATTGGTTCTTGTATAGGGCGGGAATTAGCAGACGAATGACATCGTGCACTGTTGTGTTCTGCTTTAGTTCTGCTGTATTGTTTGTAATGAGCACAACGTAAAAACAATATGTTAATGGCTTATGAGCGAACATGTCAACGGACCAGTTATTACTACCGGTTCAAGAAATAAGTTGTTCATGATCTCTTTTCTTTGAACGAGATGGCAGTACGAAAATTTCGCAAAATTTTGCTAGCGTAACACAGATAACCACTTACACGGTCGCCATGACAGCATCGATTCTTCCAGCAGTTTTGTTCCTTATTTTCGTTGCAACGTGACGTCATTGATCCCACCGGACCGGTGAGATTCGGAATACGCTGATAGAGAGTATTCGATTATTATCGATTATCGACAGTACTTCGGGTTTATCCGCTATGATTCGTTAGTTTTCGCCTTACATGTAAGGTACACGTACCAAATAACGCCACCTTAACACTTCAGTCACTTTTGCTCTGGAAATAAGTTATGTACAAACACGAAAATTATGAAATAGAAACTGTAATCTTATCTTTACAAAGTAGCACAATGAAAATGGATATATTATATGCAGAACAAGAATTAGAACTCAAATAAGAAAACTTTGTAAACTGGCGTTATTAGGAACAGGTTGTCCAATTAATGCCGCCTATTTTCTAGTAACCTATACACTTATAATTGTTAATTAATTATTTTTCCTAAGCAACAGAAATTGAACTAAGCGACTAAATTTCAGTTTCTGTTAATAAAAGATACAACATCACTCAATACTAATGAAAGATTCTTGATCTGAAACTGAAACACCAGATGGATTAGGAAAATATGTTTTCCAGTGACTCCTTACTTTAAAAAAAGAGACAATGTGACACAGTAGAAAGTTATTAAACACAAAACATTTAACTTAGTTTAATATGAATGTTTTCCAGTAAGTAAAACAAAAAAAAAATTAAGTTATATAAAATAAAAAAAAATTAAGAGTTCGATAAGCAATTCAAAAATATCATCACTGCACATTCTGAACATTTGTAAGTTGAAAGCTTAGTGATTTTCCTGATGTTTTCACACTGATGCTGTACTGTCAGCCTTAGTGCTAACATAACCTAAAATTTTGTCTGTAGACCTTTAACGCCACATGGCGTTAAAGCTCTACTGAGTACTTGATAAATGACATGCCTGTTACTCTAACATTTTCATTTTATAGATAGCAAACACTTTCTATACATAGAAGAATGTTTAAGGATCACGAAAATATATAGTTTAATATAGTTATTATTTGCTCAACACACAAAATAAAATATTGCCTCTTACCTTGACATAAGAACAGCCATTCACTATCAACACACAACAGGAAAATGATGGAATATAATGTCACTCGTAAATGTCAGCGGACAGCTAGTAACTCATTTCATCATAGATTGCAAGCCAATGCAGGCTACAGTAGTGCACTACCGAAAACTTGTGTCGTTAACAAATTTTAATAGGGTGGCGTTAAAGGTATACATGACGTTATTTGGCTCAGGGACCTAATTTATAATAAATTTCTGGTGGGTGAAATTGATTGTCGTCCTTAAAATTTAGATGATTTAACAATAAAATGAACAATTACAACGAAGTGGGAATTGTAAAGGTAGAGATTGGTTTTTGTTGATCTACTAAAAGGATACCCAGCATTACTAAACAAATTGTAAACTCCTGCCGCAAGAAGTAACAAAGAAAAAGCCATCCAGGTTATGAACGCTGAAGTGAAGTTTACAGTGGTAAAAATTGATGAAAAGCGAATTATGAAGAAAATAAATAACATGAAAATTGAGTAAAGTCAAAATCGGAAGGATCCAAAATGTTATTCATTAAATTAACGTGTAACCTAAATATTGTAGGCACTTGGAGTATTTTCACGTAAATTAAATGTACCGGTATTATAATTACACATACATCATAGAATCATTTTGCTAAAAATATAAATATATAAATAATAAATCAAGTAACAGAATTCCAGTTAACTTATCTCAAAATCATCATTTGAGTAGTCCATTACAAAAATTGATCGTATGAAATTTTTTATTTATAAAACCTAAGATATAAATTTTTATAATCGCGTTCAGATGGTTCTCATCTTTTCTTGTAGGATTTTCTAGTGTAAATTTACATAAATTCTGCAATTTTAAACTGTACAAACGCTTATGCAAAGCTAACAAAGTCTCAAACAGGGTAAACTACGATTTTTCTTAGTTTATAATTAGAAGTATTTATTCATTCATTCATTTATTTAAATTTAAATATACAGAATGCAGAATATAATTACAACAATAGAAATAGAAATAAAATAATACAATCAATATAAAAAAGGAGATAGAGTAATATTAACAAAATTTGAGGACCGAATGAGCAGCTCTCGTGTTCGGTCACAGTTCAGATATATTATTAATAGGCATATAAGAGAATATACAAAATAAAATAAAATAGGAACTAAAATTAAAATTACAGCTAAAGTGAAATTATACAATATAATAGGCCTATATTAATATAAGAGGAATATAGAAAATTAAATAAAATAAAATAGGAAATAAAAATTAAAATAACGGCGGCAATGAATTTATATAATATAATATTAACATAGAGAAGAATAATATCGTACGTAAATAAAGTAGGACAATTTATGAAAAATATATATTCCAAAATTATAGAATACAAATATAATGTAGGCTGATTAATTCATACACATAGGCTATAAATTTATTTAATCAAATTGAAGACATTAACACGTTTCTAATTTTCTTGTTATATTTTAGTGGGTTACATGTTAGAACTTCTGGATGTAATTTAGTTAAAGCATTATACAACCGAGGGCCAAAATTAATGCTATGCTTTAGACCAGCAGATGTGAGACATTTAGGTTCTACTAATGTTGAATTATTAGTTCGTCTTGTGTCATGATTATGTGCCTGTAATATAAACTTATTATGATTTTTATGATAAAATTTTAACAGAGTATATTTATAAATTTGTTCAATATTAAATACATTAAATTCAGAATAAATTAATTTAGTTGGATAATCAAAACGTTTCTTCAAACAAAAAGTAGAAGTATATACATCTTGTTATGCATACAAATAGTAGTTTATACTACCAATTCTAGCATAAACTAAACACGGCCTTCTAGATCAACTTTCTGCTACGGAGGAAAGAATTTACTATGAGTTTTTTTATACATAAATTATCGTAGTATATACTACGAAAATCTTAGCAACAGCATAAACTTTAACTTTATGCATACCACCCATCGTCTTCGGTGCGTATCCTAACTTATGTAACTGGAAATAACGCATTGAATCGAACAGGTAAAAGAAGACATCAATTCGTAAACATTCTGAATGACATTTTTCGATAAGAACTACCAACGTATTTCTGTTCCTTAACAAGTTCAACAGACCACAGTTGTGTAGTAAAGTATAAAAACCTGCTATTCCTCGTTTGTATTTATATTTACAAAAAGTTTCGTGCAGGCTTGAAAAATGTTATTTTTACACGACTGTAGTCATAAATGTTTTGTAGCAGACGCACACGTACATCTGTTTTGTATTTTCGACTAGTTCAGCTTCAAAGAATCCTCTAATGAACCCATTCATACGGCGCTGGAGGAGAGCCTTTTATTTTTCACGCCAACGTCCTCGTTATATTTGCATAAATAATGACGTTTTACCTTAGCTGACGTCATAACAAAAAGTTGGTAACGAAGTGAAATGAAAAAGTATATCTTCCGTCTATTAGTTGAATTATCCAGAATGAACGTGCCCTGCTACTCCCATGACAGTTTTCTACACAAAATTTAATTCGCTTCTTCATAATTGCGAAATAGCCCTCCTCCGTAGCTTCTAAGTCTAGGAAGTTATGGGACCGGGATTGATTTCCGGCGGGAAATTGGAGGTATGTCTCCCTTCCAGAGGGACTGATTAAATGCTACTTGTCTTGTGTTTGTCCTGTTTTTGGTGAAGCTGTGAGCTTGTTCTGTGTTCATTACTTGGTTAAGGATACTGTTGTTCAACCACCCACCCATCCACTTATTAATTAATTTATTTATTCTTTATTTATTTACTTCTTTATTTATTTATTTATTTATTCTTTATTTATTTACTTCTTTATTTATTTATTTATTTATTTATTTATTTATTAACTTCTTTATTTATTTACTTCTTTATTTCCTTATTTATTTATTTACTTCTTTATTTATTTATTTACTTCTTTATTTATTTATTTACTTCTTTATTTACATATTTATTTACTCATTTATTTATTTATTTGCTTTTTATTTACATATTTATTTACTCATTTATTTATTTATTTGTTTTTTTATTTACATATTTATTTACTCATTTATTTATTTGCTTATTTATTTACATATTTATTTACTCATTTATTTATTAACTTCTTTATTTACTTCTTTATTTACATATTTATTTACTTATTTATTTATTTACTTCTTTATTTATTAACTTCTTTATTTACTTCTTTATTTACATATTTATTTACTTATTTATTTATTTACTTATTTATTTATTAACTTCTTTATTTACTTCTTTATTTACATATTTATTTACTTATTTATTTATTTACTTCTTTATTTATTAACTTCTTTATTTACTTCTTTATTTACATATTTATTTACTTATTTATTTATTTACTTATTTATTTATTAACTTCTTTATTTACTTCTTTATTTACATATTTATTTACTTATTTATTTATTTACTTATTTATTTATTAACTTCTTTATTTACTTCTTTATTTACATATTTATTTACTTATTTATTTATTTACTTTTTTATTTCCTTATTTATTTATTTATTTATTTATTTATTTATTTATTTATTTATTTATTTGCTTTTTTATTTACATATTTATTTACTTTTTTACTTCCTTATTTATTTATTTACTTCTTTATTTATTTACTTTCTTATTTACTTATTTATTTATTTACTTCTTTATATCCTAATTTATTTACTTACTCCTTGATTGATTGACTGATTGACTGATTGTTTGATTGACTGATTTATTTATTTATTTCTGTATTTATTTATTTATTTATTTATTTACATCAAATATACTCTTGCCGCTTGCCACACAAAGGAACTACCTTTTTCTGTTTAAAGTATCGATTACTTTTTCATATCATGACGTAATTAAATATTTAGTGACCAGTTATGCAGCAGACTTTTGCATAATAAAAGCAAAGTTATTTTAAAATATTCCCAAAGAAATGCCATACTTCATAGTACACTGCTTCACCGATTTAGTAGAATGCGTTTTAACCTAACGAAAGCAGCAAAACAGTACAACGTGGTCTGTTGTGACGAGAATCCAAGCCACCACATACCGATAAGACATCATGTCACAAACACGTTCAAGTCTGAGTATTTCTGACAAAGTAAATATTATTCAACGCCTTGAAAACGGTGCAAACGTTAAAGATATTGCTGGAGAGAGTAAGGTAGTATTTATTTTTTTTATTTCTTGTATTTATGTAATCCTTTATTTATTGATTAATTTCTTTATTTATTCCGTCATTCACTCACTCACTCACTCACTTACTCCTTTCTTTCTTTCTTTCTGTACTTATTTATTAGTTTATTTATTTATATATAGGCCTACATATTTATTCAGTCATTGATTTATTCATATACTCATGCATTTATTATTGAATTTTCTTGTATTTTCTAGAAAATTAAATTAACTTGCATTAACGTTGTGTCAGAGGAAGAACAAGCGTGTCGGCAATGTATGCAATGGAGGGGGAAAGAAACTGCTCACCCTACAACATTATATCTTGGGCTAGTTGCCTCATAACGGGTGCCTTGTTGGTATCACTTGTGAGGTTTAAAACTGTGTTCGGACAGCCGAGTAAACCACAACGTTGTTTCAGATTCCCTTTTTATAATGAATTAACAACTCTTAAATACCCATTCCAGTATGATCGATTTTCATAATATATTCCTTGACTTTCTTGTTCTATCTCAATGGTATTCAATCATTTTTGCTAGTGTACCTGCAAAATATATTTCATCAATCTTTCTTTGTTTCTGTGTATGACAACAATCACCTCCTACATAATAGCCAAATTGGCTAGTCTCTTATACATGAGACAACTCATCTCGCCTAAGGTATTCCGTGGTTTTCCTCAGGCGTAAGACAAATGTCGGGATGAGCCCTATAAGAAATGGGCCACGGACCTATATGCCCTTCCCCATATATATTCCACCCTTATTATAAACGATGTATGCCCTAGTTCAGATAATATAAATAGTCTATTAAATATACGAGGTCACTCAATAAGTCGCAAATTGAAAGGACAGGGACCTCTCAAATTGCAGATTAGATTACACGGCGCCTCTTCCGACGGCCTTCACATGCTTTGTCATCGAAAAACAGATGACGGCGTCTTGCCATCCTAACGGCAAACACCAGCCAACTCCTCCTCGCCCCGTTCCGTGATCAATTGATCAATGTCAGCCTCCCTCGCGTATGTGGTACCTAAGAGGTTACGTCCAATTTCGGCTTCCCCTTCAAAATTTTCTAGAGCTCCTTCAGGGGAGCAGCGTAACCCGGAGTGAGACTAGTGGCCAACAGGCTTGGAGCTCACATATTTAGTTTTGTACAGCCCCCAACACCTTGCAAGGACGCGTTTTGCGTACCTTTTAAATTTTCCTCCCAATTCTCCTTCGATTTTTCGATTTTTCGATTCTTTCTGTATGTTGTATATTATGTCTGATTTATACTTACTTGTTGTTTACATTATATTATTATTATCTTTTCAGTTTTGTGTGTAAAATTGTAGCACAGTCTACTATATACAGTCGCGAAGCTTGAGGTGATTTTTTGCAAATCTCGCGATAAAGCGCTCCAAGCGGTTAGCAACTAGAAACAATAGACTGTCCACTGTCGACTTTGGATTTAGAGTCGACTGTGTCGTATTTCCATCGAGTGCTAGGTCGTTGCGTATTTCGCATTGATGCTTGTGAAGGAAAATCCTAACATCTATTTCTTATTTTACTTCTAGATGCAAAAAGTGGTTAATAAACAGCAGGAGGGAAGATCTAATCACAAAGAATGAAGCATATCTTTATAATAATATAAAGCTTTGCTCTCTTCATTTCGAAAACACACAATTTATGAATGAAAACAAAAATAAATTAATCTGGAATGCAGTTCGAACTTTATTTGATGTTTCAAATAAACTTGTTCTGTTATTACGTGCAGCTGAGAAACAAAAGCTTTGCATTAATTCTACGTTTGTATCAGCTGATTCCTTGAATAATTGTACATTTTCAGACAACTCAGGCCTACTTTTTTTTTTCAAAGCATATGTTTTTAAAATTATAGCTGTTAATTTTGTTGCTATTTTTATTTGTTACTTTACTAGAGACGTAGAAAAAGTAAATCTGTTACAATAAAATGTATTGATCACGTTTTATTTCCAATTCTGGTGTGATTATTATTGCTTAACCTCATCCCACTTTGTTAACTACGTAAACCTACACTACAAGTACCGGTACACGTAAGTTACTCACATTAATTCATATTTCCATTATTATTGTTATTATATTATTGTTGTAAAGGGAAATGCAAATTAATATTTATTGATTTCATAGTTCATTATCGCTATAATCTTGAATGAGTGAAGCGATTATAGTAAATTTCAGTTCGTTTTGCACAAACAAAAATAATATTAACCTATTTCTTGCAGGTATCTTCGAGTTTATGGCGGAATTTAATATACTTCATTAAAATAATAAATGAACTTTATCCATTTAATATTTCAATAGTGGAAGAAAGGTGTTAATTTTTCCAAAAGAACCCGACAACGAAAGTGTAACATATTTTATCGTCTGCTAAGAGAGATCTGTGATGATGAGGCGATAGTAGCGATCCTAGTGGTGGGCAATTACCCATGTTTGCATTTTTACTACATATTGAGTTCGCGACTGTATATAGTAGACTGTGATTGTAGTGTACTTTGTAAATTTGTAGTGTATTTTGTAACGCAGTTTTACTCCTGGCTGAGTGTTAGAGAAGGCCGTATGGCCTTAACTCTGCCAGGTAAAATAAATCATTATTATTGCTATTATTAATGTAGGTACTAAAAATAAATGATTATTTTATTATTGTTATTATTATTATTATTATTATTATTATTATTATTATTATTATTGTCGTTGTTGTTGGCAATAGGCTATAAAAAGCAGGAGGTTTTTACAGTACATCTTTACATACAGACAATATAGAACATCTCTATAAAAAGAATAAAACACCGCAACAACAGAATCTCATCTGTAAGAAATTGCATACTGAATGGGAAATAATAAAGTAAGCGAACAGACTGCTTCTACAGCTTTAGGCAATGAAACTTAAAACGTCAGAAAAGGAAATTCTTTAGAATAAGGAATGCTGAATAGGAGAAGTTTAAAGGAAAATAAAATGTTATGATATTTGGCTTTAGAAAGAAACGAGTGAAGCAAGAGAAATATACAAAGAAACAATAAACGCTGACAAAGCCATCAAGATTCTTTGGAAAAGTCTCTAAGGAATATCAAACATGATGTTCATTTCATACCAAATGTAGCTTATAAATTGATGTAACACTTGAATAAATGCACGAAAGGTCGATTAAAATAGAGCAATAGTATGTAAAACAATATAAATTTATACGGTAAAATTTCAATATCAAAAATTATAGGCAATAGCTGGAAGGTCAGGAGATTAGTCAATAGAAATCTGTAAAGTATTATGTTTAACGAATGTATATAAACTCAACCAAATGGACAAATTTTACAGCATATAATACTAGTAATTTGTTTTTAATGTTATTTCTATTGTGAACGTTTCCGCCTCAATGGCATCTTCAGGCATTTTCATACAATATCTAAACCAGGCCTGCACAAGGTTTGCGCTCTCCGAGCCGGCTCACAGCTCATGAGCGGAATGCGGATATTAGCTGCGCTCTGTATAAGGGTGGACTGGAAGAAGGGGTGATCTCGTACAAAATATACACAAAAGTAAGTACTATTACAAGTTTTTATGAAATGAATTCCCGTTCAGTGTTTGTAAAACTATGTTGGACTATTATTAATTAATAAAGAAATATTTATTTTACATAAATAATAGAAATTCTATAGCTACTTAAATGTACAATATCATTTTGTTATATTTTTATTTATCAGAACATCAAAACGAGGTTTTATGCTGTTGGCAGCTGAAAGGAACAGTAGCCTACTGATCGTAATGAAACATCAGTTACAGATGTTCGATGCCTGCCTTTATTAAAGTTGATTATAGAAAACAGTTGCTCACAAAGATAAATGTTGAGCCAAACATAGCAATCATTTTCACAGCCAGCCTGTGTAGTCGTGGATATTATTGCTAATGTTTAGTCTTGTAAAACTCAACCAGGCTAGTAGTATTATTCAAACGATCTTTAGCCCTTAGGTCACATTGAAGATTAATAAGTTCGAGCTGTAAATCGTTAAATGTTAAATGTTATGTTCCGTCTTTTAGATTCCTCCATACTGTACTGTAGCAGTAGGTAAGCAACGTGAAACAGTTACTGAGAATAGGCCTACACTCTGCATTCCACTAGATAATTGGGTGGTCGTTTCCCTCTCCTCTACCTATAGCAAGTCTATGTCATTCTGACGTATCTTCCTCTCCGTTTAGGCGAGCGGTAAACACGGCTCTCCCGCTCCGAAGGAGCGCGCGCGCTCATTGAGCGCTGTTTGTGTAGGAATGATCAAACATGTGTGCCTATTAATTGAAATATTTAAGTTACATATACAAATAGGCCTAACAATGAAATGGTAAGACTCTTCTTTCCAATATGTTCCACAAGTTATTTCTTACAATTTTACCCAAGGCTTTTACGTAAACTATAAATAAAATGTGGGTTTCTGGGTTACATTCTTGTCTTTTCTCAATTATCTGCTGTACAGACAATACACAGTCAATACATGAACGATCTTTTCTAAATACATCTTAAAATGTGTATTTTAATGACTTGCCACGGAGCTTACAAATGAACCTGAAACTGTCGCCTCTTGTATGAAAGTGACGTCCTTCAAACTTCTACATTATATACATTATACTGTATGTGCCACTGGCTAGATTATCTCACAAAGTATGGAAAATGCTGCTTGCTTCTGGAAGCAGTGTGGTTTTCCTAACATGTCATATGCATGTAACAAAACGTAGTTAAGCAAATCAAGTTGCAGAAGCGGAAGCTTGCTTCTTGCCCTCATCTCTCGTTGTCCATGACAATGTCAACACGAGTTTCAGGCCCTGAGAATAAAACAATAAGCAAAACGGGAACGGAGCTTATGTAAAGCGGACCTAATTTCCCTTTGGAACTCGGCAGTTTCAGAACAAGCAGCGAGTCCGTCCGCAAGTACAGTCACTTCCAAACAGGACTTCCGTTTAGACTATTGATCGCTGGACAATTCTCCATATCCGAAGAAACATGTAAATGAAGACACCGAGCGCGTTTATAACTTCAGAAAATTCATATAAACATGAGTTCTAAACTCAAAATTTCTAAAGATATTCTGAGCAAGAAATGTCATATAAACATGTGTTCTAAACTCAATATTTCTAAAGATATTCTAAGCAAGAAATGTCATATAAACATGTGTTCTAAACTCAATATTTCTAAAGATATTCTAAGCAAGAAATGTCATATAAACATGTGTTCTAAACTCAATATTTCTAAAGATATTGTAAGCAAGAAATGTCATATAAACATGTGTTCTAAACTCAATATTTCTAAAGATATTCTAAGCAAGAAATGCCATATAAACATGTGTCCTAAACTCAATATTTTTTTCTTTAGTTTTAAGGGTAAAAGAATATTACAAATAGAGAATGAACTATTCAGAAGTGTCTTTTCTTTAATTGGCTAGTGTTCTGAAGCTAAAAATATGTTTTTAATTGCTTTGTGCAGATTTTTTTCTTCAAATTTTAACTAAAAATTGCATTATTCTTACGCACTTATCACAAACATTGTTACAAATCATACGACTTTAGGAACTTGATTCTTTACAGTTTAATTATGCATCCTAATGTACAGTCTTAAAGAATTAGAAGAGTGGTGTGATTTGTAACAATTGCTGTGATAAATGCGTAAGAAAATGTAATTTTGTAGTTAAAAATCGGAAAAAGAAATTCTGTACGAAGCAACTGTGGAATTCACAACATATTTTTAGCTTCAGAATACTAGACAATTAAAGAAATGATACTCCTGAATAGTTCATTCTTTATCTGTAATATTCTTTTACCCTTAAAACTCAAGAATAATGATATTTTACAAACAACTTCAAATTAGTGTAACTCTGAAAATAATGAGAGTAGGGCAAATGTTTATATGGCATTTTTTGCTCAGAATGTCTTCGGAAATAAGCTCCGTAACTGACGGTAAATCCTCGGGAATCACCCTGCATATGGAATAGCGAATCTTCCAATGATATTCTCTCTGTTCAGCTATGCGAGGTATACCAGGTATCACTGCAATTACAACAAACATACGCGTAAAACTGTGTGACAGTATGATGGTGTAAGAAAATAGGCACTGAGATTTTTTAAGTTTTGTCTTAACAAATTTCCTAACATTCTTAGCTTTGCTGGTCCTTTAATAGCATCTCTACGTGTAAATGCTACCAATGCTTTATAAAATGAATACTGTCAAGTAAGTGAGATCAAGAATAACGGACTTATTTTATGTCTTTATTGTGATTATGTTCTACAGACTTAAATCCTGACATACTAAATAAACTACAGACGAAAAAATGGTTTTATTTATTCCGACAAATTCTACAGTTCAGCCCGCTGTATGACGCCTTCATTATTAATTCTATCAGCTTATTTTATCTGAGATACATGGAAAATGATTTTGGTAGACTAATATTTAATGACATACAGCTTTATTTACTGAAGTGTTAAAGTTATTTTTTGCTGAAAGCATTTTCAGCACTCCTTCTCATATTTCACTTAACATTCCCCATATATCCACAAAAATGTTCGTGCCAACTTTGTATAAGCAAAATCTAGAACTAGGCTACTATAGCTATGCAAAACTAAAATGTACGAAAGATATATCAATTTGCAGTTCCCGAATTAGAGATTACTCACGAAGTGTGTCTTGAAGAAGTAAATAACAGACACTCTATCTCTGTTGCAGCTATAGCTTCTTCTGTTGATATTTCACTATTAATAGTTCCATGTTATTACAATATTCATTATTAAAAATTTCTTCTAAACTACGTGAAATTGTTCAGTGAGTATGAGATATGATGGTAATCTAGCAATGACGAAAAAATATTGATAGAAGAAACCGAACTAAACAAACACCTTAGTCTATTTTTAAGATAAAATTTCATAACATTTTCCAATGACGAAACCTCGGCTCTTTCGTGAAAAATTCTCCAGTCAACTAGGCTGAGCTACAACTTAAATAAACTGTAAACTATTTTTTTAGTTTTTACTTTATTTTTTTTTCTATTATGGTATTATTTTCATGTTTAACTTCATATTCTGTATGTAAATATTAGTGCCATATTAAACTCATATTATTATACCGTAATTCAACAAGTAACGAAGACATACATCTATTATTCGAAAGTTTGACAAAATATATGCTACATGATATTAATAAATAAATAGACAAATCATTATTTACAGTAAAATCTTAAAGAAATTAATATCTAATTATATATATCATAATAATAAAGAGGTACCTTGGCCAGACTATATCATTCCAAAACAGCATGGATAAAGAAATTGATAGACGAATAGCATCGGCATGGAGAAAGTTTTGGAGTCTGTCCTTCCTCCTAATGGACAAGAGCCAGAAATTACAGAACAAGAGGCAGATCTTCAACAGCTGCATTGCACCTGTACTTCTGTATGGGGCGCAATCCTGGTCACTCACCAAGAAACAGGCATTAAAATTAGGAAGATGCCAAAGAAGAATGGAAAGGAAAATACTCGGAATAAGCCTGAAGGACAGAATCAGAAACGAAGAAGTACGACGACGAAGCGGCGTAGAGGACGTGGTCACACTCGCTAATAGGACGAAATGGCGCTGGGGAGGACACGTGGTACGAATGCAACCTACCAGATGGGCACACACGGCGACACTGTGGGATCCAACAATTGGCTGGACGACCGAGAACCAGATGGGGGGACGAGTTCAAGTTGCAGCTAGGAGGACTGTGGACCAGAATAGGACGCCAAAGAACACGGTGGAAGGACGCAGTCAACCAACTTTGAGCGGCAGCAACAACCAGTGCTAGTGAAATTGTGGACAAAGAACTAGGAATGTAAATAGACCATCAGGTCGGCTCTTCTGATGGTCAAGACTTGAGCCACCCCTGCCCAAGCAGGAGGTCTTGCCCCACTGGGGATTTACGGCTTTATTATTATTATTATTATTATTATTATTATTATTATTATTATTATTATTATTAATATTAATAAAGAGGATATGAAAGTGAAAAGAAGCAATATTAGATTATAAAATTCCTCTTTAGAATATATGCCCACGACATAATAGAATCGCAGGTTGATAAAAACGCATCTAACGCATGCTTAAATGGTATTATATATAACTAAACAGAAATATTTACACACAGAATAAAAAAAAAAATTACAGGAGAAAGAGTTCGTCCAAAGGGTTAGACTCGGGAAGAGTACCCAAAACGCTCATTGCATTTCTGCGTTGAATAGCAATACTTAAGCGTTGACGCAAATGTAGTGCAACGACGATCTCCAGTAATAGAGATCAAAATTTGGCCGATTTAAGATACTAAAAGTTTAGCGTCATGACTCCAAGGACCGAAAATCTCCACAGCAAATGGGACAAAGATATAATTGTCTAAAAAATGAACATACTTATTGACTTTTTTTCACGGCTAATTCAGCAGCAGATGCTGCGCGTCTGGAGGTATTCGGCAAGTGAGATGGAGCTAGGGTGTCAACGCAAGTGGAGTCCCAAATTAAAGATTTTCCTCTAGACCAGAGGTCTCCAAAAAGCGTATCGTCATTCGTGCTCTCGATGCTACCCGCCGAACACAGTGTGCTGTAAGGCTAGAGAAGAGGAAGTGACTCGTACCTCAACAGATGGGAGCGATCAGTGGGGGATCGCGGCAACGATCTGCTTAAATTTACAAATAATAACATCAAAAGAATAAGAAATATCATACGTTTATTATTATATTATTTTGACATACTATGAAGCTGGAGCCCCGTCTGTTGCTATAGACACACGCCATTGCAAATTCAACCTCTTCTGTTCTATGGTGCCTTTCAGGGCCTGGAAAACATCTTCTCCAGTTGTATTTTGTAATTACATCTAGAAGACATTCAGACACACTAAAATGTTCATTAACTCCTCGGATGAAAATGGCTAGGTGAGCTTTGTCATTTCTATCTGTGCTTTCGTGCAATGCAAGTGAGTAAGCTACAAACTGGATAATTGTGGTTTCGACTTCAGATTCAATTACATTTGCAGTCTTGAAATTCCTTCTCTGAACTGTAATTGGAAACATTTTAATTTTCTTAAACATTGACTTTGTTCTGGACACAGTATTTTAGTAACGTCCTGTATGCACGATTTTACAAATGATGCTTATGTAAAGGGCTTCATTGATTTTCTAATATTCTGAGCTAAAACATAGCTAGCAAGAAGCTTTTTTGTTTAAGACTAAGGACATGTGTGTGATTTGTGTTTGTATTTTCTTGTTTTATATTTATCAAAATATTTGTAGGCCTACGCATTTCACCTAAAATTAAACGAAAAACTATACGTTTGTCATGCGGAACTGAGTGTAAATGTATTGCAATATACTGATTATTATGTATAACCAACAGTCATACAGCTAGCCCCAAAATAAATTATTTTCACATGTCCAACATGCCTGTAATTGTATGATATTCTTTGTGAAGAGTCGAGTATTGTCGTCGCATGTTGAATTTTAACACACCTTTAAGAATTTTCGAACAAATTAAGCATTGCACATTCTTCCCACTAACTCAAAAAAATTTCTCTTCCTATTCGTCCTTGAATGTACTACGTCCGTGCTTAGAAGACACTGTGAAACGGTGGAACACGCCGACGAACAAATGATAATGGCAGTCCGCCACTGCTCTTGGTTTACGCATAAACATTGAGTACAGTACACATGGGGATGGGTGAGGCGGAGCAAGCTCACTACGTACTGGCTTCGGTTCCGTTCAGGGGCTTACTCGCGAGTACACTTTTGGAGACGTCTGCTCTAGACCATGGAATTAAGGTCGTTTACCATCCGCGCGACTAATACCTGGTGGTTCCAAAAGAGACGGGATGCCACAAGAAGTCGGAGATCTTTTAATGATATCATTGAGTGATGTATGTCTGGGAATGCGACCCTTGCTCCTCGCACAGCTGAGTGCATGATGACCGTAAATATCAGCTATTCCTCCGCAAATACATATTTTTCTCAATAAATATCATTTATTACCAAATACATAAAGTATAAGATTATTCAAAAGTAAGTTCCCATTTTGAAATGGTAATAAGTTTGTCAAATGTTTAGATTCCACAAAAATAAAACCACCAATTTGTTCGTAAAGAAATGGGATTTTAATGAAACACGAAAAAATTAAGCATGACTACCACCGTGTTGTTCAATAACAAATAGTCTTTCTTCTGTGCTATAAACGGCTTTAGTAAGCACATTCCTAAGGATGTTTTCAATGACATCCGATACTGACTATTTCAGTTCCTCACGGATCTACTAAGAAATACCTTTTCTTTTAGATAACCAGCTGGATTTATGTCTGGTGACCTAGAAGGCCAACTGTTCGGAAAAATGCCTAATTACACGATCAACAAATGTGTTGTGCAATAGTGTTTTTACATTGTTGTGTATGTGAGGTGGAGCGCCGTCATGCATCAAAATAATGTTTTCGATTTCATGATTCTGTAACGCTGGTATTGCAAAATCTTGCAATATTTGACAGGAGAACGCGAATTCGATTATGCGCACTGTTCAAAACATACAGAGGTGAGCCTGCCTGGAGAGAAATAAAAAATAGGTTGCAGCCGCCAAATTACTCTTCAAGGAACGACCACTCTTATAAATTGAGGGAAAGAAGGCAGAGGACGGACACTGGAAAGTTTTCTTTTCTCAATCGTACTATCAGGGACTGGAATGCTTTACCTGCAGACTTACGAAAGGCTTTACCAACAACCAAAAATGTATTTAAAAATAGGCTTAAGGACTTTACTAATAGACGGTAATTATACATAGTATTTAAAGGTTGTAAATGATATGTTGTTATTGAAGTGTTGTATCAGGGAAGAATTATGTTGTGTCAATGAAGCGTGTTGTATCAGTGAAGAAGTATGTCGTGTCAGTGAAGTGTGCTGTGTAAGTGAAACGTGTTCCTGTCAGTGAAGCTTTATAGTTTATAGTGGCAGTGCATAGTATTTGAACAGTAAAATGTTATTGAAGTGTTAGCGAAATCAGGATAGAATCAGTGAAATGTGTCGTAGTTCCATTGCAGTGAATGAGTTGACAGCGAAATGAGTGTAATTTGAAAGGTACTTGTGCAGATATGAACATATCATACTCTTGGGTTTTAGTTCGATCTTAGTTTTAAGATACAAATTAGATTTATTTCAAATGTTATTTTAAGTGATCGTTTCATTTAATTCAGTATATTCCCTGTTGTTGTTGTTGTTGTTGTTGTTGTTGTTGTTGTTGTTATTAATTATTCTTAGTATTAATTATTGGTATTATTATTAATTGTATTTTTAATTAATAAGTTTATTATTGTCATTATTGAGTGTAATTAGTTACCACTGCCACCGGGTATATACCCACTGCAGTGTGAATAAATACATACAATATCGTTGCCCAGTTTCCGTCACTGTTTTTGTTTGTCCATTTTCAATTCTTTCATAGAAATACGGTCCTATTATGAAATGTGACGTAAAACCACACCAGACAGTAATCTTGATATCATGTAATCCTTGCTTTATAATTGTGTTGGGATTATCTTCTGCCCCTATCCTGTTAACACCTCCGTTCAATTCGAAATGTGCCTCATCTGTCCATTTCTCAATCCATGTAACGTTCGATATCTTCTCACTACATATGCATATTGTCTATTGCATTCGTAATAGCACTGGAGGAGACCAATTCGAACTTGTAAAGGTAAAACCATTGTAAAAATTATTAAAATTACTCTCCTATAACTGCCATCTGTATTCTGAACAACAATTTTATACAAGCGTAACACAGTTACCATAGCAACGAAACACGCATTGATAAAACAAAACCAAAACTTTCTAAACAGTAATGGTAATTGTATGAAACTATACTGCTAATATGTACAGAAGATACAGCTGTTTCAAAATAGGTACTTACTTTTGAATAACCTTTTACATTCCATATGACGAATAAGTTAAAAACAATAGAAAAACTCAAAGAAAAAAATAAAAACATTTACATCAATTGAGACGTAAGCATTTCAATATCATAATAAAAAATATGAATTTGTGACAATAATGAGAGAGAGAGAGAGAAATTTAACTATAGTAATGTCACAAGAGATCCGAGATTTGCCGATTTCGGAAATCTCAGACCTCAAGTGATATTTATTAGGACTATTTCGTGATAAAAAAATGTAAATAATATATCCATAAAATTCGCTCACAAAATGTTAATAATTGTATATTTATTAATACTTAACCTATTCAGATATTGTGAAGTAGAAATAGATGAATAACGATTACCGCAATAAAGAAATTGAATGTTATTCAGTTATGCCAACTGAGAAAAGCGAAATACAGGTTTAACAATGTTAATTACATGTACTGCGCTTTTCTCTTGTTATTATAACAGAAATACGTTTTCATTATCTGCTGAAATCATAATTTAATTTAAACATTTTATAGTATAATTACAAATAACCTGATTAATACATTAATTAAATGAACAATTGTTATTAAGGAGTGTAATTTTCTTTAGCTACAATGGACAGGGAATTAGAAGATGAAGATGTAGATGTGGAAGTAGGATTTCGCACTTCATTTAGTACAACGAATTCATGCTTATCGATTTAC